>NW_006238919.1:6696010-6742657 GCF_000375325.1 Capsella rubella
AGCTCCAATGGGAAGATCTACTAAGCTCCACGTTTTATTCTTTGTGATAGACACAATCTCCTCTTCGCAAGCATCTTTCCATACTTTTAGTTGATTAGCTTCATTAAAGTCCCATGGTTCTTCATTCATTGACAACAAGAGATGTTCTCCTTCTATTTCTGCTAGAAGCACAAAGTCACTGAGATACCCGGGCAATTTGACTTGTCTTTGTGATCTTCTTAACTCCGGTGCTGCCGTTTGTGGCTGTACTTGCTCTTCCTCATAATCTTGCTCAGACTCATTTACACTCTCTTGTTCTGTTTCATTATCTCGTGGGTCACCAAGCTCTCTGTTTTCATTGATCTCTCTATTTTCTTCTATTTCCTCTGTTTCTTCTCCTCTGTCGAGACCGTGATTTCCAAAGTTCCCAAAGTTTAGAATAAACGTTCCTGATTCCATAGAAAGATCTTCTGAAATACTCCACTTCCATCTCTTTGTTTCATCAAACACAACATCCCTGCTTACTATAATCTTTCGATGTGTTGGATCCAAAAGTCGATACGCCTTAGATCCCGGTTCTTTAAATGCTTCATACGGAGTTTGGTTAGCTAAGGATCTTGTTCCTACACGGTTGATGATGTATGTTGCATGCCTCACAGCTTCTCCCCATAAATAATTAGGCATGGTCATGTGCTTTAAGATGCTTCGTGTCATCTCTAGAAGTGTTCTATTCCTCCTCTCTACTACTCCATTTTGTTGAGGAGTATATGGAGCAGTGAGATGTCGAGTGATACCATTTTCTTCACAAAAATTTTGAAACTCCAAGGACACGAATTCTCCTCCTCGGTCTGTGCGAAAAGTGGTGATTGAAGTTCCTGTTTCTTGCTCCACTCGTGCTTTGAAGATCTTAAATTTCTCGAATGCTTCACTTTTCTCTTGCAAAAGAATGGACCACATGTAACGTGAATGATCATCGATTAAGACAAAAATGTACCTCTTATGCGCAGCTGTGGAAGGTGTAATTGGTCCACACAAGTCTCCATGAACAAGCTCCAAGACTTTTGATGCACGATAGGAAGTGAATTTGGGGAATACATGTCTTGCTTGTTTTCCAAGTAAACATGATGAACAAGGTTCCGTAGCTTTTGTCATGCGAGATATTCCGACTACCAGTTCTTTGGTCACCATAGAGTGTATGGTTTGAGAACTAATATGTCCTAATCTAGCATGCCAAGGAGCTATCGTGGGAGAAGAAACAAGTTGAAGACATTTTGATTTTATATGTTCCACCTCCAAATCCACCTTGTATAGCCGATTCCTTGCTCGAATGGCTCGAACCAATAAGTTTCCTTCTCGATCGTGTACAGTCAAGTAGTCTTCTCTCATCCTAACATCACACCCGGATTCCGTAGCTTGCCCCAAGCTAATGATGTTACTCTTGAGATCGGGTATATAGTAGACATCCTCTAGAATTTTGCGTTTTCCTCCTTTGGTTACAAGCAAAATTGACCCTTTCCCTTTGATGTCAACACGAGAATCATCTCCAAAGCGTACTTTACCCGTGATTGTTGTGTCTATCATGTTGAACCAAGCATGATTCCCCGACATATGGTTACTCGCACCATTGTCTAAGTACCATACTTTGTCCGAGGATGTCTTAAAGTCTTTTGGAATCACATTTTTCTCATTGAGAAACACCACCTCGTGCATCATTAGTGATTCAGCCTCATGTGTATCATCCTCTGCTTTCTCTTGGTCTTCTTGAGCTTTGATTAACTTGAGCAAGCGATCCGGACAATTAGACGCATAGTGTCCTAACTTGTCGCATCGATAGCACGTTACTTTGGATGTATCACGTTGATAGTTTGTCCTTCCTCGACCTCGTCCTCTGCCTCGATAACCCCCACGACCTCTGCCTTGACCTCCTTCTTGATCATGACCGGATGATGAATTATCTGAGTTTGCATACATAAGCTTGCCTTGACTCTCTTGTACCACCTCTGCAGCACTTATCCGTTCCTCATAAGTTTTGATTCTCCCAATTATATCCTCAAAAGATGTTGTTTTGAGGTCCAAAACTTGTTCAAGGGTGGCTGAAATATGTATGTACTTCTGCATTGGTAAGCTTTTAAGAAATTTCTTAACAATCTTGGTTTCTTCAATGCTCTCCCCAAGAGTTGTTGCTTTAGAAGAAATTTCAGAAAGCTTGCCAACAAAGTCATCAATGGTGTCTGTCTCCTTCATCGTCAATCGATCAAACTCGATCATAAGACTTTGGAGTCGTGCTTCTTTTACTCTTTCTGCTCCAAGATTGCGTGTTTTAATTGCATCCCATACAGCCTTAGCGGTATCTAAGTTCCCAAGTTGCAGCATAAGAGACTCCGAGACCGATTGAAAAATAAGGGCACTAGCTAGGTCGTTTTTATCAATATCAGTGGATCCAGGATCAATCGTATCCCATACCTTATGGACACGCAACAGCAACCTCATCTTCATTGCCCAAGCAGTATAGTTGGTACTATTTAGCATCGGACATTGAATAGAAGAGGGGACAGCCTTCTTCTTGTTGCTTGTTGGAACGATCTCACTCATGTTGTGATGATCGGTAGTGTGTGTGTAAAACCAAAATCGTCAAGCTCTGATACCAAATCTAGACTTGAGAAAGATTATGAATTCTAAGAATTTAAAGAATAACTCTCTTTATTTGCTTAAGAAAATAACTCAAAACTTAAGCTTCTAAAACTCTTAATCTCTCTCTAATCTCTTAAGGTTACCACAACTTTGATAACTCATATATATAGAGAAGAGATAACACCTTATTCTAATAGGAATTGTATCTAGATAACTCCTAAACACAATCCAATTCCTAAGTCATAACTCAACTAGGAAAAGGTAACTTGTCTCCTAAGTGTTCTTCTTCAAGCTTATCCCAACAACCTCCTTTTTAGGTTTCTTAATCAGCAAACTATACAGTTGATGTCTTCTTGAAATCCATCGTTCTTCATAACCGTCCTTTGAATAATAACCACCATAATCAAAAAATATGATTGTGTAATCATTATTATTCATTTTCCCCTAATAAAAAAACACACATTAGCATATAATTATGTAACACTGTCTTAGTAATAATACTAGTTGCACCAGATCTATAAATCGAGTGTATAGCAACTTTACTAAATTCAATCCATCTACGATTCGACCATAAGAATTCATATAAAAATCAATATATTAAAGTTTAATAACTCAATAAGAAGAATAGGAATGTTACAAAATTACAAAACTATAAAAGTTGGTTTCTAAAAGCAAAAAATCGAGGAGAGTATTATAAGAGAGTACCTGAGTTCTGAAACTTGAAGCTTGAGCTTCAATGGTGGAGGAACTTTTGATGAGAGCGAAGACGTCGCTGTTGAAGTTTAACAGTGATGTTCTTTAAAGTGAACTGAAGCTGTTCGACGAAATGTCTGAGAGAGTGTGTTCAGTTTGGTTTTTTATTTAAAGTGAAAAAGACAACATCGTCCTCGGGGACTAATTAATAAATTTAGAAAATAATATGGGTATTTTAAAAATAACATGGGTTTTATTCTTCTTCTTCTTCCTCTTAACGAAATTGGCTAATGAAGAACGAAACAATAATATGGATTCTGGAATTTTAAGTTTTAGTTTTCTCCTTCATGATGTTAGGATCTGTACTTCCACTGATTTGGTTTGAATGATAGATTACGGAGATAATTTGATACTTTTAATGTAGTTTGAGCAAAATATTTTAGTGAGCAGAAGGTGTTCGACGAAATGCTTGAGAGAGTTGTTGTCTTCTGTAATTCAGTATGTTTTATGTTGAATGTGTACAATCTTGAGCTTTAAATGATGAGTTCAATTTTAATAATTGTTTGAGTTCATGCACCAGATTCATCTAGCTTGTTGGTTCTGGTCATTAGAATTTAGCAGAAGCAGTGAATATTCTTGTTTTGGTTAGGGAAACTTTATGAGAAGGTTGATCTTTTCTTGTGTGTGTAGAGAGACCCATCTACATGGTCTCAAGGTGGAAATGGAAAGGTGCTGAGGCAATGGCACTTACAGAACCTGTTTCGAACTGAGGCCTTGGCTTGATGGCTTCTTCTCAGCTTGATCTGTTGAGCCAGAGCAAGCTGATCTATTGGACGGTGGTTGTTTTGGTAGACCTATTGTTAGTACCTAGAAATATAAGATGAGAGATGGATTCAATTGTCTTTTGAAGAAGCTTTCTTTTTGCGCGACAAACTCAACTGCAGATCTTTCTTCACTGTTGTTCCTTGGAAGATGAGTTAGATCTATGGCGATCCATGAGATTCTCTAAGGCAAGTTTTGCGATCTTGTTTCGCCTCTACGATCAAAGAACTGGATTGTGAGATCATGGTTACTATATGGAGCTGATTTCGTGGTGTGATATAGACATCATCCATCTCTTGTCCACTCTCACTACGCTGTTCTGGTTCAGTCCATTGGCAGAGAATGATCGGTTTAAGGTGTTGTCGCCTCGTGAAAACATTGTTGATTCTTGACGTCAATGGAAAAGTTGATACAGAGAACATGAACCTATCTTTGTGTTTAGAAGACTACACAGTGGAAGAGCAAACAATTCGTAGATGGAGTCCAGAACTTACCCGTGAAGATGAAACCAGAACATGATTATGCTTAGGAGTTATGAGTCTTACAAATATTTTACTCATTTCTAGAGGAAGATATAAAATAGACTAGAGAGCTTCTGATTCCAACATAAATAATATACACAAACAAAAATAATGTGTTACATATATCAAAAACAAAACACAAAAAGTTGCTAGGAGACTTTACCACAAGCCAGTGACAAACATAAATCAAATCTTGTTCCTCATCAGATTTTTGCATTACCATTTAACGAAGAACTATACCAAATTTTTGATCAAAGGTGGAAATGACTAGGATGTGACTTAGTCATCCTTGCTTCACCAGCCGGCTCATCATTATCCATCCTCTTGACATTCCTATAAGCCGCATAAGCAATAACATAGAAGATAACGAGAATGATTAGTACCACGATGTTAATCACCGATACTTTTCTCCAACTCTTCTTTATGCTCCCAAGAACACCAGCTTTACAAGAGCTACACTGATAACAAAGCATGCTCTGGTCATTGCTCCACAACATACAGTCCGAGTTTGGTCCTGCCATCCCTCCTCTCGTGTCCCAACCCGTCTCGTTCACATATGAAAATCCACAATCTGTTGGTGGCTTGCAACAACCGGACTGCAAAGTAACAACAAATACATATCATTAACCACAATATTAATCACTCTTTAGCTATAACTCATCACAAAGCACTTTGACAAGTATAGAGATCTACTACCATAAATCATTATGAATATAAAGAATGGAAAACAAACAAAACAGAGCATTCTAGGTTCATGATTTATATGACAAAACAAAGGAGTACTTGAACAACTACACTTTAAAACGTTCCATGCATATTCATCATGGTTTTGGCTACTCACGTGTAAAGCTAGGAATAATGAGCACATATTTTGTCTACTTTAATAGAACAAAATATTTCAAAAATACAACAAAGTAATAATTGTTTTCCAAAAAGTTATATACTTTTTTGGGGTCGGTCCAAAAGCTTATAATATATTTTACTAACATATAAAAACAAACCTGCAAAGGCCAGACATAAAATTTGCAGATATATCTCTGGCAAAAAATAAGAATCGAAGCTTACTACATCAAATCATTGTTCAAGGAATCAATCATACCTTATTTTACACTTACACACAACCTTAGTTTGTCCAAAAAAAAAAATTCCATCAATAAATAAACTAAAATTTTCTACACTTTATTATTTTTAGTTTTTGATGGAGTAAGCTAGAGGCAAAGCTGAATCAGATCTAGACTCAATACTCATATAGTCAACTAAGTTTATCATAAATAAAATTTTTTTTTATCTTGTTCAATAATTGAGTCTCTCGTCATATGGGTCTTGAACACATGGAGGACCAAAACTTTTATTTCAAGAAAATAACACTTAAAGCTTGTCCCCAAAAAAAGAAAAGAAACATTTCTTAAAACTTTTGAATCTGAATATCCCAAAATCCAAGATTAAACAAAGAACATCACTAGATTTGATTCTAAACTAACAAAGTAACACAACAAGGCTCATATTAATATGTATTATGTAATAAAAAGAAGTTACCTCAACAGGGCTAAGTCTTCTAAGGAAGAACATATCAGCAGTTTCAGGGACACCATTTAAGTTTCTTCCGATCTTTCTACAAGCTCCAGAATCTCTAAGACAAGAACTGATCTTACCCCAATAACCATCATCAGAGACTCGATCTTTCAACCAACCAGAGTAATCTTGAAGATAGTAGTCAAGATAACCCCGGTTAAGAACGGTTCGACCGGATCCTTTATCAGTAACCGCGTAAGCGAAGATGATGAAACCTATGAGTGCGGCTATGATGAGGAGCATGACGACTAGGTATAGCCACATGAGGAACTTGTTACGGTAACAAGCTCCAGCGAACCCTGCTAAAGACACGACCATGATTGAGATTCCTATGACTATGAGTGGCCACTGAAGGAATCTTAAACAGTCAGTGGAGTTAGCTCGGCTGCTTAGCCATATCCCACCGCCGAGGATAGGGATCGAGAGGAGGAACGTGAGGAAGTTGACTAGACCTATGAGATGGTTACTTGTTCTCATAGCTTTTTTTTCGTGGTTCTTGAGCTTTCTTGAACTTTGAGTTTGTGGTCTTGAGCTTTGTTTCTTGTGCAAAAAGACTCTGAAAAATGCAGAGAGGGCGTTAAAGAAGAGGAATGGTGTTGAAGATGATGAAGTGAAGACATGATGGGTTTACATATCTGCACATGCTTTGACACGTGTCGATACAGTTTGTTTTTGCTATTGGTTAGTGTGTTATTGTCATTTGATTACCTAGAAAAATAAGAAAAAATGTTTCTTTTCTTGTCGTTACGCAGATGTATTTGAATTTACAAAAGTTTTGTGGGATTTTATTTTATTATTTAGTAGAAAATATGTTTTCAATGTGAATGAGAAAAACAAACGATATTTTTTTTCTATCTTTATGATGTTGATATGTAAGCTAAGATACAAGATAGGTAAAGTTAAAGTGATACGTTTTTATCGTAATAAAATTCATTATTAGGTTTTGAAAGTTATATAGAGGCTAAAGAAGAAGGATTAGATTTTTGAATGTTTGAGATCCACATATTGATATTAGTGACCATGTCGGTAGCTCAGTGATATTTATGAAAGATTTTGTTTTTGTAATTACTTAAATTAATTCATGATGTTGAACATTTTACTTATGGTGATGAAGTCATATTCACCACTTGGGTTGGTTGGTTTGGTGATATTATCTACATAGTATTTTACTTATGAATGAAAATGCAAAATGCAATGATTGGATTTGAGACCAAACTAGCTTATACATACAGTGGCTATAATAGTAACCAAATTTATGGGGAAACCCTCTAGAGTTCATTTAACAGCTTGCTAGTGAACTCTCTAGAGATTTGGTTTATATGGTAGATTACTAGATTGTGTAATTTAGACTATGCTTTTGATATTGATCTTGATGACATAGGGAGATTAATCTCTCAGGCTTTGTCTAAATTTTCCAATTGTAAATATTAAACTGTAACATGTTGACATTAATTATGTTTTGGTATGGCGCACATGACCAATGACTTAACTTCTTTAATTATATTGCTCAACCAATTTTGTTATTAGAAGTCATAATTTTGTTACTTTGTAAGTTACTCCAAAGACTTTTAATTATTTAATACTCAAGAGAGTTATAACTATTCAATACTCCAACAAATTAATTTATATTTTATGTCCAGTGTTTAAGAAAACACTAGGCACTAAATTATCAGTAATTTAGTATCTAACACTAACGCTACCTACGCAACTAAAATTAAAATAATTTTATTTATTTTAGCCGTTTCAACATAAAACACTAAAAATATAATATGATAGAACTAAATTAGACAAAAATATATATCAAAAGCATAATAAATATGTTAAATGACACTAAAGTTTAGACTATAAGTATGATGTATTATGTTGCCTAATTAGATGAGAGGTGCTTAATAACTACTACAACTTGGATTATTCAAGAAAATAAAACAAAAATAAGGCTACGTGTAGGGGAATAATGCGACAATATACAAAGGAATCGATTCTCTTTTTTTCCAAGTCTTTGTTAAATTATTCGTTTTCAAATCAAAATTTGCATGGAACTCATACAAAACCTGGTTGTCACTAACGTCCATCTCTCTTAAAAATAAGTCAATTAAATAAATCTCGATACACCGACCAAACTGATTATACTAATAGTAAGTATTCACACATATCTATTTTAGTAATATATATCCAAAAAAATTTATATATCCAAAAAGTTGTACTTTTCTGAAATTATACTACTGAAAATGTATAAGATATGAAGTTTAATTATCAATGATATGAAGTTTAATTATTGATCTGCATATTAAAAAGATGAATTTCAGAGTCAGAGGATTGAAATGGATACACATCCACTTCAGCGTTGGTACTGTTGATTTTGATATTGTTAGAAGTTCGTAGTTTGGTCTGTATAGAGGACAAGTTTGAACATTTTGAATTTGTGTATCATTTGAAGTGATTTGATCTAAAGGTCTTGTTGTTTGGATAGAATCATTAGGACCACATGGAGGCACTATCGTTGACGAATGACTTCTTCTTGCTCGAATGAATTATTATCCAGCTCGTTTACTTGGGCTAAGGCCCATTGGGTTACATAAACAATATCATTGAAGTTGTATGAATTTTGAAAACTAACATATTCATGGCTGGTTTAGAATCTTTGTTGAAATTTAAGGTTTTGGCTATAACCCATCCAAATTTATTTTAGGGTCATTCTCTAAAATACCATCATTTTTGTTTTTAGGACAAAAATACCATAAGACTAAAATTAATTTTAAATTTTCAAACTCTAAATTCTAAATTCTAAACATTAAACCCTATCCCCTAAATACTATACCCTAAATTGCAAATAATCAACCCAAATCAAAGATTTAAAATTCTATACCATTGAATAATAATTTGATTTTAGTGGTATTTTTGGAAAGAAAACCAAAATGATGGTATTTTGAGGAATTCCTCTGGCCAAAGTTTATGATGCTATAATCGCATCCATTATAACTATCCAACACGTAGCTCAGAAATGATTCTCAGTCAATCTACGTATGATCTTTATATAGTTTTGTTAATTTCATACATATTTAATTATATTGTATATATAAAAAAATAATAAAGTATATTATTAGATAGTAATTTTTTGTCGCCTTAAAATGTTCTTTTTTAAAAATTTATGGATATTGTAAAAGAGTTAAATGGTCGAGTTTGATAATTTTTCTAATTGATTTATGGGATGTTTATAACAGAGTTCAATACTAGATTAAAAATCGTATACTTGCTTATAGTCTTAAAATAATTTTATTTCTTAGATTTCTTTTCTTTTTCGATGGGATATTTACCGAATAATATGTTGAACTTGTAATAATATCTTTGCTTGTGATTCGGATATTATACAATTTTCACCAAGACTGTATAATATTTTGTCTCTTTAATGTATACATTGTTAAATCTTAAACTAGTGGATTCGGACAACGCAGTTTTCACCGTTTTCATAGTTTTGATTTACACACGAGTGGGCAAGAACCAACAATTACCAATGTTATGGTTTTACTTTATATAGTTAAACAACATATTTAATTGTCTAATATTAATGTTCTTACACTTAAACTTCTATTTAATCAATAACTAGTTAATTTGGCAGTGATATTGGCTCAATTTTTCTAAAATAAATATATTTGAGGTGTGTGCAGAGATGGTGTAAAAAGAAAGGTGATATCCCAATTATGTTTAGAATATTTTTTCTTTCTGCTAAATTATATTTAGATTTTTGATTATTTATAAATTATCTGATAAATTTTGGTAAGATTGAAAATTTTGTTTAGATTTTTGATTCTTTATGAAAGTTATAAGTCTGGCTTATGTAATCTATTCTCTCTAATAAATAAAAATTTTAGTATCTATAAGTTTTTCTAAATTTCATAAATGGTATTCAATTTACCTACTGAATTTGTTCTTATAATTTCTCTTAAATCTAATTCAAATTATTTACGTTTCCGATTGTGGTTTTAGATTTGATACAAGATTTTTTTTTTTTTTTGGTTCGATGTAGATTTCGTTGCAGGATATGATAGCTCAATCTATAAACCGGTGTTTGTTTTAGCAGGAAGTCACACTCAGATCTCAACTATAATTCGACATAACAAAGATCGTGGATTATTCATCTACAATATTTGATACTACCGTAATCGCAAGTACGTAAATCATTCTTTATTATTTGGATTTAGCAGGTACTTAATTGTATTGAATAACTTGAAATTTTACAGTTTTTGCTATTATATCTATCTAACATTCTTTTTTGGTCAAAATGTTTTTGTGGAATCTTGTGTATTAGTGATGGTGTAATTGCATCCATTCAACATGTGGCTCAAAAATGATTCTTAATCGATCGAAATATGATCTTCGTATAGTTTTGTACATACATATTAACTTTTATCGTATATACTTATATCTTAAAAAATATTTATTAGATAGGAAATATTGTCATCGCTAGAAACATTTTTGAATTTATTACGAACATTGTAAAAGGATTAAGTGGTCGAGTTTGAGAATGTTTCTAATTGATTTTAGGGATACTTGCTTACGTTTTTTTTTCTTGTATATTTGCTTATGTTCTTTACATAATTAGTTAGATTTACACACGAAGGGACAATAACTATAGAATTTAAAAGGTTAAATAAGGTCGAGAGCAAATATAAAAAAACAAACCAAGTTGATGCAAGTAATAATATACTAAATTATTATTACTCATTTTCGTGGTGTTTGAACTTTTTATGATCGGTGTATTTTTCATTTTTATAGACTAAAAAACAAAGTAAAATAAACTTGAACTAAGAATTTGTTCAATTTCCAAATAGTCTTCCACTATAGTGCCTATTCCAAATATTATTTCTTGAAAAGCCATCACCACTAAAGGACAGTATAGCACCAAAAATCAAAATCAAACCGTTTTTGGGGATTCAAAAACATTATCATATTTTAATAAAACACTTTTGGCATTTTCTTCAATTCTAACGAGGATTTTGTCACGCCACAATCTTCCAATTGGATTTGGTTGGTACGTACGTCCTAATATATAGTATAATTTTGTGTATAAGTAACTATGTAATATACAAATTTCATCGTGATTTTAAACGACTGAGAATATAAAAGCTTATAACATCCGATATAAATATACTAAAAGTTTCTAAAATGTTCATACAAATTTAGATAATCAAACATTTGGTTTGGGTCTTCGAGAATATTACTTTCGACTTTGGTACAATTTTTGTTTTTATTTGGTCCATATGTTATGGTAAAGATAAAAAGTTTCTAAACGAAGAATCCGAAGTTTTGAATTGGAGACAAAGAAAAAAAAAAACACAATTATCATTTTCCAAGTAATTGAAAATCTTTAAACGAAAGCAACACTTAACTATTATCTCTTCATCATTAACCCCAAACTCATATGATCTTTCTCTAATCAAGAAGACCAAATCCAAACCCTAAGAAAACCCAAAACTAATGAAAATGGTTTATATTATAGTTGATAGACTACAATAAAGCACCAGTGTTAATGTAGTTGACAGTATTGCTCCAAACCTCTCTCCCTGAATCATTCTGTTCAACATGACCACTTCCTCCTCCTCCTCCCATGTTCATCTGCCATGGGAACCCCCACAAGACTTTGTTCGGATCACTTGTCGCCATCTGCTCCATACCGCCTCCACCATTCCCAAACGCATAACTTGCGTTCTGCATCTGGTGGCTTGTGGTACCAAACATGCCATCCATGCTCATTGGGGTCTGAGAGCTTCCGAACCCTAAATGTGAAGAAACCCCTAGAGGTTGCTTGTTAAGCAAGGCAAATGCTAATCCAAGATCCATCTGTTGTTCATTGTTAATGTTGTTATTGTAACCGCCGAAACTCGCTGTGGAGAATGTTCTCCCGTCGTGTGTCGTCGTTGGTTCAGGGGTTGTTCTGAGGCTTTTGGTTGCTGAAGTGGAGCGCTTGTGTTTCCTGTAAGCACCACCGATTGGTATGTTTCTTAAAATGCCTCCTTTGGTCCAATATCTCCGACAAGATTTGCAGAAGTAGCGAGGCTGAGAGAGACTGTAGTTGTTGTAGTAACAGAACTTTGTGTTGGTTGAGTCACAACGAGGGCACCTCAGTGATTGCTCCGGTGGAGCTGGCCTAGTCGCCTGAGATGGTTTCTTCTGGTTGTTCTGATAATCTTGTGATGAACAAGAAGATACTCCCACCACATTCTTTATACATAAAAAGAAAAAAATCAAAACTCAATTCTCTATAACAACATAGTCATTATAATGTGATGTAAGTTAGTAGTACCTGGTGCATAGAAGAATAATCCATGTCTCAACTAGTTGATGAAGCTTTCTTTGAAACGTAGAGAAGATTGAGAATGAGATAAAGCGAGAGAGAGAGAGAGATAAAAAGAGAGTAGAGATAAAGAAAAAGCCAAGCATCTTATCTCACTATATATAGAAAAGAATGTCGAAGTAAAGCTAGCTAAGACAATTTGGTGGCTTCAATACTTTTATATTGTATCATTTTTAATACGTTACTATTTAATCAATTTATTTTTTATTTTTATTTTTTTTTTGATAAAGAGGGAATAACGTGATCCAACTCAGAGCATGAGATGTAAACTATTAAGCCGTTTTTAAAAAAAAAAAGATTTATCATGCCTACTTCTCTGATTTACAACTATATTATTTTTTTGTTAGTTGTCTCTAATTTAATTATCATATTAACCACTATATATATAATTGTGATATAGAGATACATGATCCTTTCACTTTACGAATAACTATGTGTTCCATTACTTCCGTAAACTTACAAAAACATGTTGATATATATGTTGAGTACATTACATGTGATGATGTGGGAAAGATTGTTTAAAAACTACCAAACATAGTTAGTACCCTATGATCGAGAAAAATATTACATTTCATCATATTGGAAACACGAATGTGGTCGTGATGTAACATCAGCATACATGGTTCTTGCATTTATACAAAACTTTTCTTATACAAAACAAACTATTAACATCCTTAATTAGGGTTTATAAGAAAATAAATAACAACATTTGTGCCGTAATTAACACAACTAGCCAAACATATAAATTTGTCTTTGTTGGTTTCTGTAGAAATGATGAGAAGTGTGATCGAGGACCGTACTACTATGATGTTGTATCAGAATTGGTTTGTTTTGTACGAAGACGTTCATTTCTGAGAGGCACACAACAAGTAACAGCCATCTTCATGTGTCCTCGACCTCTTCTTTTGTGTGTCACCATTCTTCTTGAGTTGTCGTCGATCACCACATGGAACCCACCTTCACCTCTTCGAAACTTAGTCAATATATTTTCTACTACTCGCGTGAATCCCACCACTCACGATGGTCCTAATTAGTGTGACAAGTAATACTAGTATATAGTTTTTCTCTATTTTCTTTTCATTTTTAAAATTTTGTTTTTATGTAGTTTTGTTTCCTCTCAGTATTATATTCTCCAAAATGTTGGGTGAAGAAAACTAGAATAATTCTTACTACATAATTATTTATGATTAATCATTTCTTGGACCACATTTTTCTTTGTAAGGACTGAGGAGCCGAGGTCCACAAATATCTATGTGTCTCTCTGTAGCACATGGTTCAATGACTTTTGCTTTACTTATTTTAAAAAATTTCTTGCATGTAGTACTAGCTAGTTAAGGTTTTGTAATTTTGAAAATATGATTGCTGGATTCATTGGTTGGACGATCGATGTAATGTTTAATAAAACCCATCACGGTTCAATATCTTAAGTTTATGATGATAGCAAATGTGAAAAAAAAAAACATTGTATATATAGCAATAATGATCCACTCGTTTAGTAAAGGTGTAACATAAACTTTCAATAGTTATACAACCTACATGCACATAGCATTGTACTTGATACCCATGAGCCGACTCAAGCTTCTCAACCTAAGGGATTAAGTTAGTTAAATTATCATTTTGTCGTCATCTCCTCTTGCGCATATTCCAAGATTTATTTTGTTAAATCCCCTTGTATATATAGCATATTTCAAGGTATATATATAACTAGTTTGAAAACTTCAAAAAATCTTTATGCTAATCAAATACTAGGCTAAAAACATTCCTCGAGGTACGTACGTAACTATCATCAAATGGTTAGATTCATAATTCTTTATGTAAACAAATCTGTTTCAATCTCTAACATGATCGTAGAAGAAAACACATGCACATTTTTTTATATAACTTTAGAAAATTGAAAAATAAAACATTCTCTCTAACGGAACATAGTGACCATGTAAAAGCATAGATTTGGCCGGACAATGCGTAGCCCATGATATCCCTATCAATTAAAGTTAAGAGACATAACAACATCGGTTTTCGTAAAAGGGATTTGTAGGAAGACCAAGATTTGGTCTAAAAGACATATGTATGAGTATGGATTTACCAACCATTAATATCCACAGCCTAATACATATATTATGCTTGTACCTATAACATGTATTTTTTTTTTTTTTTGAATCTAATTAATGTTAAACTATATTCAAAGAAAAAATATCGTTTTTACAACTAGTGCATTGTGTAATCGAAATTTAACCGAAAAATTTGTAAAAAGAATTTAACGCCTAGAAGAAAACCAAACTTGTAAAATTTTTTCTTATCATCTATCTCCTATCTGTTGGATTGTTGTGAGTTGATTACGGACCTATCGATCAATTATCCCAATCAAGTGAGTTGTATAACATGTCTTCTTTGTTGTTCAAACAAAATGTTATCATACCACCTAAATCCTGAGTTTTTGTTTTTGTTATGTTAAAGAAGTGTTAAATTTCATAATGAGGTCATTACATAGGTTTTTAGCATCCCTTGCCTATTTTTTTTCCCTTGCCTTGATGAGTTGATATTTTGTAGCTAGACAGTTTGGAAATTGAGATGAACATATATATATATATATAAATGTGTTGCATCAGGCTGCTGTCATATTCTACGTACCACTAAAATTAGTGATTTCGTAAACAATGATTGGTATCCGAGAAAGAAATGGTGATCATTACAATCTAGTTGGACCCGATCCTTGTGTGTTGTGGCTCAAGTGCAACCAAACTATAATGATGACCATTTCATATCTCGTTATTTTCATTAAAAATATATATAGAATAATCAGGGTTTGAACAAAATGACTTGCCATGAAAATAAACCCTAAGTAATAAGTTCAAAGATTTCAATATATAGAGGAAAGAAATGAAGAGATATGTGAATCCGCATGGAGACTAAGAGAATGCGACACGTGACTAAAAGAAGAAGAAGAAGAATCTTTGAAGAAACCGAGGAGTAGTGAGTGAGAGACAAAGAAACAAAAGTGGGAAGCTCTGAGAGATATGAGCATGTCTGCATGTGTGTGGTCTCAGTCTCAGTCAAGTCAAGGCTAAGCTTCATAACTCAGACCAACCCACTTTCACAATCTTTCATATTAGTTTGTTTTTCATTTTATATGATTAGTATATGATATTTCGTATTGTATATATGTATCGCTCAAATGATTTTAGAAAAGATTGATCGATTTTTAAAAAAATATTACTTGTAGTTATAAAAAAAAGCTTACAGTCGATATAAATAACGCTTTATTTTAATTTATTTAATTATATTTTAATTCATTTTATAGAAAAATTGGTAAAAACAAAATTTTACCTATTTTATTTTCGTAAAAAAATTTCTACAAAATTTTCATAATTTCAGAATTCTTACGAAATATCTTTTTACTTTCCCACTAATTTCTTACCAGATTTTTTTCGTAAGACTTCTTTTTACAAAAATCCACATTTTTTACAGGACATTTCTTACTACAAATTTCGTAAAATATAGTAAAAAAAACAGGTATTTTTTACTATTTTTCTACGATATATGCAGTAGGAAACTTTGTACTTTCCTGTAATGGTGATACTAAATATTTTGGAAATTTTATAACATTATATAAAAATAAAGACTTATACAATTATTTAACACAAGCTAAGCTAGTAAAAGTGGATCGGACCCAAAGATATGAGGCGCAGTTTCCAGAGCGAGACCTTGTGGCATTGGCATCTATACTTAACTCCATCTTCAAGCAAAGCATCAAAACTTCTATTATATTAGATTCCCATGCATACGTTGTTTTTTTTAATCTTCTTTAATTATATTTTTCTTAAAATGTTTCTTTTGCTTTTTTATTCGTTTTCAGTACTTTCCTGACATCATTCTTTGTTTATTCTTATATTATAGAATTTTATGAATCCTAATACAATTTGAGAGCAGACATGACCAAAAACTAATGTTAACCGTATTTCTAACCGTAATCAAACTGTTTATGGATGATAACCGTTAACCGCAAAAGTAAATGAGTTACGGTTAAAAATAATACTAACCATAACCGTAATAAACTATTGGTTAACCATAACTGAGGTCTCTCGCATTTCCATGATTTTGACTTTATATACGACTAGTCACTCCAATCCTCTACCCTTGACCCAACTCAATGGGCCTAGCTTGTTCAATTAAAAGGCCCAATCAATTACGCCTAGTAAAAGATCGGAACATATTTATAAGATCTTCTCCAGTCTTGTTTCTTTTTTTGGTAAAATTTCTCTAAAGTCTTGTTGTAATAATGGGAACTGAAAGAAGAAGATATCTCATTGTCTGAACTCTGAAGTTATAATGACTTCTTCGTATCCGTTAATAACTGATCCCTTTTGACGCTTCTGAGTTCTGAAGAAGAAACGTAAACTATTTGCACCGTCTGCCGTTCTGGAGTGAACAAAACAGCAAGCTGTGACATTTCTGTTAGCGCAGACGACACGGTGTTTATACCCGAGTACGAATCACGACTTTCACAAAAAGCAATAGAGAGAGACTTGAAATTGTACTATGGCGAGACGAAACACAGAGATCGCTGATGGCTTCACGGAGTTATACAACAGAGAGATTGGTTCCTCTCATCCTAGCTCGGTCTCTCATCGTATCTCCGCTTCTGAGGTTCTCATTACTATTCTCCTTACTGCTCTCCATTACTTTATTCCTCCGATCTTTAATCCTCCCTCTCTTACTTGGTTCTGCTTTTAGATGAGACTTTTCTGACTCGGGAAGATTAAAGTTGCCAATTTCGTGCTCAAAATTCGTATAGAAATTGTGGGTTTTGGATATTTATGTCATAATAATCATAAAGTCTCCTCATTTCTTGGATTTGTGTTTCGAATCATGGATCTTAGTGTTCTTAAAGGCCAAGTTTGTGATGCTCCAAGTGAGAGGTTTTATGTTAAAGTTGGAATCTTTTGATTCTAGCTACAAATGGGTTGATGAATTCAGACAATCTGATTAATTAGTGTTTTGTAGGATGTGCTACAATCCGAACCTTAATACAAAGACTTGTCTAAAGACTCAAAATAAGTTCTTAGGGTTGAACTGTATTGTTTATTTGACTACTTCAGGGGATTGTGAAGAAACTCGATCTTTACGGGAAGCTAAATGGGCATGAGGGATGTGTGAATGCCTTGGAGTTCAATTCCGCTGGCGATATTCTTGTTTCGGGTTCTGATGATCGACAAATCATGCTTTGGAACTGGTTGAATGGAATCAAAACATTGTCATATCCCTCTGGCCACTGTGAAAATGTGTTTCAGACTAAGTTCATACCTTTTACAGATGACCGGACTATCATAACATCTGGTGCTGATGGACAAGTATGCTTGTAATCTCGAAAATCTTAAAGACTCTCCAGCATTGTTGCTATTTTTGTTTTACCTAATTGAATCATTCAGTGTCCATTCTGTTTTGCAGGTAAGACTTGGTCAGATACTGGAAAATGGAAAAGTGGAGACAAAAAGGCTAGGGAGGCACCACGGTCGCGTGTATAAGCTTGCTGTTTTGCCTGGAGATCCTAATGTATTCTACAGCTGTGGTGAAGATGGTTTTGTTCAACATGTTGGTTTCTATACCTCTTTCATGTGTTTCTCATGTTTGGCTTTTGGATGTCTTTGAAAACTCAAACTTAACTTGCTTTTGCTTTTTTTTTTTTGGCAGTTTGATATACGTAGCAATAGTGCCACTATGGTTTTGTATTCCTCTCCTTTCACGCAAGGCTGCAGGAGACATCACTCTAGCAGTAGGATTAGATTGAATTCCATTGCGATAGATCCGAGGAATCCATTTTATCTTGCAGTTGGAGGTTCTGATGAGTACGCACGAGTTTACGACACTAGAAGAGGTCAATTAGCTCCAGTATGTCGCCACATCTTGCCAGACGCGCCTGTGAACATTTTCTGTCCCCGGCATCTTCGAGAAACCAACAGTGTTCATATCACAGGATTGGCATATTCCAAAGCTGGAGAGCTATTGGTATCTTACAACGACGAACTCATTTACCTGTTTGAGAAAAACATGGGTTATGGTTCGTCGCCTGTTTCTATCTCTGCAGAGAAACTGCAAGAAATGGAAGAACCACAGGTGTACACAGGACACCGCAATGCACAAACAGTTAAAGGAGTGAACTTTTTCGGTCCAAATGATGAATATGTGACGAGTGGTTCAGACTGCGGTCACATCTTTATATGGAAGAAGAAAGGGGGTAAGCTTGTGCGGGCTATGTTGGGTGATAGACGAGTGGTGAATCAGCTCGAGTCTCACCCGTGCATACCATTTCTTGCATCCTGCGGGATTGAAAAGAGTGTTAAGCTCTGGACGCCAATGTCAAACAATGTTCTTCCTCTGCCTGAAAACATCGAAAAGGTAAACTACTAGTAGGTCACACCTTCTCTTAGCCAATGTTTTGTGTTGAGACACGTTCCTAAACACTGAATCTGAGTTTTGTGGGAAATTGCAGGTGATGGAATCGAACCGAGTGGGAAGAGAAGACCAGTCGAGGGTGACACTGACTCCTGACGTAATTATGCACGTTCTCCGGCTACAGAGACGTCAGACGTCAGCTTTTACAGAGAGAAGATACGTTTCAACTGAGATCGACAGCGATGAAGGAAACGAAGCTCAATTCATTGGAAGCTTAGTAGTAGCCAACGACGATGAGTCTTCAGAAAGAGAATGTACTGTAAGCTAAGTTCTTCTTGTGATCCAAATACTTGTGGATTTTGCTTGCGTGTTGTAATTTTAATAAGCAAAGAAAAATAAGAACGAGAAATCAGTAATTCCAAGAGACGACCAAAGCATAATAAGTAAACAATTGTTGTATATATGTCTAATGCTGTAAAATTTTGAATAAGAGTAGCGAGAAAAAAGATGAAGAGGACTCTTTTTTTTTTTCTTCTAACAGCAACTCTTCTTTTACAAAAGCATAAACTGATACTGTTCTTGAAAGCTCTATAGTCTATAGCTCTATATAGTCTATACAGAGGATGAATTCACAGTAGCGCCAAAAATGCTGGGGAGTTTGCTAGAAGTTCAGCCTTTTGCAGAATGCACATGTAGACTAAATCAGTAGGCACTGCAGCATCAAACTATTTCGCTGAGACACAACATGGTAAGGTTTCCTCCTGCAAATGAGAGAAACTTTGGTAAGCACAATACAATATCAGTTAATCACTGTCTGCCTGTCTATATTTGATGAGGAACGAGATGTCTATACCAATTGAGTTTAAACTGCTTATGGGAAGCCAATATTGCGATTGTTGGTACTGGATCTGGTTTGATATATGCAAATAGACAGAGCAGTTTCGACTATGATTCTTCCAACACTGCAATCAGCCAAACAATCGTTCTTTTGAGAAAATCCAACCAAGCAATCACATCCCGTATGTTCTGTTGTACGGATCTCCCGGACTGGGCCTCCGGTATTTAGGCTCTTCAAAACGGTTGTAGACATTGTCATTAAATCCCATCTGTTCGTTCCTTAGAAGCTGGGTGATACCAAGAGTGTTAACACTTTGGGGATCATTCCACTTATCCCAGTGTCCATTTGACAACAATGAATTTGGTGAAGCTTGTCTAGGCAACTGTGTGAAAGGAGATAAGCCAGTGCCTTGAGTTTGATCCATTAGCCTCGAACTAATCCCATATGGGTCTGCGAGTGAAGAAGAGAAGTTGTTAACGTTCCTGGGATCGTGAAATCCATTGACTTGTTGTGCAGCCAGAGACCTCTGCGCCAACAATTGAAGTCTTGCATCGTTCTCAAAGGAATTCAGCTGAGAAGAGAACCCTGATCTCATATCGAAGTCTGCTGTTTCCATCACATTGTGAACTCTTCCCCTTCCAACAGCTAAAATTGCAGGATCCATAAACTCAATATCTCCAGCAGCATTTGAATTGCCACTTGGAGATGGTATATTATATGTGTTCTTCAAAAAAGCGGCCGCATCAAGTAAACGAGTTCCTGCAAGATATATATTAAAAGAGTTTCAGTTTATGGATAGTTGAAACTATCTGTTTTTAAGAATGTAATATATAATACCTGATGCACTATCAGAAGACACATCAGTCCTTTCATGTGAAGAGAAACCGGGAGGAGGTAACCTGTTGGGAGCAGAGAATCCAGGAGGAGCAGAGACTTGAGTCCTTGCCACTACAAGAGGATAATGGTGAAAAGTTTAGAAAAGAAGAGAACTATATAGTCTTGGTGAATTACTTATTAGTCAAGCCAATTTTAATTGCAGAAAACAACTATAAAAAGCGATAATATATACTAACCGGGACTCTTGGAAGAAGATAATCCAGGAGTAGCAGCAAATTGTTCATATCCACCGGAATAATTTGAGGCAAAACCATTTTGACTCCCAAGCTTATCATGATACATATCACGGCTCACTCCAAACTCTTGAAGAGGCTGATATCTTGACAACTGCCCATAGATGCTGTAACTCTTATTGTCATACACTTGATTATTTGATTCTTCATGCCGAGCAAAAGAGAATCTGGACTGGTCATTATGTTGCTTTAGGAGGTTAGAAGATTCCAAAGTACTGGCCCTATGATTACTCTGGCCAAGTAATTTTGCAAAATTGTGTGGTGAAGTCAAGGTATCATCCCAGGGATCAAAGTCTAAAATGTTTGAAATTATATCCTCCTCTGCTTTCTGAATGTTGCTCTTCCCTTCATTACCAAATAAAGAATGCTCCATACTGGATATTGGTTTCTCAGAAAATCCATTTGGAAGATGCAATCTATCGTTACCTATGTCAAAGGAGGATCCAATATTATAATCCATCCTTCCAGAAGTTTCCCTGTTCTGTAAAGAATGAGAAGCTAGATTATTCGAATCCAGGGCAGAACTTGATGAGCTAAACATATACGATGAGTTGCTAACAGCCTCCGCGACATCTCGCCTATTGTTATTGAATGATGTGAAATCATCCACTTCCAACGTAGACCTAACATCTATCTGGGATTGTGAACCTGAACTCCAATTCCACTCTGGCCTTGAACCATGAATCCCATTTTGTAATATGTCAGATTCTGCATCAGTGTTTGTAGGAGAATGTTTTCCATATTGCTCGAGATTTGATACATCATTACCAGGTTGTCTAATAGAACCTTGATCACAATAAGTACCAATAGTCACTGGAACACTAGGGCCTTCATCCTTAGAATTTGTAGTTATCCCCATCCGTGCAACATTAGCCGACAAGTTACTAACATCAGGGACATCTTCAGCAATTTCATCTGTGTGTTCAAAAGAACTCTCAACAGCAGAAGGCTTGTCAATGACTCTGCTATTGTGTGACGATTCTACTAAACAGGATATCTGATTGCTACTAGCATCTCTATTAGGTGATGTAGTTCTCTTGGACCCAGGATCCACCACATTGTTATGCTGCAAAGGCTTCAACACGCCAGGTTTGCTTTTTTCAGCCAATATTTGGATTTTTTCCTTGTGAGGTGGTTTTTGAAGAGTGTTACTAGAAAATACAGGCCCATTTGCAACAACTGTAGACATAGCCAACGTTCCATTCTCCGATGTTGATCTTTGATTATCCAAAGATCCATTTGACATAGCTGAAGTTGCTAAAGAATTTTGATTTGTTAAACGTGCCCCCCTGCAACACAAATTCCAATTTTTTAAATAAAAACGACCCCTTCAAAACTGCATACATACAACAGCTTGCATCAAGAACTTACCATGATGCTGCAGCAGGAAGAGCAGTTGATTTACCAGAGCTCCCACTAGGTGGAGAACTCTTGGGAACATTAACTGCGGTCTACACCAATGAATATAAGAGAGAACTAAACATTAATCTCATACAGCCTTTTCTTACTAAGAAAAATATATGAAAATGTCAGATTGTAAAAATAAAACACATGTACACAATCTGTAGCTATAGCAGAGATAAGTTTCTATGGAAAACTGCACATCCACTTAAGTTTCTAGTGAGCAATATCATAATGAATTTAACCATATATGAGTATGACCCTAACTAAGGCTACAGGACATAAGAATGCAAAATATTAACTCTATTTGATACAAATGACGGAAGCCAAATAGTACTCATCAATGTAAAGTAGAAAATTTTGTGGAGCTTACAGTAGATGGAACTTTTGCAATTGGTTTTGCAGTAGAACTGTCACTGCAATAAGCATCCAATGGTGGTGGTAGCATGCTCCCTGAACGGTATTGCATAGTATTTGAGGCTCCAGTGATTTGCTGAACTCTGCTCATTCAAAATTACTAAATGAATTAAAACTACACTTTCTCCACAGATTTATATGCGTACTAAGAATAATCATGACTATAAGAGGAAACCTTAAACAATATGAAAATGAAACACTGAAGATTACCTTGTATAAGCTGATATGATCTCATCCTTTGTAAAACTATCCTCTTGGGAGCCCACCTCATGCAGATAGAGGCAATCAGGATTGTTGCATGCCTGATAATAGAAACAAACAATCCATATTCCAATAGTATCAGTTGCGAATTTCAACTGAAAAGAAAAAAGCCCGAAGAAAAATTATGTGGGCCAGAGAGTAGAACAAGAGTATATACCACGTTTCTTAACCATGCATGACAATATTTGGTTGTCCCAAAACATGCCCTGCAATATAAAAAGGAAAAAAAATATGAAATTAACGAAGCTAATAGCCATTAAACACAACCAGTTTCATACAAAAGGGTGCTCGACATGACTTACTTCAGTGATTTACCATCCAAGATAAACCCATGAACGGACTGAATGCATCGAACAGCCTCTTCCTCTTTGCCATAAGTGATATATCTGGAGTAATAGCAGTTTATAATCAGAACATAATAATAATGCCAAATAAACATGTAAAAACTCATTCATGCTAAAAGATAAATTTGGTTGATTAACATTAGAAACAACAAAACTTACACACTGCATGTATTGTTAGGGAACTGTTGAATGAGACCCGTTGCTGTTCGGGACATGGAAACCTTTAGAACCTTTCCATACTGACCAAAATATTCTTTACGCTGGAGAAGCTGAAAAAAAAAATTAAACAATCCCGTCACTAGCAGATCATATGAAATCATTACAAGGTTTTCGAGGAAAGAACCATTACATCTTCATCTGCTAGATTTAGTGGTAACCCAACAATGTAAACAAGATTTCTTTGAACCACTCGAACACTAGTTAGTTGCTTTCTCCCTTCAGAAGGTTTCAATTTTGACTTTTGTGTTTTTTTGCGATCCATGTTGCCTTCAGAGGTCAGTCTGAGAACAGGAAATAGATAAGAAACATCAGCAAACCAAAACTGAATAAGTGATACAGAACAAAAAATCCACATTCCAGGTGTCATATCTCAACCTCTGATCAACAGTCATCCCAACAATCTTTTCTTTGTCATAAGGAGTGCGGCAAGCTGGACAGCGCCCTTCTGATTGATCTTTCTCTGCCATGTCCATTATGTGGTGCCAGCACCAAACACAAATCTATAAGATTGGAGGTAAACACAAATCAGATCAGGAATTATCATTAGCTTAACAATCCCTTAGGCCACACAATAAGTATAATCACAAATCTTTTAGTCATAGTTTTGAACTTATAAACCATATAGTTTGTATGCTTTAGATGTACCACAATACAGCCTTCAAAGTAAACCATAAGAAAACAATAACTTAACCTAATTGCCTATCCTCCTAATCCCACAAACAAGAACAGAGCTGCCAAACACTCATAAGCTAGACGTATATATCAAAAGAATAACCTGATAGCCACATTTGCAAGGCCTCAATTGCTGGTCAGTCAAATCCATCTCCTCTGCACACAATGGGCAAGTCTTTTCACCGTAATCACTCATTTTTTTCCTGAATAAGACAAATCAAGAACAAGAACACCGAATGAGATATATATATATATATATATATTATATACGAATCATGACCCATCAAAGCAACCATACTGACAAAACTAGATAAACTTTAGTACTTCCACAACAGTTCGTATTAAAAAGGTTTAGCAATCTAACTAATAACATTTCAAATTGAATGATCTCATCAAATATTATATTCCAAACCAAATTGCAACTAAAGATTCAAAATTTCAGATCGAAATCAAGAATCTACAATCAAGAGACTGTCAACAAATTAATCCGTGCATGCGACGCGACGGTATCAAGTAGAGACTGCGTCAACGGACATAGACAAATCAAAATATCAATAAAGAAATCTAGTAAGATTTATACAATCCGAATCAGTAGAATACATGATTGATCCCAAAAACTACGCCGGAACTAAAATCGTGAAATCAGAAGAAGGAAACAGAACTAGGGTTTTGAGATTCGGCGATTCTCCTGAAATCAAGAGATGAAAGAATCGATCAAAGAGAAGAAGTGAAACATACGGCTGAGTAGAGAGAGAGAGATTCGATCGGAGATTGAGAGAAGTGGGAGATTCCGAGAGAGAGAGAGACGAGAGCAGTGAGATTGGATGGCTGAGATTTTGGCCGCTGGCTCTTTTTTTCTTTTTCTTATTTCTTTTTTTTTTTGTTATAACCCTTAAAAACTCTCTCTCAGATCCACGATTGCATAATAAGAAGAGATAATATGGAAATAACTATGCCCATAGATTCTTTATTTATTACGTTTCTGCCATCACCGCCGGTTCGATTATTTCGTTTGGTGTCGGTTTAAGACTTTCGAACTTCTCGTTTTTATTTATTTATTAAAATTTAACATTAGCTTCTGTTGATGTTAAGTCTTCACATTGATACTTAGAACATATCCAATTAGTGGTTTTTAAGTTATTTCTTAGTAATAAAAAATAAAAAATAAATTATTAATCATAATTATGTTAAGATATGGGTGTATGTTGATAAAATTTCTTAGTAATTTTTTTGCTATAAATTGTGTATTTTTCTAAAATAAGAACTTTTTGAAGATAATTAAAATTATCCACCTCCAATGGTAAAACTCTTAATAGAAGTTCTTAAATAAAAAATGAAAAAAATTGAAAACTAAAATTTTTTACAAACACATAATATTAAAACATAATTAAAACATAATAAAAACACATAGTACAAATCATATTTTAATTGTCGCCAAAATTTTGCCAAATATTCTCAACCAAATCAGATTTTAATTGTTGATGCATATGTTTTTCTGTTTTATGGACAATTATAGCAAACACACTCCACAAATTTCCAAAAATAGCACCAATTAACATAATTATAATATTTTAAATAATTTTCTAGAATTTTTTTAAGGTTAGGGTTGACTATTTTACACTTAGGGAATTGTTTTTAGGGGGTAAGATTTATTGTTTAGATTTAAGGATTTAATTTTGAAAGATTAATTTTAAAATTTGGTGCTAATTTGGAAAATATGAGAGTGTGTGCTAAGTTTAGAACAAAAACTTAGATTAGTGTTATTTTTGAGAATTTTAATATAAAATTTTTTATTGTTTTTTTTTAAACACAAACCACTCACAATCGAACACGTGGCACTAAGAAACACTCACAATTTTTATTAACTAAGATACATATTTTAGCATAATTATGATTAGTGATTTATTTTTAAGGTTTTTATTACGAAGAAACAACTTAAGAACCACCCATTGGACATGGTCTTAACTCTTACATTGGTTCTAAATAAGACCATCTCCCAAGGTGTACTCATGCATGAGGTTCTTAGGCAAGTTTTAATTAAATTTTGTGATTAAATTAAGAGGGAATTTCAAAAATACCCCTTTTCCAATACCACTTTTTAAAAATAACCTTCTTTCTAATTTTATCAAAAAGTCACTATAAAATTTGAAATTTATCAAAAACATGTGTAAACTTATATTTATAGACACAAATTATCTTTATATGTGTATAAATTCATATATATATTTCATAAATACTGTATAAATACCTTTTAAAAACCTTTTAAAAGTCATTTAAAAACCTTATAAAAACTGTGTAAACCTTTTAATAACCTTATAAAAACCTTATAAATGCCGTTTATAACCTTTTAAAACCTTATAAATATTTGGATTCAGCCTTCCAGTAGTAATGATGATCTTGAGGTACCTTATCAACCATATAAAAGTTTATAATATTTCATATTTGAAAATGGGTATTTTTGAAAATTGATAGAAAAGAGGGGTATTTTTTAAAAAGGGTACAACAAAGGGGGCATTTCTCAAAAATTCTCTTAAATTAATTATTATGATCCTTTTATGAATTTTTTTTTGTTTTACTCCTCCAATAGTAAACCCATGTGTAGGGTTCTTAAAAATAAAACTTTTTATTATTTATAAACATCGAATCAAACACAACCAAAAAGTTTTGTCCAAAACAAAGACATTGAATCAAACACAAGAAGTTTTTCAGTCCAAAACAGACACATTGAATCAAACACAAGAGAAAGGTTCATTAATCACATGATACACATTGAATCAAACACATGAAGAAGGTTTTGTCCAAAAACAGTCACATTGAATCAAACACAGTGAGACAACAATTCCTTGTAATATTTTGAGCATTAATAAGAAGGAAGAAACAAAGACTTGGCCAAACAACAAGACATAGTTTTTTCACAGGTTTTGGACTTAGGAAACTGAAGCTGAAGGTGGACATGCTACGGTTATCTACTTAATCAAGGATAAAAAGAGGATTTTAGTATACAATTAATGCCTTGATTAATTCAGTGCAGCAATGGGGGTCAAGAATTATTTTATGATAAAGTCTTGACATTGAAATCGCAATTAGGGGTCAAGAATTATTTTCAATGGGGGTTACTATAATTTCTTAAATATCATATACTTATTATTCATTTTCTTAAACTTATGGTAGGATAGAGAAATTAAAATTGTAGGTTGTCTACTGGTTATGATGTAAGAACTTGAAATTTTTCACATTACAAGAGAAAAGCATGATCCTAAGACTCAAAAAAAAAAAAAAATCACGATAGCCATCTCATTAGTAAAATTTATTTAAATTTTTAAAATTTTAATATCAAGTACTAATAATGGTCGGTATATAATTTGTATATTAAAATATATTTGTTTAGGAAACGTCCCATATGTGAGTTCTAAAATTATATAATGAAATTAAATCTAGCAAAAATATATTGATATTATGCTGTAAGTAGAAGCTAATTTAGTAAGTAACTATTTTTTTTGTCTTTAAACACTAATTTATATTTTTATCATTTTAATTTACTGTAACAATTCTTACAACAAACCCTAACACAAAACTTTTGCCAATCATTTATTATTATTATTATTATTATTATTATTATTATTATTATTATTATTATTATTATTATTATTATTATTATTGTCAAATCTCAAAAAATTGATTTCACAATTTCACATAAAATGTGATTCTACAACTTATTCACAAAATAATTTTCATGCAACCCACGCGTCAAACCGTCGTCTATATGTTCTTATCACTAAAAATATGTAGATATTTATTTTAAATCCAATCTATTTGACTCGTCAGCTTCATGTAAAGATGAAAAAGATATACTGTATATTCTTCACCTCATTTACAAGAACCCAACATTTTAAGATAATTTTACTTTGTGGATACTTCAGTGTCCATGAAAAAAAATCAAAATATTTTTACTTTCCAACAAAAAAAGCATTAATTGGAGAACCAATCTAAAGAATTATTCATCGATAGCTAATATATATTTCATTATTCATCGATAATTAATATATATTTCTCCTATAACCACTAATATATCATATTTGAATTGTGACACATGGCAAAAAAAAAAAAATTGAATAGATATAAACATCTATGATTAATTTTATTTTTTTAATAAATGTCAAGAAAATTCAAATATACTAAAACATTAAATTATATTATCACTTTTTTAACTTAAACAGCCATCTCATGCTGCCTAACATAAAAAAAACAAAAGTTAATCTTTTTAATGTTTTTTCTTCTAAAGAACATGGTAGTGATTTAAAACACGTAACAGAGGTATAATATATCATTAACCCGCATAAATCACATATGAGATACTCAATACTATATAATAAAAATCGATAATCGCATTAAAAAAAAAATATGTAACATAAACGATACTAAATATTTAATTTCTTAAACGAATAAAACGAGTATAGTTTATTATTTTATCTATCATATAAAAATCGCCACGCTATAAACTAATTATTATGTTTATCAGAGAAAAAAAAAAATCTTCTACAGCAAAATAAACTGTAAAGAACGATGAGAGAACCAAGACCGTTGACGAAGTCAATAACGAACATCAACCGTCAGATATGAGGCGGCTCTAATCTCAACCACACAATCTTCCCATCTTCTCTCTTCCTCTTCATCTTCTTCCTCGCACTTACCGCGAAAACTCCATCTCTGTTTACTCGTCTCAGTCTCTCAGTTGACTCTGTCTATATATCTAAACGATTCGGTATACTTTCAGATTCACTACTTCGAAACCCACTGAAGCTTGACTTGAACAAATCGTCAACGCTTATATCGAGAGAGAGAGGGAAATGAACACCGGCGGTGGTCAATACACGGATTTCCCGGCGGTGGAGACTCACGGAGGACAGTTCATAAGTTACGATATCTTCGGTAGTTTATTTGAGATCACATCTAAGTATCGTCCTCCGATTATACCAATTGGTCGAGGAGCTTATGGAATCGTTTGGTATGTTTCTCTTCCTCTGAGTTTTGTTTTTGATTCTTTGATTGAGATCGGAGTTTTCTGACTTTTGAGATTTTTATTTTTGAAGCTCTGTGTTGGATACGGAGACGAACGAGCTTGTAGCGATGAAGAAGATAGCAAATGCTTTTGATAACCACATGGATGCTAAGCGTACGCTTCGTGAGATCAAGCTTCTTCGTCATCTTGATCATGAAAACGTTAGTTTTGTTTTGATTTTGTGAAATTATCTGTTGAGATTAGATGAACAAATCATGATTAGGTTTTTTGATTTGGTATTGCAACAGATTATAGCTATAAGAGATGTGGTTCCACCACCACTACGAAGACAGTTCAGTGATGTTTATATTGCTACTGAGTTAATGGACACTGATCTTCACCAAATCATCAGATCTAACCAAGGTTTATCAGAGGAACACTGTCAGGTAAACTAAACTGTTCATGTTTTGGTTATTTTCTTGGATTGTATGGTTTCTAAGGTAGTAGAAACATGAAACTGATTCTTGGCTTGGTCTTTGATGTGTAACAGTACTTCTTGTACCAGCTTCTTCGAGGGCTTAAGTATATCCACTCAGCTAACATTATTCATAGGGATTTAAAGCCGAGCAATCTTCTGTTGAACGCGAATTGCGATTTAAAGATCTGTGATTTCGGTCTTGCTAGACCTACTTCAGAGAATGACTTTATGACAGAGTATGTTGTGACGAGATGGTATAGAGCACCTGAGCTTCTGTTGAACTCTTCAGACTACACAGCTGCTATTGATGTTTGGTCTGTTGGTTGTATTTTTATGGAGCTTATGAACAGAAAGCCTTTGTTCCCTGGTAAAGACCATGTTCATCAAATGCGCTTATTGACCGAGGTAAGAGATTAGAAAGTTATCTACTTTTGGTATGTTTTAAAGATTCTGCCTTTGCCGGAATATGTGATGAATGTGTGAATTTTTTCGCAGTTGCTTGGCACACCGACAGAAGCTGATCTTGGCTTTACACACAACGAGGACGCCAAAAGATACATCCGGCAGCTTCCCAGCTTCCCTCGCCAGCCGTTAGCAAAACTTTTCTCTCATGTTAACCCAATGGCCATTGATCTAGTTGACAGAATGTTGACGTTTGACCCCAACAGAAGAATCACTGGTAAGTTACATCATTCATCATCTGTTCTCTGTTGGTTTCCTATAATCTTTGGTTTGATTCAAAGCTAAAAATACTGTCAATTCTTCTGTGTGCAGTTGAAGAAGCTCTGAATCATCAGTACCTTGCCAAATTGCACGACCCAAGTGATGAGCCAATTTGTCAAAAGCCATTCTCTTTCGAGTTCGAACAACAGCCTCTGGATGAGGAACAGATCAAAGATATGATCTATCAGGAAGCCATAGCACTCAATCCAACATACGGTTAGAAGAGCAGCAGTCCCGTGATTGCCGGTATTACCTAATAACTATCCGAATGGCTGCTTAGTATCTTTGCCTGTTCTTTTATTCATGTACTTCAACATATATAAATCTTGTAATTTTATTTGTTTGTTCATGTTATTTACTACTAGTGATTGAGTGTAGCTCCAATGTAAAGTACTCAAGTTATAAATGCATATCTTCAGACTATTTTCTACTTCACGTACTTGAGTCTTCGCTAGCAAACAAAGAGAAGAAAGAATATAGTTTTGCAATGTACCCATCTAGCTGGAAGCTCTAATTCTCAAAATAAGTGGTATAGCCATAAAAGAGCTAGAACCAGAGTCAATGCTCTTGTAAGAGTAGTCTATTATCATTCAATGATTACAAAGACACTTTTGTGGGCTTGGCTTTTAAGTGCTACTTGCATTATTGAAGCATAAATGGTGGGTCAATTACATAGTAATAATTAGGCACAAATGGGTCTTTATTTAGCAATATCCATTACCTGACAATTTTTAGAGTTGACTTCTTAAACGTTGGGTTGGATAATTTTTCGTATTCACATATGATGCTCGAAGCAGACAGTGATGGCTCAACTTGCATCAACAGAAAGCTTTGAGTGTTTTTTTTTTTTTTCACTTTCTTAATGTTACTTGTTTGAAGCTGCTGCACATGGAGAATAAAGTATCATGGACCCGAGAAAGTCATCAGTGTTGTATTATTATTTATACTGTGTATATGTTTCAGAATTTTAGGCCATTGTTGAAGTAAACAGATAAAGAACTCTGCTAGCTTTGAAGACATGGCTGGTTCACTTACCGTCGACGCAGAAACACAGATGGCAGCAGTTTCAAGCACCAAACGCCGAAGTGGGGGTTGGATCACCTTTCCGTTTATGATTGGTGAGAGATTTTGTTTCTCTGTGTTTGATTCTAATTCATAACTTCATAATCATTAGAACTTGGAGGAGGAATGTGAAACTATCTATCTTTCTTTGGTGCAGCTACGCTGTTAGGCCTGACGATAGCTGCGTGGGGTTGGTTACTTAACTTGATCGTTTACCTGATTGAGGAATTCAACGTGAAGAGCATCGCAGCGGCTCAGATTGCTAACATTGTTAGTGGTTGTATATGTATGGTTCCAGCCGTTGCAGCCATTGCATCTGACTCTTTCTTTGGAACCATTCCTGTTATCTCAGTTTCAGCTTTCTTTTCTCTTATGGTACAGTTAATAAATACTCACTCAACATTTGTTTTTGTTAGTTTCTATCTGAAACAGAAGTTGACCAATTCTACTTCTTGATCAGGGTGTAGCTCTGCTGACTCTAACAGCTTCGCTTGACTCTTTAAGACCCAAACCATGTGAAACAGGTTCTAGCCTATGCCAATCTCCTTCGAACATCCAGCTAGGCGTCCTTTACACGGCCATTACGCTAGCCTCCATAGGAACAGGTGGCTCACGGTTCACAATAGCAACTGCTGGAGCAAACCAGTACGAAAAAACTAAAGACCAAGGAAGCTTTTTCAACTGGTTTTTCTTCACAACATATCTAGCCGGAGCTATAAGTGCAACCGCCATTGTCTACACCGAAGACAATATCAGCTGGACCTTTGGGTTTGGTCTATCCGTAGCTGCTAATCTCTTCAGTTTTTTGGTTTTCATCTCGGGGAAAAGATTCTACAAGCACGACAAGCCTTTGGGAAGTCCCTTCACAAGTCTATTATGTGTAATTATCGCTGCGGTACGCAAAAGAAAAGCCGTGGTGTCCACCAGCGAAAAAGACTATCACAATGAATCAATCACAATGCCCACAAGGAGTTTCAGGTAAAAAACAGCTCGAAAACCACATTTTAATTATTGCACTGAGAGGCCATTCTAATGAGTTCTTAAATACGCAGGTTCTTTAACCGTGCAGCTTTGAAACAGGAAGACGAGGTTAAACCAGATGGCACAATTCGCAACCCATGGAGATTATGCAGTGTTCAACAAGTAGAAGATTTCAAAGCAGTCATAAGAATCATCCCTCTTGCGTTAGCTACAATATTCTTGAGCACTCCAATCGCAATGCAGTTAAGCTTAACAGTTCTGCAAGGTCTGGTCATGGACCGGAGGCTTGGCCCTAACTTTAAAATCCCTGCAGGCTCTCTCCAAGTCGTAACACTTCTCTCCACTTGCCTGTTTATCATACTCAACGATCGGTTTCTCTACCCATTTTACCAAAAGCTAACAGGAAAATTCCTCACACCACTCCAACGAGTCGGGACAGGCCATGTTTTCAACATTCTTAGCATGGCCGTGACTGCCATAGTTGAAGCAAAGCGATTGAAGATAGTACAGAACGGTCATTTCCTCGAATCATCATCAGTTGCAGACATGTCAGTCTTGTGGCTATTCCCTCCTCTAGTTATAGTAGGAATAGGTGAGGAATTAACACTGGCTTATTCATTCGACTCGGATTTAGTTCAAATGGATCATGTTCTTGGTTTCTTCTTTCTATTGCAGGAGAGGCCTTTCATTTCCCAGGAAATGTAGCTCTGTGCTATCAAGAGTTCCCAGAGTCTATGAGAAGCACAGCAACATCAATCACCTCGGTTGTGATTGGGATATGTTTCTACACAAGCACTGGTTTAATCGATCTTATTCAAAGAACGACCGCATGGTTACCAGATGACATTAACCACGGAAGAGTTGACAATGTTTACTGGGTTTTAGTGATAGCTGGAGTTTTGAATCTTGGTTATTTTCTTGTGTGTTCTTGGGTTTACAGATACAGAAACCTGAAGAATGATGATCATGACCAAGATGTTGTTGTCTCTCACTCTACTACTCTCTCCTCATGATCTTATAAGCTACATAGAGAGAGAGAGAGCTAGACAAGTCCTCTGTTTTCATAATTTGCAGTTCTGTAAAGAGAGAGCTTTTTTCTGAAAGTATCTTCAATTTGTAACCATTGAAAAGCTCTTTCCAACTGTTTTTGAAGTATGTAATATTGATTTGGACATTTGTGGTAATATAATTGATGAGTACGCAAATGAAGAAGAAGATGAAGAGTTGGGTCATGAGCCGAGTCCAATAAGGAAGTCCACTAGAACCCGAAGGCCCAACAAGAAGTTCGTGGATTAGGAAGACGTAGTCTTTGTCTTTTGATGTTTTGTTAATAAGTGGACGTGGTCTTCCTAACTGTTAGGAACCACTTTCCCTCTTTCCCTTATTCCCTAAGTTGTAGGAGTGGTGATCCCTCCATCTCGTTCTGTTGTTTTTGATTCCTATAAAAGAAATAGAAAAGCCAAAAAGAGGCAATATCAATTGCCCAAAACTCACTTGTGTCTTTAAAGTCTTATTCTCGATACTAAGGTTGTGATACGACGAGGTCGCAGCTATCAATTGGTATTCAGAGCTTGGCTACTTCCTCTTTTTTTTTTTCCCCTCTTTTCATCGCAATCATTCCATCCACACGCAAAAACACGTCTCGTACCCTCGTTCCCTTGTCCCCCACGGGACCCATGACGACGAACAAAGAACGCTTGGAAGATCTGGAGGCCAACGTTGGCACTATGCAAGGAGACATCCAGAAGCTCTCTTCTGATGTCACAGCTAAGCTTCAGATCGTCGAACACTCCCTCCAGAGTATCGCCGACGATAACAGACGCACAGCCGACGAGAATCGCGCCGCCATCAATCGTATGATGGCTCTCTTGGCAGGCAACCACGACGCACCCACAGCCCAACGAGAACCACGGCGTCTGGAGAACAACCCGCCTATTGCTCGTCATGTTAAGTTGGACCTCCAACGTTTTCATGGCGACGAAGCACCCGAATGGATAAGCAAAGTCCACCAATACTTTGCCTACCACGAAATTCCACCACAACAGCAGGTCAGCATCGCCGCCTATCACTTGACTGGCGAGGCAAACGAATGGTGGCAAGCTACATCCAAACGCTTGGGAACAGACGCACACACTACACCCTGGGGAGTTTTCGAATCCGAGCTCTGGAAGCGCTTTGGACCAACCAAGGGCCCTCATTTCCATGAGGCACTCTCCAAAATCCAACAGACGGGCTCCCTACGGGAGTACCAACGCGAGTTCGAACAACTACAAAACAGAGTCGAGAACTGGTCCGAGGATGCTCTCATCGGTACATTCCTGGGCGGTTTAAACAAATCCATCGCAGCACACGTTCGAATGTTCTCCCCCACGACCCTCCAAGATGTTTTTAACTTGGCCCGTTTAAGTGACGAACACATCCAAGCTCAAAAGAAACCGTTTCTCCACAGATCGTACAACACACCACCACAATCCAACCCCCCTTCACGACATCCCGCAAACAATGTCATCCGCGACCCGACCCCTCCGACCACAACACCACCATCAACCGCCAAGCGCCTTAGTTGGGACGAAATGAAACGCAAGCGTAGCCTGGGGTTATGTTTTAGCTGCGATGAACGCTATGCCCCCGGCCACAAATGCAAAACATCCCAACTCCTACTCCTCCTGGGCGAAGATGCCGACGACGACGACCCCGATGAGATTTTCCATGACCCGGCCGAGCCAGAAATCACACTTCACGCGCTTACCGGCTGGGATTCACCCAAAACAATTCGCGTCCAAGCCACGATCAATCGCCAGCTTCTCGTTGCCCTTATCGACAGTGGATCTACGCACAACTTCATTAGCGAACGAGCCGCCAACAAACTCAACTTGAAATCCACGCCGACCTCCGCCTTCTCCGTCAAGGTCGCCGACGGCCACCCCCTCTGTTGTCACCGTGTGTATCGGCAAATCGCCTTACACTTAGGCGAGATATCGTTCTCCGTCGATCTCTATGCACTGCCCCTAACCGGTCTTGATGTCGTCTTAGGCATCCAATGGTTAGAAACACTTGGGCCAACACTATGTGATTGGAAGGCCCATACCATGGAATTCCAACGGGCCGGTACTACTCACACACTTCTCGGGATGCAAGGCCAACGACTCCAGCAGGCAAAGTGGGCCGAGGTAGCGAAAGAGGCCCGTCTCGGCCAATCCCTATTCACCATCATCATCATCGACAACACAAACACGGCTTCGACCATTCCAACGCAGATTCGTGCCCTCCTCCACGAATTCGACTCCGTGTTCCAACCACCGTCATCCCTTCCCCCCACCCGGGACATCGAGCACCACATTGTATTGAAAGAAGGTTCTGACCCCGTCAACGTACGACCCTATCGCTATGCGCACTTTCAGAAGGCCGAGATCGAAAAACAAGTCGACGAGATGCTCGCATCCGGGCTCATTCAACCAAGCTCCAGCCCTTTCTCTTCTCCTGTACTCTTGGTCAAGAAGAAAGACGGCTCTTGGCGCTTCTGCACCGATTACAGAGCCCTCAACGCCGCCACGGTCAAAGATCGCTTCCCGATACCTTCGGCCGATGATATGTTCGATGAACTCCACGGTGCGCACGTCTTCTCCAAACTTGATCTTACCGCCGGCTACCACCAAGTCCGAGTTCATCCTCCCGATATCCCTAAGACCGCTTTCCGCACTCACAACGGTCATTACGAATACCTCGTAATGCCATTTGGGCTCTGCAATGCGCCCTCGACTTTCCAGGCTCTGATGAACTCCGTGTTCCGGGTACATCTCCGTAAATTCGTTTTGGTTTTTTTTGACGATATCCTCGTTTACAGCCGTACGTGGGACGAGCACATCCAACACCTTCGCACCGTTTTGGAGCTCCTCCGCCTTCATCAGCTGTTTGTCAAGCTCAAAAAATGCGACTTTGGCAAATCGGAAATCGAGTATCTCGGGCACATCATTTCCGGCGACGGCGTCAAGGTCGATCAAACCAAAATCAAAGCAATGCTCGAGTGGCCACTTCCTTCCACAATCACGGAACTTCGCGGATTTCTTGGCCTCACCGGCTACTACCGCAAGTTCGTGCGCGACTATGGCCTTATCGCACGACCGCTCACCAATCTGCTTAAGAAGGGCAAGTTCAGTTGGGGAGAGGACGCAGCCGCAGCCTTCACAAAGCTCAAACAGGCCATGACGACGACCCCAACGCTCGGACTACCCGATTTCAACTCGATTTGTGTCTACGATGCCCGAGAGAAAACAGTATTATGATGGTTGTGATTCTTCTGCGATGCACTTGAAACAATAAGGCAAGTGATACTTCTGTATAGTACCTAAGAAAACAATTATGTGATTCTCGGGCTGCTTCGTGATGCTGCTCCTCATTTTGACAGGGGCACTCGTGATATTAGTGATTATTTGCAGAGGGAGTTATGATTTATGTGAATCTGATTTTGCGGTATACAGAGGACCACTGCATGGTTACCAAATGACATTAACCTTGGAAGAGTTGACAATGTTTATTGGGTTTTAGTCATAGAAGAGTCTTGAATCTTGACTTTTTTCTTGCTTGTTCTTTGGTTTACGACGATGATGATCCACTAGCAAGAAGCTTTTCATCTCCTGCATTTTTAAAGTTGTGTTTTAATTTATGCTTTGGTGATGATATAGTGGAAGTAACTTTTAAGATCCGCCCAAATCGTTTTAGTTGTTTATATTTTCCATGCACAACGTGATATTAGAAAACGACAATAGTTAGATAATATGTAATTGGACCAATAAGTTTGTTACCAAATCCCAATCATGAAACCAACAACATTGTTCTGTATTCTGTATTCGCTTATATAAGGTTCATTCAGTGTTTGTCTCTAACTACTCTGCTTCCTTTGTTCTTTGTCATGGCTGGTTCAGTCTATGGTGACACAGAAGCTCAGAGCTCTTGCAATCCAAGCAGCAAGCGCGGTGGCTGGATCACTTTTCCCTTCTTGATGGGTAAGAATATATTTTTTGTTGTGTCATATTTTGAATCTAAAACATACATAAATATTGATGGTTTTTGTGGCTTATTCGTTATATATATTTGGTGCAGCTACGTTATTTGGTCTTTCAGTAACTTCTTTCGGATGGTTAATGAACTTGATCGTCTTCTTGATCGAGGAATTCAACATTAAGAGCATTGCTGCTGCTCAGATTTCAAATATTGTCAATGGATGTACTAGCATGTTGCCTGTTGTTGCAGCAGTAGTAGCTGATTCTTTCTTTGGAAACATTCCTGTAGTCTCAGTCTCGGCTTTCATTTCTCTTCTTGTAAGTTAAGAGCTCGTTTATTCGCTACTATCTTTTAAGCTCTAAAACAAAGCTCACTAGTAAACTTCTTATCCAGGGCATATGTCTCTTGACTCTTATTACATCTTTCGACTACTTGAGACCTAAACCGTGTGAAACAGGCTCAATCCTATGCCAGTCGCCTTCAACAATCCAGCTCGGGTTCTTGTATGCAGCCTTAGCTCTAGTGACTACTGGAACAGCTGGGACAAGGGTGACTTTGGCATCTGTTGGTGCTAATCAGTATGAAAAACCTAAAGACAAAGGAAGCTTCTTCAACTGGTACTTCCTCACGCTAAATGCAGGCGCCGTTATTAGCGCGACAGCAATTGTGTATACACAGGACAATGCTAGTTGGAAACTCGGGTTTGGTCTATGTGCTGCTGCTAATTTGATCAGTTTCTTTGTTTTCTTCTCCGGGAAGAGATACTACAAGCATGACAAACCCATGAAAAGCCCCTTCACAAGTCTGATCCGCGTTGTAGTCGCTGCTACATTAAGAAGAAAGGCTGTGATTTCATCCAAAGAGGAAGACTATCATCAAAATGAGCTCATAGAAGAGACCAAGAACTCTGCTCTAATGCCCTCCAAGAGCTTCAGGTGATAAAGAAAACCCTTGCATGATATATAAAACTTAAACACAGAGCTAAAAGAGCTTCACATTTGCAGGTTCTTAAACCGGGCAGCGTTGAAGGCCCAAGGAGACTTAAAACCCAGTGGTGGCTCATTTCTATGTTCTGTTCAAGAAGTAGAAGATTTCAAAGCCGTTCTTCGACTTATTCCTCTGTGGCTAGCCATCATACTGGTTAGTACATCCATAGGGGTTCAAGCTAGCCTGATGGTACTCCAAGGCCTAGTCACAGATCGTGGGATCGGGCCTCACTTTAAAGTCCCGGCTGGGTCTCTCCAAGTCATAACAATAATCTCTGCATGTATCGTCATCATAATAAACAACTGGCTTGTCTTTCCTATGTACCAGAAGCTAACCCACAAACCGCTGACACCACTTCAAAAGGTTGGTATAGGCCAAGTTTTCACCATCCTAAGCATGGCCATCTCTGCGGTTGTGGAAGCAAAGAGGCTAAAAACAGTTGGAAATGAGCATCCCATGTCTGTCCTATGGCTATTTCCTCCTCTTGTTATAGTAGGCATAGGTGAGGCCTTCCAATTACCGGCGAATATTGAATTATTCTATGGAGAATTCCCCGAGTCTCTTAGGAACACCGCGACTTCATTGACCTCGTTGGTGATTGGTATCTCTTTCTATGTTAGCACAGCTCTTATCGATGTGATCCAAAGAAACACCGCGTGGTTACCAGATGACATTAACCATGGAAGAGTTGACAATGTTTACTGGGTTCTAGTCATTGGAGGAGTCTTGAACCTTGGCTATTTCCTTGTGTGTTCTTGGGTTTACCAATACAGAAACTTCCAAGAATGATGATCAAGAACAAGATTCATAATATGTTGCAACCTAACATGTTTTGTTTCAGGGTTCTCCATGTCTTGAATCAAAATATCTTACATGCTCCTCTTATGTGTTTTTGTTTTGTTTGCAATGTCTTTCAAGTGTAATGTGTTTTTGTATATCTACCACATTCCAAAAATAATACTTACCACAGAAAAATATATATAGTAGGTGTTCTATTTGGTGCAACTACTTCGTTAGGTTCTTGTTCTTTCAGGAAACATCACTTTTTTTTTTCTATCTGACTTTTGCTCTCCATATTCACTTTAAATATAGGAGACAGTAGCATCGTTAAATTATCTAAAATTGTTACTACATATATAGAAAATTTCTGCAAACTAAAGCTCCTAGAAGCTTAAGTCATAAACAAATTACAAATTGGTTTTAGACATGTAGAGTGTTGTGGTTATGAGTTTACAAGATTACAAAAATTGTAACAGGGTTACATATATGTGTTGTTGTATTCATGGACTGATGATGTATCATTATGCAGTCCACTAAAATATATTAGTGGAGGCTCCATTTGACCTCTACCTTTCTGGTTAAACCATCCCAACCACTTCCAACTATGATCAAGAAGGAGGTCCACCACTAGAGAACTTGAGACTTCATCCATAGTGTTTCAATCATGTAATAGAGAGTTAATATTCACAAATATATAAGATGATGCTTGACAAAGGAAACAATCTTCTAGACAATATTGTGTCAGTATGCAAGTTTTTAATATTTTTATAATTTTATTTGAAGGTATATTGTTGCTTCTCATATCTTTGTTGTAGAGAAGGTTTTTTCTTGTTCATTACAAAAATGTTAATGCACATAAATTCTAAGATTGTTTCCAAAGGTAACTTTTTAGATTTATGAAAAAAATGGTTATGATATGTGACTGTTCGTATACTGAGCAAGTCTGGCCACTAACTATGATGATTAATGGGATACTGGGAAGATATGGGAAACCGCATTTTAGTTTGTTTTGGTTAAAAGCACAATAATTAAAAAAAAAATAATAATAATATCATATATTAAAATTCAGCTAATAGAAAAAAATGCTGCAGAATTTGCATAGTCATAAACAATTATAGTAATAGAAATTATGAATAGAAAATTGAAAAAAATCTAATAAAATGGAACAAATTAAAAATGATAAAAAAAATTTATAATTTGGACCAGTTAGAGTATAAGATGTTTTAGGCTTTTTTATTTGTTCCATTTTTTTCAAATTCTTATGCATAATTTTTTTTTTTGGATAATTTATGATCATTAAAATTCTGCTGTATTTTTTCTATTGGTTTAACTTTTATAAATAATCAAACAAGGGGGTGTATTGATCAATCTACCATTTCAAGTGATTTGGATAAAACTAACAAATCATATGTTATTCAGTCATGAATTTTAAAAAGTCTTATGAAATCCAACGTTATTTAACTAGTGATTTGAAAATCTAGTTTAAAATCCACTTATTCAAAATTTTTTGAGGATTTGGTTTTTAATGATTTCAAAAGATTTTAGAAGATTTTGTATATTTTTTTTAGAGGATTATAGAGGGTTTCTTTAGTAAAAAATACAGAAATCTAAATTTTATGGTTTTAAGTGGTATTTGAAAGGATTTAACAACAAATCATACCAATTTCCTTAAAGTCACCCAAAATCATCTAAAAATTCAATTAATCTCAAATTCCTCAATATACTTACTACAAGATTGACCACACCTTCTTATTAATGTTTCTTAATCTTTGTGATTTTAACCAAACAAATCACAAAGATGATTTTGGAAATATTTATTAGATTCATGCAACACGTGATTTTGGAAACGACAACAGATGAATGGTCAGAATCTGAGTAGGTATTTTGATATTATATAATTGGACAAACCTGGATGATTAACAAATCATTACACAACATATCTACTCTGAACTTGCTTATATATACTGTTTAGTGTTTCCTTTTGATATTCATTATTATCTAATTGCATCATCTAACACACAAAGTCACAAACACATTGGACGTGACTCCTCTGTTTCCTCTGTCAATGGCTGGTTCAGTCTCTGGTGACACAGAAGCTCAGAGCTCTAGCGATGCAAGAAGCAACCGCGGTGGATGGATCACTTTTCCTTTCATGATCGGTTAGCTAGTAGTGATTTTAATTATTATTTTTGGTCTATGTTTTTGAAAGACAAAACAATGACAAATGTTAGGTTCTATGTGTTGCAGCTACGTTGTTAGGCCTTTCAGTGACTTCTTTCGGATGGGTAATGAACTTGATCGTCTTCCTAATCGAAGAGTTCAATATCAAGAGCATCACTGCTGCACAGATTTCAAATGTTGCCAATGGATGTCTTAGTATCTTCCCTGTTGCTGCAGCCATTATAGCTGATTCTTTCTTTGGAAACATTTCTGTCATCTCTGTCTCTGCGTTCATTTCTCTTCTTGTAAGTCCAAGAGTCATTTGATATTCTTCTATGTGTTTGATAACATAAAAGATTAATTACTATGTCAAAAACGTTTTCAGGGGATCTCTCTCTTGACCTTGATCTCATCTTTGGACCATTTGAGACCTAGCCCTTGTGAAACTGGATCAATCCTATGCCAGTCTCCATCGAAGCTCCAGCTCGGGGTTTTGTATGCAGCCTTAGCTCTAGTGACCATTGGATCAGGTGGGACTCGGTTCACTTTAGCATCCGCGGGTGCAAACCAATATGAGAAACCTAAAGAACAAGGAAGCTTCTTCAACTGGTACTTCCTTACACTATATGCTGGAGCTATTACTGGAGCAACAGCGATTGTATATACACAAGACAATGTTAGCTGGAAACTCGGGTTTGGTCTCTGCGCCATCGCTAATTTGATCAGCTTCATTGTTTTTGTCTCTGGGAAGAGATTTTACAAGCATGACAAACCCATGGGGAGTCCCTTCATGAGTCTGATCCGTGTTGTGGTCGCTGCTACAGCTAAAAGAAAAGTTGTGATCTCATCCAGAGAAGAAGACTATCACCATGGGATCGAAATAGAGGGCAAGACTTCTGCTGCAGTGCCCTCTAAGAGCTTTAGGTAAAGCTTTCATTGAACCTTGTGGAGAATTCTCAAATCTTGATTTTTAAAGATTCATGAAACTTAAACCAGAACTAAAAGAGTTTTACATGTGCAGGTTCTTGAACCGTGCAGCGTTAAAGACTGAAGATGATATGAATCAGAAACACGGCTCAGTTAAAAACATTTGGAGGCTATGTTCTGTTCAGGAAGTAGAAGATTTCAAAGCCATTCTCCGAGTTATTCCTCTGTGGCTAGCCATCATCTTTGTTAGTACTCCCATGGTCATGCAAACAAGCTTGATTGTACTCCAAGCTCTAGTCACAGACCGTGGGCTCGGACCTCACTTCGAAGTCCCAGCCGGATCACTCCAAGTCATAATAATCTTCACAGCATGCATTGTTATCATGTTGAACAACTGGCTTGTCTATCCCATGTACCAGAAGCTAACTCATAAGTCCCTGACACCGCTTCAAAGAGTTGGTGTAGGACAGGTTCTCACCATCCTAAGCATGGCACTCTCTGCGGTTGTCGAAGCAAAGAGGCTGAAAACAGTTGAAAATGAGCATCCCATGTCAGTTCTATGGCTGTTTCCTCCCCTTGTGATAGTAGGTATAGGCGAAGCCTTCCAATTCCCCGCGAATATTGAATTGTTCTATGGAGAGTTCCCCGAGTCATTGAGGAACACCGCGACTTCGTTGACCTCACTAGTGATTGGAATATCTTTCTATCTGAGCACAGCACTGATCAGTCTGATACAGAAGACAACTGAGTGGTTACCAAATGACATTAACCACGGAAGAGTTGACAATGTTTATTGGGTTTTAGTCATTTTAGGAGTCTTGAACTTCGGCTACTTCCTTGTATACTCTTGGTTTTACAGATACAGGAACCCCAAGGATAGTGATAAAGATCAAGATTCAAAAGATGTTACAACCTAAAGGCGACACAAACATGTTGTTTCAGTTTTCTCTAGTCTCTCTGTGTCTTGAATTAATAGCTTTTGTGTTTTTTTTTTTAAATTTGTTTGAACGTTTTTAAAAGTATGTGTTTTTAGTTTCTTACTTCACATATGGAACTACATTAGAAAATAATACGTTCAAACCGATTAACAGAGTAACTTGTTAAAGTTATTAAGTAAAAAAAAATTAGGTCATTGGACCCAAAAAAATCGTATTTGGTGTAACCGTGAAAGTAACTCTTGCTTCATCCCTGCGTCATGTCAGGTTGTCAGTATCTTGTTACCCAAACAATCTTTAGGTTTCCTTACTATCAAGATTGGATAATTATCTTTAGTCATCAAAATCTAAAAACAAAATTTCTATACCTCTGAAAATTATTTTTTTATGTTTACTTTATTTTTGGGAAAATAAAATTGTGGTATTTTTGGATAAACAAAATTAAAGTGAGGTGTTGGAGGGAGTTTCTCTTTAATCAATTCTATTTTAAATGCACCACTATTATTATCCAATATATACATATAATTTTAGAATAGAATAATTTCACTAAAAACATAATTTTCATACACAAAAATATGATTTTATAATAGTAATCAGAGAATTAAAATATCACACTTTAAATGTTTTTTCCCAAAATTACCACAATAATTTCCCAAAAATATCCTTACATCAAAATTTATTTTCAGGGATGTAAAATATATTTGATTGATTTAGGTTGACAATTTTAAATATATGGTAGGTTTTAGGGGTAAAGTTTAGCGTTTAGGATTTAGTATTTAGATTTAAATGTTAAAATTTTAATTTAATTTTGTGGTACTTTTTAGAAAATATTTATTTTACTGGTATTATTGGAAAAATGTATTTTAGTGATATTTAATATTGATACGATGTGTCACATGCATATAATTCATAATCAATTATTAATTATTGTAAAACAATTTTAAAAATCATATTTGGGTTGTTTAGTTAGTGAGCGAATCAAGTGAATCATGGACCCAATAAAACATGTAGAGAAAGAACCAATGAACGAAATCAAAAAGTAAAGAAGCAAATAAATAAAAAGAATTTTTCAAAAATTCCAAAAGAAGGAAAAAAAAAAACAAATTGAACTTGAACAAATAATGGAACACGTAGAGAAGTAAAATCATGTAAGTAAGCACTGACAAAAAAAGTAAAGGATCAAAGAATCAAAGAATCAAAGAAGCAAAAAATTAAGCAATATTTGAATCAATTGAGCAAGCAAAGATCAAACAAACAAAGAAGATATATATAAACAAAAAAAAAACAAGTGGAGCATGTATGGTGTGAGCAAACAATGAAGGATCAGAGTAAGTAAACAAAATATCAAAGAATCAAAGGTGGAAGCAAACAAGTTAAGCAATACATAAAGCAAAGACCAAAAGAATAAACACCAAATAGAGTAGACACAATCACACATCAAGTAATTAACGAGCAACAAAACAAGCAAACAAGCAAATAGAGAAGACACAATCACACATCAAGTAATTAACAGAGCCATCAAAAGAAGCGACGAAGAAAGCAAGTAAACACGTTGACAATGCAAGTAAAGAAGCAAGCAGTGTATGTATGCATCAAGAAAGAAAATATGCATGAATGTATATATATGTATGCATGCACATGTGAATGTATGTATGCATGAATGGATGCATGTATGTATGTATGTATGCACATGTGAATGTATGCAAGAATGGATGTATGTATGTATGCACATGTGAATGTATGCAAGAATGGATGTATGTATGTATGCACATGTGAATGTATGCATGCATGTCTAAAATGCATTCATGGATGGAGGATAATTTAAGATATCAATCAAAATCAGGCTATCGAAGAGGTCTGGTGATGTTCTCTACGTCTCTTACGTGCTGAAGATTAAAACCTGTGGCAAAACACATTCTCTGTTTTAGGATTAAAACAGTTTAGATCGCACAAAAGAATTCTAACATATGCTTTCAACGTGTGGATTTGGTTGATCATGACATGTCACCTTCAACAGACCAATCTCGTCCATGGGTTTGTTGATTCCTAGCGCTTGTCTCTGCCACATATTTGGAAAGCATGTTAAATATACTTTAACATGAACCCTAAGATCTTAAACATCTATATTAATCACATAATAGAAACATAAAGAGGGTTAAAGTAATACCTCCACTCATTGTAGAAATGATGCTTTCTTTAATGGTTTCTTGAAGCCTTCTTTAGTTTTTCCTTTGAAGCTTTCTTGATTAATGGCTTGTAGCTTTGAAAAGAAACTCTTAAATCTTTTAAGTGGAAAATAAAGTTTCTCTCCCCTCTCCTATAAACCCTTTCCTTTAAGTGTTGTTTTTGTTCATGATGATTTTTGATGGAGCAAGTCATCTATTTATAGGTGGGGAGAGGACCTCATTCCTCATTAGGGTTTTGCCTTCTAATTTAATCTCAACCATCCATCAAAGTAGAGATCAAGGCAATGGTGACAAGTGTGAGGACAAGTGTTCTTTTGCATGGTTCTCTTAACATAAGAGTGACATGTGTCTTAACACTTGTCCATTTATGAACCAAACATGACATGCAACTTAACAAGTGTTCTTTTGCATGGTTCTCTTAACATAAGAGTGACATGTGTCTTAACACTTGTCCATTGATGAACCAAACATGACATGCAACTTAACACTTGTCTCTCTTATAAACACTTGTCCTCTTATTGTTCTTTAAATTCATTTAGGAATTAACTCCTGAATAACCAATTTTATTGGTTACCAAAATTTTATAAAAATATAACAATCCCAAATAAGAGACCAATTAACTATAAGACCACATACATGGGTAAGAATAAATAAATTTCTTACATTCTCCCACTTGGTCGTTAGACTTAATGTTTTTATTTGGGAATCATAAGGCCGGCATAATATGTTATATTTATTGATCTGGTCTTTCATAAGTGTCTTGGCTAATCTTGTAATCAATGAGAGTCATGGCGGTCACACATCATTTTGCAACATGATTCCTTCCATGCACTACTGCATTGACTACTTTCATAGCTAGACCATAAACATTATTTCATAAGTAGGAGTTATCTTTAATGGTCTCTTTTATGTCTATATATATAGACGTATTCTGTTATCAATAAATCCAACAAACAATAATGTGTGCGCACGTTGGAAACAGAATATATAGAAGATGTAAAAGCCATAAGAGAGCTCTTATACATGTCAAACATAAATTTAAGACATAAACAGACTACATAATCAAGTGTTATCCTCCAAACCCATACTTTCAGCATGCTTCATAAACGTAATAGGAGGTAACGCTTTTGTAAATATGTCTGCGATCATTAACTCAGTGCCTATGTGTTTAATGACAAACTTTTCT
>NW_006238919.1:6742757-6744437 GCF_000375325.1 Capsella rubella
TGGCTTTTCCATGAAATGGCACCTCCGGAAAGGAGATACACATAGCCGAGAGTACAGTGCCTAGAATCTTGACATCCACCAAAATCTGAGTCTGAAAATCCAACCATCTGTGGATGTGTTGATTTTCGATATGTGAGCATGTAGTTTCTTGTTCCTTTAAGATATCTCAGTACTTTCTTCGCAGCTTTCCAATGAGCAAGTCCTGGGTTACTTTGAAATCTACCCAACATTCCGACTGCATGGCTAATATCAGGTCGAGTACAGACCTGTGCATACATTAAACTTCCCACAATAGATGCATAAGGGTACTTTTGCATTTCATTATGTTCCATTTCATTCTGCGGACATTGCTTAAGGTTCAGCTTGTCACCTTTTTGCATAGGAACATTATTAGAAGAACACATCATCATGCCAAATCTCTCAAGAACTTTGTCAATATATGCTTTCTGAGACAATCCTAAAATTCCTAGTGATCTATCACGGAATATTTCAATTCCTATCACATAGGATGCCTCACCCATATTTTTCATATCAAAGTTCTTAGAGAGATAACTCTTAGTCTCATGTAATAGACCAAGATCATTAGTGGCTAACAAGATGTCATCAACATACAGTACCAAAAATATGAACTTACTCCCACTGATCTTGAGGTATATACATGGATCCACAATGTTTTCTTTGAAACCGAATTTCGTAATGGTTTCATCAAACTTTAAATACCATTGCCTCGAAGCTTGTTTCAGTCCATATATTGATTTCTTCAATTTGCAAACCATATCTTCTTGACCTTCGATTATGAAGCCTTCAGGTTGACGCATATAGACTTCTTCTTGTAAGTCTCCATTAAGAAAGGCAGTTTTCACATCCATTTGATGTAACTCGAGATCATACTGAGCTACTAATGCCATAATAATTCTGAGAGAGTCTTTTCTTGACACAGGTGAAAAAGTCTCACTATAATTGATGCCTTCTTTTTGATTAAACCCTTTGGCTACAAGTCTGGCTTTATATCGTTCTACATTGCCATTACAATCGAGTTTGGTCTTAAAGATCCACTTACACCCGACTGCTTTGTGTCCATCAGGCAATGGAACGATGTCCCAAACTTCATTCTTAACCATCGAGTCTATTTCATCCATACTAGCATCAATCCATTTATCAGAATTAACATCTTTCATGGCTTGTGAATAAGAAACCGGATCTTTAATATTTCCTTCATCAGATTCTACTTGATAAAGCACAAAGTCATCAGAAATTGCAGATCTTCTCGTACGAGTTGATCTTCGTAATGATGGCTGCTCTTGTGCTTCATGATCATTATTAGCGAAATTTTCATCATGGAGTGTGTGATCATTTAATGGGTTTTCCTCATTGTTTAACGGTTCAACAATGTTCGGATCCCCAACATTCGGAACTAAGGGTAAAGGAATATTAACCCTAATTTCCTGAATGGTTATATCACGAACTTTATCACTCCCACTAATCTCACCATTTTCAAAGAATCTGGCATTATTGGTTTCTACTATTCTCGTACTATGGGATGGACAATAAAATCTATATCCTTTAGACTTCTCAGGGTAACCTATAAAGAAACCACTGATCGTTCTGAAATCTAATTTCTTTTCATGTGGATTGTATATTCTTACTTCAGCTGGACATCCCCAAACTTGGAGATGTGAC
>NW_006238919.1:6744537-6744825 GCF_000375325.1 Capsella rubella
ACAATTCAAAAGGGGTCTTAGGAACTGCTTTGCTGGGAACCCGATTTAAGATATAGACCGCGGTACGTAATGCGTCCATCCACAAGGATATAGGTAGGTTAGCATGACTCATCATGGATCTAACCATTTCCATATAAGTACGATTACGCCTTTCAGCTACACCATTCTGCCATGGAGAACCAGGCGTTGTGTACTGCGCAACGATTCCTAATTTTTGGAGAAGTATGGCAAATGGTCCAGGATGTTGTCCTGTTTCATCATATTTGCCATAAAATTCACCACCTCTAT
>NW_006238919.1:6744925-6745168 GCF_000375325.1 Capsella rubella
CTTCAGTAATGAATGCTCGTACAGCATCCACAGATTGAGATTTTTCATGCAACAAATATAGATAACAATAACGTGAAAAAATCATCAATAAAGGTAATAAAATATTTTTCACCTCCAAAACTTGGAACATCAAATGGTCCGCACATATCTGTATGTATGATTTCAAGAAGCTGTGTACTTCTTGTGGCTCTTTTCTTAGTGTGTTTAGTTTGCTTACCCTTAATGCAATCTATACACTCTTTT
>NW_006238919.1:6745338-6766010 GCF_000375325.1 Capsella rubella
ATCAGCCAATTTTAACATATAGAGACCATCAACTAATATTCCAGAACCAATTCGATTAGAGTTCAAGAATATATTATAACAACCATCTCCTTGAGTAGATTTAAAACCAGCCAAATCAAGTTTGCTTACAGAAACTAAATTACGGGAAATAGATGGAACATAAAGAGTCTGATATAAATCTAGACAAAATCCACCATCTAAAATGAGACGATAGGTGCCAATAGCTTCAACTGGTGCCTTGTCTCGATTTCCCATCAGTAAGTAGTTTTCACTTGGATTTATGGTCTGGATCGTAAGGAATCCCTGTACAGAATTCGTTACATGTACATTAGCACCACTATCAATCCACCAAGCTTTAGAAGAAACATGAGTAAGATTAGATTCGAAAAATCTTACGGAACCCATAGGATTACCTTTCTTTTCGAACCATTCTCTTCTTTTAGTGCAATCTTTCTGAAAGTGTCCAACCTTTTTACAAAAGTTGCATCTGTAATCTTTCTTTGCCTTTTTCTTCGAATTAGCTTGATCGTAATCGTTTATTGTGGGTGATGCTCTTTGATGGCTCTTTTTCTGCCTTTTCCCAACTTTAAGTCCAGCTCCTTGGACATAATGGGCAACTTTAATGCCTTCACGACCAAGTCTAGCCTCCTCTTGGACTAATTTATTAGTCAATTCATTAGATGTCCATCTTTCATCAATTGCATTATAATTGATCTGAAATGGTCCATACTGAGGAGGTAGTGAATTTAGGATAAATGGGACAAGAAATGAATCGTCCACACTCATTCCTAAAATCTTTAATTTGGGCGCAAGATTGGTCATTTCAATGCAATGTTCATGCATAGACCTTGTCCCATCATACTTTATGGTTGTAAGATCTGCCATAAGTTTCCCTGCAAGGGATTTGTCTGCAGTCTTAAACCGTTCTTCTATAGCTGTTAGATAAGCTTTAGCTTTTTCTACATCAGGAAGGGAAGTTTTAACATTGCTAGCTATTGTCATTCTTAAAAACATCATGCTCAATCTGTTCGCTTTCTCCCAAGCTTTATGGAGTGCCTTTTCTTCCTCAGTACTAATTATAGTTAAGGGATCTGGCTCTTCTTCACGAAGTGCCAAATCCATATCTAGTACTCCTAATGTGAACTCAACTTTCTCTTTCCATTCTGAAAAGTTGGTTCCAGTGAGGATTGGAACAGTGGAGACCATAGATGACAAATTAGCAGGAAATGATGCTGCGATTTAGAGATATAACAAGCTTTTAATTGAGGTTCAAAGTTAAACAACACATTAACTAAAATTATTGAAAGCATATGACTATTATTTATAATGCTCCTGTGGGTAGTCACTATAAGATTTCATAAGGTCATAGCTTTCGAAAACTTTTCTTAAATGATGTATCAAATTAATTAAGCTATCTGTGGATATACTTAATTAACTCATATACAAACATTCTAATAAATTTTTGATCATGTTTATGAAAATAGCCTACCTGTGGGTAGCTAATTAATACATAAACATATCAAAATTTCTTTTAAAATATTTGGTTTTTATGTGCAAATCATTATATGATAAAACCTATTATGGTGATATCAATTTCTTAATTATGCACATTAAAATAAACCAATTTCTTATCAAAAAAAAAAAAAAAAAATTATTTTTGAAAACCGAAAGTTAAACTAATGCAAGTCTACAAACATCATAACTTGCGGTTCTAATTTTCAGTTCTTTAAACCATAGATCTATTATTCTTAATGGATTAATTAGATGTTCATAACCATAAGCTCTGATACCACATGTTAAATATACTTTAACATGAACCCTAAGATCTTAAACATCTATATTAATCACATAATAGAAACATAAAGAGGGTTAAAGTAATACCTCCACTCATTGTAGAAATGATGCTTTCTTTAATGGTTTCTTGAAGCCTTCTTTAGTTTTTCCTTTGAAGCTTTCTTGATTAATGGCTTGTAGCTTTGAAAAGAAACTCTTAAATCTTTTAAGTGGAAAATAAAGTTTCTCTCCCCTCTCCTATAAACCCTTTCCTTTAAGTGTTGTTTTTGTTCATGATGATTTTTGATGGAGCAAGTCATCTATTTATAGGTGGGGAGAGGACCTCATTCCTCATTAGGGTTTTGCCTTCTAATTTAATCTCAACCATCCATCAAAGTAGAGATCAAGGCAATGGTGACAAGTGTGAGGACAAGTGTTCTTTTGCATGGTTCTCTTAACATAAGAGTGACATGTGTCTTAACACTTGTCCATTTATGAACCAAACATGACATGCAACTTAACAAGTGTTCTTTTGCATGGTTCTCTTAACATAAGAGTGACATGTGTCTTAACACTTGTCCATTGATGAACCAAACATGACATGCAACTTAACACTTGTCTCTCTTATAAACACTTGTCCTCTTATTGTTCTTTAAATTCATTTAGGAATTAACTCCTGAATAACCAATTTTATTGGTTACCAAAATTTTATAAAAATATAACAATCCCAAATAAGAGACCAATTAACTATAAGACCACATACATGGGTAAGAATAAATAAATTTCTTACAAAGCACTCTTCACACACAATTTCTTTATCTCCTGCAAGTGATTTTGAAGACAATGTCAATTGAGTAAAACCTCCTTAGTCCTTACTTAATGTTATTATTATTATTTTCCGATTAAAACCACTCATTATTATCTGCATGTAGATTCTTCAAACCAAGGTCTAGGAATCGTGGAGAGATGGTTTAGATTGTATCTATCAGATTATGAACCAGCAGCTCCTGCATAAGAGAACACTAAGAACTAAATAGTTGAAATACTAAATATAAAAGAAAGTTGAAATACTAAATAGAAGCAAAAGGTTTAGTACATACTTCAAATTGAAACTAATGTCCTCTGTCTTTTTTGTTTTTGGAATCATCCTTACCACAATCACTCTGGTTCTTGGTTTCTTTCGGTAACTTTACCAGATTTCGCAATTGTTAATAAAGAAGTTGTGACACATAAGTACTAGGATGGATATAAACGTTATAGATGCGGAGTTACTTACTGAACATAAATTAATGAATATGTACGTGGAAAAATATTCCTAGATGGCCTCGATAGCATGTCAATACTAGTTTTCACCTTCTTCCACTACAACTTTTTCAATTCTCAGGTTCATGCTACTTCACAATCCTGGAAAAGTTTGAAAACTTTAATTATGGCAATGAAGCTCTGAAGTAAGACTTAAAAGAATGAAATAAATCGAATTGCCTCACCTGCCTCATTCCTGAAAAGCACATCCATCAATCTACTCTCTTGCTACTGCAATGAAAAAGTGTACTCTGGTTTTTGATGAGAGTTCGTAGTAGTTCCACATGATCCAGCGAATTAAAACGTAAAGTAGTTTATTGAAAGCAAACTTAGAGACACGATTTCTAGAGGAAGACTTGTTTCTGGTTTGACATGTTATTCAAATAACATCCTTGTCCCTAACCTTGTAGAAATTGAAGGTAAGCATTTGACACCTGAAGTTTATCAAAATGTAAGCCTCAGTTAGATCAAGAAAGCAGTCCCATATGGTAAAAAAAACATATTGAAAACGCAATGATGACTTGATGAGGGAGGATGTCTTGAATACATTGTTGTTTTCTTGCCAAATTGACTGAGCAGTGAACTCGGATAACTTTGTTAGTCTCTTTCCTGCATCGTCCTTGTATGAAGAATTATACCATATGTGCACTTTGAAGTTGTTCCTATCTGTGTTCCTATATGCTAAAGCAACAAAAAAATCAGACTAGAAGAGTAAGCAATCTCATGTGCATATTCAGCATTGTTATAGATAAACCTACTGAGAAGTTGACCAACCTGCAAAGATCTCATATATCTTCCTTCAAGATACTTTTTACGATAACCCTTCGAAAGCCTCATCATTGACCTCTTTGGAGGTATTTCTCCAGAGATTTAATCCTGGAACACATCTCAACTCTGGTTATGACACAACCTTTAAGTTAACCGACTACAAGAAAGTTTCCTCAGAAAGATAAGTATTGAGTGAGGTCCATCTATGTTTAACAAACTTGGGATATACATAAAAAGGTACACGAGCAAATTACATCAAAGCTGACACTGCTATAAACATAGAGGACACTCAGTATCCCTCTTAAACATTTTCAAATTGATATCTTAAACATCTATGGGATTGAAACTCGATACCTTTCTCAAATCTGAGAGGTGGTTGTCCGAATGAGAAAGGCTAAGTGGCATTGAGAATGCCCCAAGGTGAAATCTGCCTCTCAGGTGTTGTACCCTGAAACATGAGCTCAAGAAAGCTAAGAAACATATTCAGATACTTCATAGTGGAAACAAACAGAATCCAACCACAGAACTCACCAACACATTGTTAGCTAAAGCATGCAATAGGTCAGACTGTCAGAGGCGTTCGCCGGTGTATAACTAGTGAGCAGATTCCCAGATAGAGCTAGAGAAAACATAAAAGATAAGTTCCAGTGAACATAATATAAAACATACCATAAGGATAAGGGAAAAAAGAAGCATACTTCCTCTAAGAGACTGATTATTTCTTTGAATGCATCAAGGTAATATAATTTCCAAAATAATTTGATCTGATCAAAATTTGCAGAGGTACATGAATTTTCAGAAACACGTCAATAAGATCAATAGCTTACATGTGTCTGATTATGAACTAAACGTGATGACGATTCTCTACTCTTGTTCTAAAGCTTCCTTCCTGTTAGATAAATACGAGACACATAAATACGAATGACGGGACTAGGATAAGAATAAGAGCATTAAATTACAATACCTTGATATATATTCATGTTTGTCTGACTAAATTATGTCTTTCTCTGCAGCTGAATGTGGTACTACTCTATCTGAAACAGCAGAAGCTCATCACTATATATCAGTACCGAGAATTTAAACTTATAAGCAAAACAGATTTCTAAGAAAATGTCTGAACATATTAGAAAAATGAAACTTACAAAACCTGCGATATTAAAAATATGATATTGGTTCAACACCAAGACGACTTACATTTTTTTTACTTCCCCATTATCTCCTTGATTGGAAGGTGGGATTCAGTAACACATAGATTCTGCACGCATTAAAAGAGCATCATGTTACATGGATATATATGAGCATTACTTTGCATTTTGAATCATTTTGAGAAACCATAACATAGGTTTAAGGAATTACATGAATTTACCTTAAGATCGTTTCCAAAATATCCATTAGTCATACTAGTAAACCCATCAATATCCAAATCAGGGGACAAGTCTTCTTTTGCAAGTATAACCTTTACTATCTTTGCTAGATTAAGAGCATCTGGTAGTTCCGCCATCAACCTGTAGAACTCAATACCACAAACTTATCACGACATGTCAATTTGATAGAAAGCTTAGTCCAACAAGGAAGTTGTTTCTAAAGTAGTTACGAGGCAAACCTTCTAATGATAGCCTCATCAAGGTCAAAATTTTTGTTTGTGTATATCATGAACTTAAGAGGCAAACCTTTTCCTTTGGCCTCAAACAGTTCCAGTATATCATGAACTCATGGCCTGATATAGGAAGGCAGAAAACAAGAAGCAAGGAAGCAAGCAATGAATGAATGAAGGCAGAAGAAATAAGCAAGTAAACAAAGTATCAGACAAAGAAGCAAGGAAACAAGGAAGCAAGGAAGCAAGCAATGAATGAATGAAGACAGAAGAAATAAGCAAGTAAACAAAGTATCAGACAAAGAAGCAAGGAAGCAAGGAAGCAAGGAAGCAAGGAAGCAAGGAAGCAAGCAATGAATGAATGAAGACAGAAGAAATAAGCAAGTAAACAAAGTATCAGACAAAGAAGCAAGGAAGCAAGGAAGCAAGCAATGAACGAATGAAGACAGAAGAAATAAGCAAGTAAACAAAGTATCAGACAAAGAAGCAAGGAAGCAATTAGGAATGTGCAAAAGAAGCAAATATGTATGTATGCAATTATGCATGTATGAAATGTATGCAATTATGCATGTATGAAATGTATGCATGTATGTATGAATGTATGTTTGCATGAATGTATGTATGCATGAATGTATGTATGGATGTATGTATGTATGCATGAATGTATGCATGGATGTATGTATGTAAAAGCATTCTTCAATAATTGCCAACAATCAATCTGGAGCCCTCTGTTTCTGAGTTCTAAGATGCGCCAGATTATCTGGTATTCTCAAGAATTTGCAGCTGCAGAAGAAACGAGACAAAACAAAATCAAACTCCAAGAACAAAATTAAAACATCAAGCAAGAAGAAATAGATTTAAGAATACATTTTGGGAAAATAACATAGAAAGCCATACTATGTGGCTATTAACATATGTAAACCAGAAAATCAAAACAAGCAGAAGAATAATCAGAACAAGAATCAAACCGCTAAATATATGAATAAAACCAGAAGAATCAAACCGGTAATTCAGAACAATAACTAAACCAAGAAACAGAGCAATCACACAAAACTACACGATCTTAGATTACCTAAACCACAAAACCTAAAAACCTAAACCAGATCTTCAATTTCTGTATCCCCGATCGTTCCCAAAACCAAAATCGTCGATGGTACTGATAATGAAAATAACAAAATCCGATCGAGACAACAAAATTGAAATCAAGATGATCAACGCATCGACGTAACAAATAATTCAATTCAATAACATAAGTAGATGAATCGATGATTCGAAGTCATCGGAATTGACTTGATCGAACCCAGAATTCGAAAGATTTTGAAATGTCGTGAAAGTTAAACTGACCGTTTAAATCGATCACTGTAGCGGAATTGACGGAACGGTTCTTCTAGATCGGTAGCCCAAAGCAAGACCGCCGGAAAAAATCTCTCCGTTCTTCAACTTCTCCAGACAATTTTGTGGAAATGAGAATTTAGGGTTTTGAATCAAATGAGAAAATGAGAGAGAGAGAGAGACGTTAACTTCCATTATAGAAAATTAGAAACTTTCAAAATTTGAAATGGAGAGGATCCGCCAATGATAAAACAAAAGTATCCATTTCGTAAACATTAACAAAATAAGACGACAAAATAAAATAAAATAAAAGATAATCATAATTATATTTTTGAATTTTTCTGGTTATGTTTGTATTATTATATTTCTCAAAATTTTTTTTTTTTTTTCTTAGAGTTGCTAGAATTTGAATAAAGTGAAACTGAGAATCAATTCTCCAAAAGTTTGGCCGACGACTAATACATTAATCAATTCTCCAAAACTGTGAATATTTATATTGAGTATATAAACTAATATGAAGGTTAAGAATTTAAATTAATTAGATATAATATATGTATTTTTAATACATAACTATCTAATATATTTCTGACTAAATATAATATTATTGTTGGGCAGATTTGAGAGTTATGAACTTTTATTGTGTAATTAAAAGAATTTTTTTAAAAGTAAAAGAAGTATCAAGTGGTCTTAATAAGGTGACAGCAAAATCCACTTTTATTTTTATTTTTATTATGATTATAAAGTCTACATAGTCGTAAAATCACATTTAGTGTGAATCTTGATTCAATCACTCCCAAGGCTACTTTTTGCAGATTATGTAAATTGACATTTGACACAAAGATTAGTAAAGTTTTTGTTTTCATCTTTTTGTGTTGCTGCTTATTAGTAATAGTGGATACTGTTATTCATAGCTTGTTTAAATTCGATAACGTCTTATACAAGTAGACTAAACATAATCTGTTATATTTAGTGTTTGGGTATAAGAGAAGTGGAAGTAACTCCTCTGTTCTCTGTAATGGCTCGTTCAGTCTCTGGTGACACAGAAGCTAAGAGCTCTAGCGATCCAAGAAGCAAGCGCGGTGGCTGGATCACTTTTCCATTCTTGATAGGTTAGTTTTTTTTTAGGGGTTTTGTTTATGTTTTTTTGAACCAATGATAATGATTGTTGAGACTCTATGTGGTGTAGCTACGTTGTTAGGACTGTCCATAGCTTCATTCGGATGGATAATGAACTTGGTTGTCTTCTTAATCAAGGAGTTCAACATCAAGAGTATTGCGGCTGCGCAGATTTCAAATATTGTTCATGGCTGTGTGAACATGTTCCCTGTTGTAGCAGCCATGTTAGCTGACTCTTTCTTCGGAAACATTCCTGTCATCGCGGCCTCTGCCTTCATTTCTCTTCTTGTAAGTTCAAGAATCATTGATCCTCGTTATCTCATGTATTCTGGTAGATAAAGCTGACTAGTTCTTTTTCTAGGGAATTTTTCTAATGACCTTGATCACATCTTTGGAAAACTTGAGACCTAGACCGTGTGAAACAGACTTAGTCCTATGTCAATCGCCATCGAATCTTCAGCTCGGTATCTTGTATACAGCCTTAGCTCTAGTGATCAGTGGATCAGCTGGGACGCGGTTCACCTTAGCATCCGCGGGTGCAAACCAATATGAGAAACCTAAAGATCAAGGAAGGTTCTTTAACTGGTACTTCCTCACACTATACGCTGGATCTATTACTGGCGCAACAGCAATTGTATACACACAGGAAAATGCTAGCTGGAAACTTGGGTTCGGACTCTGCGCTGTCGCTAATTTGATCAGTTTCATCATTTTTGTGTCCGGGAAGGGATTCTACAAGCATGACAAACCCATGGGAAGTCCCTTCACAAACCTGCTCCGCGTTGTAGTCGCTGCTATTGCAAAAAGGAAAGCTCTGGTATCTAACAGAGAAGAAGACTATCACCGTGGCTTTGAAAGAGAGGCCAAGATGTCTCATGCAATGCCCTCCAAGAGCTTCAGGTGACAAACAAATGTTTTGGAAATTGGAATATTCATGAAACTAACAAAAATAGCTGTACATGTGCAGGTTCTTTAACCGTGCAGCATTGAAAACTGAAGACGACTTAGTTAACAACAAATGGAAGCTATGCTCGGTTCAAGAAGTAGAAGATTTCAAAGCCGTGTTCCGAGTTCTCCCTCTGTTGCTAGCCATTATCTGTGTTAGTACTCCCATGGTGATTCAAACAAACTTGATTATACTACAAGCTTTAGTCATGGACCGTAGGCTCGGCACTCACTTCAAAATCCCAGTCGGATCCCTCCAAGTCATAGTACTCATCACCGGGTGCATGGTTATCATAATGAACAACTGCCTTGTCTATCCAATGTACCAGAAATTAACCCACAAGCCATTGACACCGCTTCAAAAAGTCGGTATAGGCCATGTTTTAGTCATTTCAAGCATGGCGATATCCGCGGTTGTGGAAGCAAAGAGGCTGAAAACAGTTAATAATGACCATCCCATGTCGGTGCTATGGCTGGTTCCTCCCCTTGTGATAGTAGGAATAAGCGAAAGCTTCCAATTCCCCGCGAATATTGAACTATTCTATAAAGAATTCCCCGAGTCTCTCAAAAGCACCGCGACTTCACTGACCTCAGTGGTGATTGGAATCTCATTCTACCTTAGCACAGCTCTGCTCACTCTTATCCAAAGGACCACCAAGTGGTTACCAAATGACATTAACCAAGGAAGAGTTGACAATGTTTACTGGGTTTTAGTCATTGTAGGAGTCTTGATTTTTGGCTATTTCCTTGTCTGCGCTTGGTTTTACAAATACAAAAACCTCGTGGATGATGATCATGGACAAGATCCACAAGATGTACCAACTTAAGACACAACATCCTCTGTTTCAGTTTTCTCTACAATAATTTTTTTACATATCTTGAATCAGTATCTTATTTACATGCTCTGTGTAAAGTGTGTTTTTGCATTTCACCACCCTCCACATATGAATGGTCTATAGTGATATGTATGACCTCAAGATTTGGCTTCAGTAAATGGAAACTAGTAAACAGTAAAAAAGATTCATCAGTCTCTTTCAGAGAACCAATCTAATATCTTGGAATGAAAATAGAGTATAGTATGTGAGAAAACGTGGTTAGACTTTTTTTTTGTATTTATATCAAACACGAGTGACACAAAAGAACTTGACTCAACGTCTGATCGTGAGAGTATTATTTTTTTTATAAAGATTATTCAACTTTTTTTTGTAATAAAGTTTTGAATGATTAAAGCATATACTACGTACAATTTAAGATTTGGTCAAATACTTATATAGTTGTTTATTAGTTATTACATTCACCAACTTGATACTGGCAGACAACAACAGTAGATGGACTGTCAGAATCTGATTAGGTCTTTTTGGGACCAACACGATCATTAACCAAATCATCGCACCAACATAATAATTTGTTATGGATGTGGTTATATATAGTTTAAGGCTTTTATCTAACTTCATTATAACACACAGACACAAGTCAACGTAACCTTCTGTCTCTTCGTATTCTCTGCCATGGCTCTTTCAGATTCTGGTGATGACACAGAAGCACATCGCTCTATCGATTTAAATGAGAAGCGTGGTGGCTGGATCACTTTACCGTTCATCCTCGGTTTGTGTTTCTTTTTTGTTTTTGGACCAAACTTAGATACTATATGTTGATGATTAGTGTGAGGTTATTATTATGTTGGTGCAGTAACATTGTTAGGCATGTCTATAACTTCTTTCGGATGGGGAATGAACTTGATCGTTTTCTTGATTGAGGAGTTCAACATCAAGAACATCGCTGCTGCTCAGATTTCTAATATTGTCAATGGAGTTGTCAACATGTTACCTATTGTTGCAGCCATCTTAGCCGATTCATATTTTGGCAACGTTCCTGTTATCGCGGTTTCCGCTTTCGTTTCTCTGACTGTAAGAGTCGTCTAATGCTTATTAGTTATGTTCTGTGTTCTGAAATATAAAGCTTACTAGTTTTAAAACATGTTTTCAGGGAATCTCTCTGTTAACCTTAATCACATCTTTGGACTATTTGATACCAAGACCGTGTGAAACAGGCTCAGTCCTATGCCAATCGCCATCGAAACCACAACTAGGGATATTGTATGCAGCCTTAGCTCTAGTGATCGTTGGATCAGCTGGAACGCGGTTCACCTTGGCATCTGCAGGTGCAGACCAATATAAGAAACCTAAAGAACAAGGAACCTTCTTCAACTGGTTCTTCGTGGCGCTATATACAGGAGCTATTACTGGAACAATAGCAATTGTATATACACAGGACAATATTAGCTGGAAACTCGGGTTTGGTCTCTGCGCGGTTGCTAATTTGATCAGTTTTATCGTTTTCGTTGCGGGGAAGAGATTTTACAAGCATGACAAACCCTTGGGAAGTCCATATACAAGTTTGGTCCGCGTATTAGTTGCTGCTACGTTGAAAAGAAAGGCTGTGGTTTCATCTAGAGGTGAAGACTATCATCACTATGGTCTCGGAACAAAGGTGAAGACTTCTTCTGCAATGCCCTCAAAGAGCTTTAGGTGAAGACCAAAACCTTTGATGATTTCTTGAAAGTTAAACCAAAACTAAAGAGCTTTACATATGCAGGTTCTTGAACCGTGCAGCATTGAAGACTGATGAAGATTTAACTAGTAACACGTGGAGACTATGTTCTGTTCAAGAAGTTGAAGATTTCAAAGCAGTTCTTCGACTTCTCCCTCTCTGGGCAGCTGTCATGTTCCTCAGCACCCCTGTGGCTGTGCAAATGAGCATGACGGTCCTCCAAGCTTTGGTCGTAGACCGCGAACTTGGCCCGCACTTCAAAGTATCTGCTGGGTCTCTCCAAGTCATAGTACTCTTATCTGGATGTGTCTTTATCATGCTCAACAACTGGACTATCTATCCCATGTACCAGAAGCTAATCCGCAAGCCGCTAACACCACTTAAACAAGTTGGGATAGGCCATGTTTTCACCATCCTAAGCATGGCGGTATCAGCTATTGTTGAAGCTAAGAGGCTGAAAACAGTTGATAATGGCCATCCAATGTCAGTGCTATGGCTGGTTCCTGCTCTTGTCCTAGTTGGAATAGGCGAGGCGTTTCATTTTCCGGCTAATATCGCAGTATTCTATGGAGAATTCCCCGAGTCTCTGAGAAACACCGCGACTTCATTAACCTCGGTGGTGATTGGAATATCTTTCTATCTTAGCACAGCGCTTATCGATGTGATCCAAAGAACCACCGGGTGGTTACCAGATGACATTAACCATGGAAGAGTTGATAATGTTTACTGGGTCTTAGTTATAGGAGGAGTCTTGAACTTTGGTTATTTCCTTGTCTGCTCTTGGCTTTACAAATACAGAAACCTCAAGGAGAATGATTCAACAACAAGATCTTAAAGATGGTACAACCTAAAGACACAACATGTTCTCTGGGAACTCATTGTTTGAACGTTTCCATTTACCACTTTACAACTGTGTTTTCCTTTTATATTTTCACCACTCTGTAAAGAGTATAATTATGTAGTTTCTTCGTAAATGATCATTATGAGATAATTGAAGACGTATTCCAAAATTAGAAAAACATGTTTTCTCAAGATCATCCAAAAATCATTATCTTCAGAAAACATGTCTTTCTTATTTTTGGCGGGAAAACATGATTTTGCGTTTTTGTCGGAAAATATGATTTTATGTTTTTAGCGAGAAAATGTGATTTTACGTTTTTGGCAAAAAAAATGTAGTTTTACCTTTTTGGCGGGAAAATATTATTTTGCGTTTTTGGCGAAAATAAAATATTTTCCGGTTTTTCACAAATAAATATGAGATATTATTTGCAAACTATTATTTATAATTTTGTAGACAAATAGATTAATTAAAAACTAAGGGTATGTTTGTCATTTATTATATTTGGATGAACCATCTCCATTTAGATGATCCAATTACACTTATCCAAATGACTTTCAAAATTTTGCCTAAAATTTTAAAACTCATCTAAATGGTTCATCTGGATGATTTTGAATAATGTTCATCTTTTAAGTTAAAACGAACAACATCCAGATGATTCATCCAGATGAACCATCTGGATGAAGAAACGAACAGGACCTACATCATCAGTGAGGCTTATAATGATCTTTTGCGAAGAAACTTGCATAATTATACTCTTTTTTTATTTTATCACAACTCTATCCACTAGAAAATGTGCTCATAATGTAAACATTAAAACAAAACGCGTATAAAATATAGATTTGTGTACACACTTTATCAGAGAGAGGCATGTAATTTGAGATCGATGTATTTTTGCTTATGAAAAGTTAGCTTTTGTAATCATTTGTAAAATATTTATAATTTGTTAGATATGTCATAAGTAAGTACAAAAATAAAACAAGACCTAATGAGTAGAGTTCAAACTTCGTACTAGCGATGCTTTTGGACCAAACTGAGATGATGATGCTAACTAGTCTTGGGACAAAAACTGAGATCTGTTGGGACTTGTAAGACCAAGAAAATGTCATCAATTTTGGATTCACTTTTAGTGAGATGATATAAAAGATGGAGAAACTAATTCTATTTACATATATATTTGAGAATTGTTCAGTGTGGAGTTAGAAAAGAAAATAGTGAATTAATTAATGTGTTTTACATTTCTGTTTTAATCATGTTTAATGTGGTGATTGAGAAGGATCTAGAACCCACTGTCTGATTAAGAGGTTTCAGATTATGTCTACTTGCAAGTTGCAAGTCAACGTCAACGACAAATATCTGTCACAGGAGTGACCACATTCAGATGTAATTCCATTGCACAAAACCTTCGTAGCCTCTAAATCTAATTAGCTTATTCAGTAAGTAAAAGTAATTGGTCTGTGGGATTTTTTTATTTAAGGAGAACTAAGCCTTGCTCTCAAACAATCACCTTCGAAGTAGCTTCTCTTCTTCACTCTTTTCATTTTTTTCTACTTCCTCTGTTTTCAAGTTTCAACACAGACCTTAGATAACTGTGTGACCATGGAAGTACCATCTCCATACTACTCCAAAAGGGAAGAACAAACCGTTCCTCCGAAGAAAGGTCAAATCAAGATCATGATCGCTTACGATCTACTCGGATCAGCGACCTTAACCACACGGCTAATTCCGAGGAGAGGCCAAATCAAGATCAAGATTGCTCGCGATCTAATAGGATCATGGACACAATAAAACAACATCCATGGAGGAGGAGGCTATAACTAACTAAGCCACCACTCGGATCATCAGATCTTCGAAATTCACCTGAGAATCTTGTTGTATATAATGTAATGTTACTGTTGACTTCCGGTTCTTTTGAAGATGTGTGTTATTGTATAAATGTTTTTTGGGGTAAATTGTAAAGTGAATTTACAGTGTCATATAAAAAGTTTGGGGTGAATTTGAATACTTTTGTATATATGTAATATACTAATGTAAAATAATATTTTGTTGAAACAAAAGTTTATTTTAACTTGGATGTGTAAAGAATATGATTTTGATGAAGTCAAACAAATCTGTTGAAAATTGATAGGTGTAACTGAAAATACTAAGTATTTGAGGTCGAATTTCGCAAGAAAAATAAATATATGGGTTAAACTGTTAATATAGGGGTGAGGGTGACCACACCACTCAAGTTGAATGTGTTCACATTACAGTAATTGAAAAGAAAAATACAAATCAACAAATCATATCGCTAATTTTATAATTTATATAAAACAAAATTAGACAACTATTGTTTTCTTTCTGCAGCATATATAATATTTTTTTATAATTATAGCATATACAAACGTATAACTCGTTAGATGTTTTTTTTTGTTTCGATGAATTAATTTGTATTAATTAGTTATCTTATCATATGACTATGTAAATGTTTTTTTGTTTTCAGTACTATTTTTTTTAATAAATAAACTATGTTTATTGTTTGTTCTATACATATATTTCTTAGGAGAATACATCAAATATTTCTTCTCCTACACGTTCTGATCTTATAATAACCAAAATATTCCCCGACCAAAAAAAAGAAAAAAGATGTTGCTTGGCCTCCAAGGGAAAAACCAAAGAAAAGTCCTGTCTCTATAAATAACACTTTCTCACTTTCTTATCTTGTCACCTCATCATCATCATCACTCTCTCCCTCTGCCTCTCTTTCGTAATTCTCACTTTTGTACATCATTTTTAAAAAATGGAGTTATTGTCTCCCAACAACAGTTCTAGGAGAACCAAGCAATGGCTTCCTCCGAGAAGAGGACAGGTCAAGCTTATGATCGTTCGCAAACTCCTCAAATCCACGGCTTCGGTCGCTTCACTGTGGAAGAGACGAGATTGTTAAATAATTTTTTGTTTTTGTTTGTTATGTTTCCATGTTACTTATGTACATAAGATAGATGTAATATCATGTGTGAACAAAAGTTTTGGTGGACTTGTAAAATATTATTGTAATAATACGAATATTTCTAAAAGAAGATGTTAGAGTTCAAACTTCGTACTAGTGGATGCTTTTGGGACCAAACGTAACTGAGATGATGTGCTAACGAGTCTTGGGACAAAACTGAGATCTGTTGGGACTTTGTACAAAGGCTAACACTTCTCACGATTAGTATAGGTAGCTCTCAAAATCTTCCTATAGATCTAAAACCCACTGCCTTATTAAGAGGTTTAAGAATAAGTCTACTTAAAACCAGCAAAGTCAGCGACAACGACAAAAGACTGTTACAAGAGTGACCACATTCAGATAATTGCCAAACACCAAAACATAAAATTACAAAAACCTTCACTGTCTTCTAGATCACTCACACAGCTAATGAAATCTTGATTTAACACGTTTTTAGTAGATTTACCATATTAACCTTACGTAGCTTGGCTAGCAAGTAAAAGAATTGGTCTGTGGTATTTGTGAATCAGTCTTGTGGGCTTTGATTATTTATTTAAGGGATTAGATTATAGCCTCGCTCTCACATATAACAATCACATTCGAATCGGCTTATCTTCTTCACTCTTTTCATTTCTTTCTACTTCTTCTTTTGCAGCACATAGACCTTTAGATAATTGTGACCATGGAGTTACCATCTCCTTACTGCTCCAAAAGGGAAGAAGAACAAACCATTCCTCCGAAAAGAGGTCAAATCAAGATCACGATCGCTCGCGATCTACTCAGATCAGTGACCTCGAAAACACCACTTCCTAGGAGAGGCCAAATCAAGATCATGATTGCTCGTGATCTAGTCAGATCATGGAACACAAAGGAACATCAAGAAAGGACTCAAGGAGGCTAACTAATTAATTCGCCACTAAGAAGCATCAGATCTTCGAAACTCACCTGAGAGTCTTGTATATATATACAATGTAATGAAATTGTTGGCTTCGGGTTCTTTTGAAGATGTGTTACTGTATATAAATGAGTCTTATAAAAGTTTGGGGGCGAATATGAATACTTTTATATATTTATAACACACTTATGTAAAATAATATGTTTATCAAAGAAGATTTTATTTTATTTTGGATGGGTAAAGTATAAGATTTTGATGAAGTCAAAACAAATCTGATGTAAATTAATAGGTGAGATTGAAAATATTAAAAACTTTAAGGTCAAATGTCGTAAGAAATATAAGTATATGGCTAAAACTGTTATTAACCTGTTTTTAAGAGAGTGTCTCCTATTATTATTACAGTATCCTTCGCCGCCGTCTTTTTAGGGGGTGTTATTGAACAAAGGTTTTTAATGGATTTGAATTATTAGTGGATTTGTAAATGCATTTAACGTGGGATTAAGGTGGATTTCTATGTCATTAGTGGATTTGAAAGATATTACTAACAGGATTTGAAAGTCACTGTTAGTGGATTTTTTTTTTTTAATGTTAAATAAAAATAAGATAAACTACCAATAAATTATGTTAACTGTATCCAAATTAATAAATTAACTAATTGTTCCCATCACGATCCATTACGATGATTTCATTTCTCGTTTTCTTGCACAATATCTTAGAGTGTTAAATCATCAATTTTAAAGCTTTATCTTAATTTCTGATCCGTTTAATCCAATGTTTTCACGACCGGACCGGACCGGCCGGTCCGACCGGTTGACCCATGACCCAGACACAATGGCGGTTTGGGTTTAGTGTTAATATCCAGTAGTAATTAAACCGCGAAAACCCATAAAAACCCGCCAATAACCCACAACCCAGTGAACCGGTCGAACCGGCCAGTTCACGGTTCAAGAAAAACTCTTTGATTTTTGAAAGATTTCATAGGGTTTCACGTTTCACTTTCAATTATATTTAGAAAATTAGAAGTTAAAAGCGGCGACACAAGACACGACTCAAGTTACTCAACACACCTCTCACGTCTCCTTCTTCTCTAGCATATTACTCTAGCGTAAGAAAAGTTGGTTTTCTATGTCATGATCGATCATCTTGTATTATAATAATTGATCCTCATGTTTGTGCATCTTTTTAAAATCTATTTTGCCTCAAATCTGTTTTTTTTCTTTCTTTTGTGAATTTTACAGGTAATGGAAACAGAACATGATGAAAACTATGAAGAAATAGCAGCAGCAAACCGTTCAATCCGAGGAAAAAGTGATATTGCTTGGTCTCATGTCATTCAATCAAAAGATGCAAGAGGGAAAACAGTTTTGGAGTGTGCATATTGTCACAAAAAAAAATTAGGAGGTGGAATTAATAGGATGAAACACCATCTTGCTGGTGTGAAAGGGAATACTGATGCGTGTTTGGTCATTCCTGCAGATGTGCGATATAAGATACAAAACGCATTGAAAGATATTGAGAACAAGAAGAAGAAAAACATTGTTTTGGGTGATATGAACTTAGACGGTCCAGAAATTTATGATGTTGATGGAGACGATATCAATGTTCGCCCAAGTCAAAAGAGGAGGAAACAAGGTATTGATCTACACAACTACTTTAAAAGAGGTGTGCATGATCAGACCCAACCTTCTATAAAAGCGTGTATGCAAAGTAAAGAGAGAATACATGATGTGGATATGTCTGTTGCATTGTGGTTCTATGACGCTTGTATTCCGATGAATGCTGTGAATTCTCCACTTTTCCAGCCCATGATGAGTAAGGTAGCAAGTATGGGGCATGGATATGTGGGACCTTCATACCATGCTCTACGTGTTGGATTGTTGCGAGATGCTAAGGTGCAAGTTTCTTTGATAATTGATGAATTTAAAAGTACTTGGGCTACTACTGGATGTACTCTTATGGCAGATGGATGGAAGGACACAAGACAAAGGCCGCTGATTAATTTTTTAGTTTATTGTCCTAAAGGAATTACGTTTCTCAAGTCGGTTGATGCTTCTGATATATATGCAAATGCTGAGAATTTATGCAACTTGTTTGCTGAACTTGTGGGTATGATCGGTGCAGATAATGTGGTTCATTTTGTGACTGATAGTGCACCCAACTACAAAGCTGCAGGAAAGCTTCTTGTTGAAAAGTTTCCCACCATTGCTTGGTCTCCATGTGCAGCTCATTGTATCAATCTAATATTGGAAGATGTTGTAAAACTACCTTCTGTTCATAGTTTAGTGCACCGTATGGCTAAGGTGACCATCTTTGTTTACAACCACAAGTCGACTTTAAATTGGGTCAGAAAAAGACCAGGTTGGAAAGAGATCATTCGTCCTGGAGAGACACGTTTTGCTACAAATTTCATTGCTCTACAAAGCCTCTATCAACATAAAGAAGATCTACAAGCTTTGGTTACAAGTACAGATCCTGAACTTAAGCAGCTTTTCAAAACATCTAAAGCAAAGGAAGCTAAATTAGTTATCTTGGATGAGCGAATGTGGAATGATTGCTTGATAATAGTCAAGATTATGACTCCTATAATCCGTTTGTTACGTATTTGTGATGCTGATGAGAAGCCTTCGTTGCCATATGTGTATGAAGGGATGTATCGAGCAAGATTAGGCATTAAAAAGATGTTCCAAGAAAAAGACGCTCTCTACAAACCTTATACAACCATCATTGATAGAAGATGGGCCGGCTAATCCCATACTAATCTTCATGCTGCAGCGTACTACTTAAACCCGGCTTTCATGTATGATCAAACTACATTTTGCGAGAAGCCTGAGATTATGAGAGGGTTGATGAATTTATTTGAGAAGCAAATAGTGGCTAGTAAAACACAGCTCTTTCAAGAGCTTAGGACTTATAGAGAACGTGAAGGCAGCTTTTCGCTTCCTATGGCTCTATCTTGCAGCAAAACGTCTCAGCGAGGTAACTTATTAAACATTATATTTCTTTATATGCATGAATTTTACTTGCATTTTATTATATTTAATTATCTGATTTAATTTGATGGATATTTAGATGAATGGTGGAGATATTTTGGTTTTGATGCTCCTAATTTGCAAAAGTTAGCAATAAGAATTCTTAGTCAGACTGCTTCTTCATCTGGATGTGAGCGCAATTGGAGTGTATTTGAAAGAATTCATACCAAGAAGAGGAATAGACTAGAGCATCAACGACTTAATGATCTTGTCTTTGTTCACTACAATTTACGTTTGCAACATAGGTGAGTATCACAATAATTTAGTTTAGTTTGTAACAAGTTACATGTTTTTTTACTTTTTTTTTTAATGTACAGGTTAAAAAGAAAAAGATCATATGATCCTGTTGACTACGAATCTATTGATAAGACAGAGTTTTGGATAGTGGAAGAAGAAGAAGCTGGTGAACTTGAATATGATGAATTAGAGAATGCCCTTGCTGAAGAATATCCAAAAGATCAAGAAGATAATAACGCTGAAGATTCTAATGGTAACTTTGATGATGACTTCACTATGCCACCTGATGAGTACGAATGGAATGCGGGTAGAGATAACTAAAACTGGTTATAATGAACTCTTGTTAGTGTTTTTTTTTTAAGTTTTATCACTTTTATTTGGATTTAAAAATTTTAATCACTTTATTATTTTTGTTAAATTTTATAATATTTTTAAACATTATTATTATTTTATATTTATATTTATGAAACTATATTATTTATATAAGTACATTTTAAACAAAAAAAACTATCGACCCGTGGTCGAACCCGGTTGACCCGGTGACCCAGTGACCCAGAAGGTAGTCCTAACTGCGCTTTCCGGTTCGGGTTTAAAAACATTGGTTACACGGGAGAGACCATGTCTCTGTTGCAATCATTAAATCAAAGGTTTTGGGCATCATATCGATAAATCACTTCTTAATACAAATTGTATCAGTTTCCAATTCGTCATTCGAGAATTCAGGGTAACGAGATAGGTCTACGATGGTAACTCCATTACCAACAAAAGAGTGGAAGAGAGAATGATTCATAAAAAGAAATCAGGTTGGTGTGAAACAGTGATCATTTGGTAAGAGCAAACCTGGGTAGAGCCATCCTTTTTTTTTTCCTTACTCATTCTGAATGAGAGAAAGAGAGAGACTGAAATACTTGAGAATTATGTGGGATTCTGTTTGTTCATATTTTTAGAGTGAAATACGTTAAAATCCAAAGTACCATGAAATCCTATGAATATTCAATAACAATTGTTTTAGAAGTATTCTAAAATACATTAAACAAATACACTATCCAATAACAGCAGATTTTAATGTACTTTTTAAAATACTTAATTGAATAACACTAGATTTTAAAATACCTCAGATTCTCTTAAAATACAATATTCAATAACACCCACTTAGATTTTGGGTAAAAGTAAAAAAAAAATAAAAAAAATGAATCATCTTCGAATCTTAGCGAGAAGATCGCTACGACGGCGGGATTTTAATCTCCGATCACAATCTCGGTCCTTCTGTAACATCATCTCACCGGAATCGAATCGGTAAGTTCTCTCTTCTCCTCTCCCGCATT
>NW_006238919.1:6766110-6813369 GCF_000375325.1 Capsella rubella
TATAGAAGTTGCTTTTTAGGTGTTGAAGAAGGAGATGAACTTGTTTAGAATCTATAATTGTGTTTGCCTTTGATGAGTGTTGAGGTTTCTATATGGTATTTTTTTGCAGGTGCTTTGAAGATACCTTTCTTATTCTTAACTAATGGTGAGCCTTAACTATAGATAGATTTTGGATATTTATTACGAATTTCTTGGATTTTTTTTTTCCTCATGTACATGTTTCATTGGTTATGGTAGGAGGTGGCTTGCCTGAATCTAAACGGGCATCTGAGATGAGTCGTTTATTAGGTGTTAATGTTTCTCCATTGCAGGTTGCAATCTTGTCACATCAATTCCTTTCTATTTTCTTTCCGCAGATTGTTACGGTGATAACTAAGCTGGTTTGAGTAATTGTAACACTTTTGGATGTACTTTCTTCGATATTATGGCAGATGCTACAAGGACATTCACCTTTCCGGAAGCTTGTGAACAAGTAAGTCTGCAAACAACTTACAAAAGGCACAGGACTTTGCAAACAATTTTACAAGAAATTAAGGATTTTATGATCGCATAGTCCTGTAACGAAACCATTGGTTTTGTTAGAACATTGGTTAATGATCGTGTGGAACAGGTTTGGAAATGAGCTCGTTGTTGCAGCTGGAAAAGGGGAACCTGCTGCGGTGATGTCTAATTATGGTTTCAAGTAAGCTCAGGGATCTTTCTTGAGTTTTCTGATTTTTGTTTGTTTGTGATTCACACTTCTATTTAGGTAAGTAATATATATGTGCTGGTGTTTTCAGAAATGTCATTTCAATGGACGAATATGCCTCTTACTTTGACAACATTGATCCCTTGGCACCATATAAGAAATTTATGATCGGGCAGGATGGTCACAAGGAGCTTAGATCAAGAGAAAATGTTCTATCCCAAAGAGTTCAGGCAGCATTTATTGTTAGTGATCCAGTCGATTGGAGCCGAGACATCCAGGTTTCTCATTCCCATTTGTGATTCAAATTACATTATGTTTTTCTTCGGTGATACTTATCTGATACATGTTATTTTCGTTCTTCTGGTTGAAAAAGTATTATAAGCACACATCGTTATAAACATGAGAAAGTTGAGTTTATTTCCATGTCACTGGATTCGCGATTGTGTGGAACAAAAGAAAAATAAAACACAATATGGTTTCTTGCGGTAGATTTTCATAGATATAGTGGCAGCAGATATACGTTAGAAGTTTTGGTGTTCACAGTGAATTAAATAATTAATATTGATTGATGCTTTTCATCAGGTTCTTTGTGACATTTTACGAACTGGAGGACTTCCTGGGAAAAAAATTGGACCTCAACCTCATTTGTATTTTGCCAATGACGATTTAGACTACCAGGTTCTGGTGAATCCATTGTTATTTGTCCATTCTTTTGATTAACTATATGGGATACTGATGCATTGTGATATAAAGGCAGACTGCGTTTCCTACTGAACGTCTTGGCATGGGAGCTTTTAGAATCGCATTAGAATCAATCTTCAACAGGTAATAATACCCAAAATCAAACACGCACCTTCCATATGACACTGAACATCTTTCAAGAAACACAAAAACTAGTCTTCAAAGACATTATATGTGTGATACTTTTCCTCATTTGTCCAATTCAGTTTTGCATGATTGAGTTTAAATACATACTTGCAGAATCCATGATAACCCTCTGGAGTACACATCTTTTGGCAAACCAAATCCATTTGTGTTCAAGAACGCAGAAGATGTTCTGAAAGAAATTGCCACATCCCCTGATTCCTTAAAACAAGGAAGTCGCCACTTCAAGACCCTCTATATGATCGGAGACAACCCCAAAATCGACATCAGAGGCGCACGGCAGGTTTTGTGCTCTTTCTCTCAAGACTATAGTCGGTCATCTCTCCATAAAACATTCCTCTAATCGTACGTTAAACTATTAGTAATCTGGTAAAAGTAAATCTGTGTGACAGGCCGGGGCTCCTTGGTTTTCAATCTTAACAAGAACCGGAGTTTTCAAAGGGAAAGATAACCATGCCGAGTTTCCTGCTGATCTGGTAAGCAACACTTAAACCTTTGGAAGGATCTTATTATTACTCCCGTAATTTTATGTTCATGTGAAACTGGTTATTACTTCTTCAGGTAGTTGACACCGTTGAGGAAGCAGTTGATTTTATTTTGACAAGAGAATCGGCGAAGCAAAGCTTACTGATGAGTTAGGTGACCTTGACTCTCATTTTTTCTGGCCAGTCCAAGTATCTCTTGACGATTTGAGACTTTATTCAACTTTTTAAACATATTGGTGATTTTCACGGCGAGGCCAAAGTAAACAGAATCTAGAGTAACATATTGAATCCAGAAGTCTTCTTTTTGACACAAAGTCACAAAGGGTTTATCGATTGTTTGAGATTATATTCAACTTTTTTATAATACTGTGATCTTCATAATTGTGATTACATTATTACTATACTAAATCGAAAGATCATTATTTTGGTTTTAAATCGTTTAAATTCTCTTCCAGTTAAAGGTTTGTAAGGATCTAAGACAAATTGGCATTTATGAAGAAACCTTAGTTAAACAATAATTATTAAGAAATCCATTTCTTACCATATCTTGCATAAAAATGCAATTTGTATGAATCTTAGGCAAGTCACCTAGTAGCAATATCACTTAAATCTTATAAAACAAATTTGGTTATAATCCACCAATTCAAATTTAAACCGAATCCAGCATAAAACAGTAACATACAGACACTCACGACACTTTCTTATCACACCCAAAACTGCAGTTACTTCAGCTCCACATCTCCACAATTAAACCGAAGTAACCAAAACCTGTACTCTCCCCTTCCCTAAAATTGATTCCGACCAATTATATAGTATGAAATTATATTCATCTTTAAAAATGGTTGGTGATTGCTGACCAAAACCCTAGTAAAACGATCTACCAAAATGAGGTTGATGAAGGTTTTGAGGACGGAAATTCTCATGACTAACTCTACCATGCAGTGGAGGTCGCGGTGGCTCTGGCAGTGGCGGACCAGTTCTTACACCGTACTCGTGCCATTGTCCCACAGGCATTGGTTCTTCACCCCTATATCTATCATCATGCCACTGTCCCACAGGCATTGCTTCTTCACCCCTATATCTATCACCGTGCCATTGTCCCACAGGCACTGCTTCTTCACCCCTATACCTATCATCATGCCTATGGTGAACCAAATGACCATTTGGTTCTCCGTTCAAGGGAACTCGTCTATAAGTATCATCTAAAGGCTTAATATGGTTTCCAAACAGAGGAGCTTCATTAAATTCTTTAAGCCCATTATAGTATCCGATATACCTGTTTCGCTTTTCTATGAGATCATCATAACCCTCTTCCTCTCTCCTGTGACCTGTTTCTTCTTCAGCTCTGTTGCCGTTTCCCATGCAAACTCTTTTGTTGTAATGTATTTCATGAAGAGCGCTGAACCCGTTTCTGTAGTTGTTCTGAGGTTCATGTGGGTAAACATGGAGTGACGGCACAGGAGAAGGATGCTCCACAACTGAATGTTGGCCAAAAAACCTATCACTAAGATGTGTTCCAGCGATATTGCCATTGAATGGCAGCACTTCAGAAGGACGAGGCTCCACAACTGCTTGCTGGCCCAACAACCTATCACTAAGATGTGTTCCAGCGATATTGCCATTGTATGGCAGCACAGAAGGACGAGGCTCCATAACTGCTTGCTGGCCAAACAACCTGTCTCTACGAAGTCTTCCAGCCATATTTTCATTCAGTGGCAGCATAGGAGGAAGAGGCTGCAAAACAGCTTGTTGACCAAACAACCTATCTCTGAGATTACCATTGGGTGGTGGCACAGGAGGACGAGGCTGCACAACAGCTTGCTGGCCAAACATCTTGCGTTTAAGATGTCTTTCAGCAATATTGCCGTTAAGTGAGGGCACAGGGGGAGGAAATTTCACAACAGCTTGTTGGCTACACACCTTTTGTTTGAGATGTGTTCCAGCAATCTTGCCATTGAGTGGTGTCGGCACAGGAGGACCAGGCTGCACAACCGCTTGCTCGCCAAGCTTCCTGCGTTTAAGATATCTTCCAGCGATATTGCCATTGAGTGGCGCCACTGGAGGATGCTGTACAACAGGTCCTTGGCCAAATAACTTGTGTCTGAGATCTGTTCCAGAGACCTTGTCATTAAGGAATTCAAATATGTCTTCGACTGTTCTGTCTATGGAGCTGTATATCTTTTTGGCTCCTAGGCCATTAACCCGCCTTGCAGCATTTTGAGACACGTCTGTAAAATCTTCAACCTGTAAAACACACGGAAAAATACAGAAAACATAAGAAAAAGTAAGAATGCAAATGTAATATTACTGAAAAGAGTTTTCATTGAGTTTACACTAATAAACCCAGCGCCAACTTTTTTCCACTTTTTTGATATCCAAAGACCATTCAGCACACTGACGCAGAGCCCTTGCCTCCAAAGGAATTCTACAGATTGCAACTGCAAGACAGAAATGTTTTTGTTATAACAAACGCATGTGCTGCAGCTTGCTTTTTTAATGGTGTTGGGTTTAAAGGTAAAAAAGATTAGCACCTTAATAAAAAAAGTCGCAAACAGTTTAGCCACCGATTCTTGATTACGCTGTCCCCAGTTTAAGAAGTTTTGCGTTCTTTTCTCCACCTTCAGAGGATCAATTCCATCTGGAAAGGAAGAGGGTCATTAAATGTCAAAACGGAAAACTATATAAGCAAAAGCAAGAAGAGAAGGATAATAAAATAGGAATATGATTCTAACAAGCACTGGAAAAGACGAGTATCAAACGCATGAAATATGAGATTTGACAATCATCAAATGTCCTGTTGGTGTATCACAAGCTTAAAAAAGCCTAAAGAGAATTTGTAGACTTTAAAAAAGCCTAAATAGACCACACCAAAAAGAACAAAACCATCATAGTTATCTTTTACTAAGTTTAATGTTACCTTTAAATAGCATAGAGAAGGGAGGTAAAATGGGAGGATTTTGAGTCTGCACATAAGACAAAGGAGAAGCAAATTAGACTCGGAAGTATTTAGTCATTGTACATTCAAAGTTTCTCATACACCTGAATAGTATCTGATTGGATATAGAGTCATGTGTAACTTAAAATGATGCAATAAACAACCTAACACTTTTATCCTACTTGCTTATAGAGAGTTAATTCATCCAACAAGTAAAAGAAACACATGAAAAAGACGTAAAATTATTCCCCATTAAACAGCCAGACTAACTACCTACTTGAGCATCCAACACGAGTAACTGAGTTGATACCTGTAAATGAAGAGCGACTAGCAATGTTATAGATACAGAGTTCAAGGTTCTGTGTAGCGCACTGTTAACTTCATGTGCTTTGGCCCAATGCTTTACCTGACATATGAGAATAGTCACATTAGTAGATATATTGACTACAACTACACATATCTGTAGTCGAATTAACCCACAAAAAAAAGAAACAATCTACATGCTCGTTTTGAACTCTGAATACTTCATCAATGTGAAAATTATGGTCAGCCAAACAGTTCCTAGAATTTTAAAGTTCATGTTGTTAACTTTTGATGAAATAAAAATCATAAAAAAATACTGAAGAGACTTGGAAGAAACTACAGCAACAAACCATAGGCAGCTCAAACGAAATCTAAACCCTGAAAACTTCAAGTCATTCAGGAATTTTTTATCATTTTAAATTCTGTTGAAAAACTCACAAGTCATTAGTACTATAAGGATAACAAAAGCCATTAGAACAGAACTTAAAATCTTACCAGCATACAAAGTTTTTGAAACCTGCCATCAATTTGAGATACAATGCGAATGATCTGTGAATTTAAAATGCCGTCTTTGTTTTCGACTGACAAATCACATTCAACAGCAGTCCCTTGATCACAGAATTTGACAATTGGCACCTTAGCAGTGACAATAGACACAACATTCCGAACATGCCCTTCTCCTACAAAAGAAGTATAGGCAAGATATATATGAAATATTGAAACTGATCATTTTAAGAATGTTGTATTCAAGTGTCACTATAATTCACATGTAGATACCAAGAAGATTTCCATATTGATTGTATCAACTGTCAGGGTTTTTTTAGGATATATGAGAAACAATAATGGGAGTTTAAATGCACCTTAACAACTTCTAGTGACTTAAATGCCTCAGTACTTATAATTTCATTTCCCATAATGGAATCAGCAACAAGATTGGAACAAATCTCTTACCTTCCAAAATGCGGAGCTTTCTTGTAAATCTTTTAAGTATCTGGAGCTTCTTTTCACGAGGAAGTTCAGATGTTCCATTACCAAAGTTAATAGACACATCCAAATCACTCTGAGGGGTATACATATCCATCACAAAAGACCCATACGCCTCAAGGACAGGGCTGCTCTCCTCTGAATTACCTAATGGAACACAACAATAAATAAAACCTCTGCCAACTTTCGATATCAGCCAATCTAAATAAGATTTAAAAAGAAAAAGACTACAAAATCAATCTTATATTTACCATAAATATCTACAGCCATAGCATTAAGGTTTTTCACCAATTCCTTCCTAGTTTCGTAATCAGCAGAAACCGGTCGAAAAGAGCCGTAGACATCATTTAATACCTTATCAAAGTCCAGTAAGATATAATTATCAATCTTGTATCTCTTTAACGCTATGGAAAAAGCGTTCTTCACCTTCTTTCGAATTGCTGACATCCATAACCCAAAGAAAACAAGAATGATTGAACAATCTGAAATGAAACACAATCTAAGAAAATCTCATCAAAGAGTGACAAAGTATTAACCTTTACTCGAAACATTTTTCTCCACAGCCACAATTCCTCGAGAATCCATCATACTTGCCTCTCTACTCCTTATCTATCTAGAAGCAGAGATACCAAACCCTGCAAATAACATAGAAACCATTCACATCAAAACTAATGAAACTGAAAGTGATACAAAGATTGGAGTCAAATTACGAATCCCCAAAATTTATAAAAACCTAGTTATCATCGAAACTAAGATCTAAAGGAGCCTTTTTTATACATCATCCAAGTAAAGACTCAATTTTTAAGCATAGATTGGATCATACTTCTACTAAGAAGTAAGGTAGAGGTTTCGTAATCCAGAACCTCACGCAAAATCTGAAGGAAAGGAACAAAAATTTTGAGAATTAAGGAAAGGGTTCGAACAGAGGAAAAGACGACAAACCTTGTCGGGGAGGTGCGGTTGTTGTACGGTCCCGTCCGTACGTGAACCGTGGCGAAGAGACAATTCCGAGCAAAACCCAATTGTATGGAAGAGAGAGAGAGAGACGAAGGTGGCTGTCTCGTTTTTTTTTTGTTTTTTTATTTTATTGTATTTTGTCTTTGTGAAAAGTAGGTTAATTCGGTATTTATACTAGATGAGTATTTTGGTATTTTACTAGATGAGAGTATCCGGCGCGTATTTTAGGTTTCGAAAAAAAATGACTAATGTACATTAAAATTTATAAGTGTTATTTTTATATAATATTATGAAAACATATGTTAGGAACTTTAAATCTATGTTTTTATAAAATTTTACATTATTTTTGTTTTATGTATATATTATAGATTATTTTTTTTAGTAAATAATTAATGGTAAATAAATATTTAAATGATGTAATTTATAATTAATCAAATACGAATTTTAAAGTTAACTTGTATATTTTTTATATTTTCTAGAATTAACAGTTTTACAAAAGTCAATTTGTTATGTGCTATAAATGGTAAGGTATTTGTTTAACGAGGAAAGTAATTTCATCTTTGACTTAAATCATTTTGTAATCAATAGAAAGATTATCATGTATAATTGAAATCTTCTAATGCATTTGATTGGTTAACAAAAGAATTTACTGACTTAAAAAGAACCAAAAAAAAAAAACCAAACTTTTAAATTTGCTATCTAATTTTCACAATAAATTTTTCTTTTTCTTTTTATTACATGACTCCGTTGTATAATTTCGGAAACTAAACTGGGACTTGACTTTAGTTTAACTCGGGATTATGTTCTAACATGAACTAATTAAATCCTAATCATAGACCAAATAGATTTACACTAAACTAGAGAGACCAACAATAAATTAACTAAAGCTAATTAGACCTCTGAATCTCATTAGAGCTATCTTTCTTGAAGATTTTGAGTTTTATTGTGGATATTTCATTATGATGCCAAAGATATTACTGAATCTGAAGTCATTATTTTAGTGATAAATATAACGAAGAAACGAAATTTAAACAGTTTATCTTAAGACACAAGTGACATAAGGTTCGCTAGCTACAAATTCTCCAATCCAAATTTAAGTAAGAACCTTACTGATGAAATGGTCTACCAAAATAAGGATGGGGAACGTTTTGAGGACCATAAGGTGGCGGTGGCGGTGGTAGCAGCGGTGGCAGTAGAGGAGGAGGAGGACGAGGCTCCAATACACTTTGACGGCCAGAGAACATAGGAGGAGTTCCAGCGATATTTCCAATGTATGGTGGCAGAGGAGGAGTCTCCAAAAGCCCTAGTTGGCGAGACAACCTGTGTCCGAGATCTGTTCCAGCATTGAGTAGCTGCACATGAGGAGGAGGCTCCATGACATCATTTTGTCGAGACAACCATCGTCTGAGTTCTGTTTCAGCTTGCTGGCCAAACAAACTATGTATGAGTTGTGTTCCAGTGACCTTGCCATCGAGGAATTCAATAATGTCTTCGACAGTTTGGTTTATGGAGCTATATATCTTTCTAGCTCCTTCTTCATTAACTTGCCTTGCAACATTTTGAGTCACGTTTGTAAAATTCTCAACCTATTAACATACACGGAAACAAAACAAAGATAAGTAAGAATGCAAATAAAGATTGCTGAATAAGATCAGTTGTTAAGAAAAAGTTTACATACACTAATGGACTCAACGTCGCCTGTATATTCCCATTTTTTAGATATCCAAAGACCATTCAGCACACTGACGCAGAGACCTTCCTTCCAAAGGTACTCTACAGATTGCAACTGCAAGGCAAAAAAACATATTTTCAGTATATAATAACAAGTATGCATATGTACATTGCATCTTGTTTTGGGTTTAAAGCCAGAAAACAAAAAAAAGATTAGCACCTTAATAAAAAAAGTTGCAAACAGTTTAGCCACAGATTCATGATTTGGTTGTCCCTGGTTTAAGAAGTTTTGAATTCTTTCTTCCACCTTAGGAGGATCAATTCCCTCTAGAAAATCACAACTGTCATACAATATAATGTCATGACAAAAGCAAGAAAAAGTATAACAAATAGTTACCTCCAAATAGCATAGAGAATGGAGGTAAAATGGGAGGATCTTGAGTCTGCGCGTAAGACGAAGGAGAAGTAGATTGGTTCAAATTATAAGCATATGCAAGTTAAAAGAGTAGCTGAACAGTTGATACCTGTAAATGAAGAGCGACTAGCAAAGTTATGGATAAAGAATTCAGGGTTCGGTGTACGGCGCTGTTAACTTCATGTGTCTTAGCCCAATGCTTAACCTGGCAGATGAGAATAGTCACATTAGTAAACATATTGGCCAAAACTACACATATCTATCTATAGCTTGGTTGAACTTTTTGAATGCGCTTTATTTATATGCAAACTATGGTTAGCCTTAATGTCCCTAGCAATTTATATTTCATGTGTTTATATAACTTTACTGAAAAAGTCATTAGTAATTAGAAAGATAAATGAAAGTGTCATAAATATAGAATTCATCAATATCTTACCAACATACAAAGTATATGAAACCTTCCATCAATTTGAGATACAATGCGAATGATTTGTGAATTTAAAATGGCGTCTTTGTTTTCTACTGACAAATCACATTCAAGACCAGTCCTTTGATCACAGAATTTGATAATTGGCACCCTAGCAGTGAGGATAGGTTCAACATTCCTAACAATCCCTTTTCCTACAAAAGAAGTATTAAACATAATATCTATGAAACTCATCATGGCATGTTCATTCAATTGTCCCTCCATTAATAAAGTGTCATTCCCTGTTTAAAAAATCCCCGTCTAGATTCGATTATTCCCAGTGTAATCGTTAGGCCCACCCTATCCGTTTCGATTAATGACTAATCCCCGCCTAACTTTTTTGTCGGTTATTAAACATTATATTGAGAATTTGTGATGTTTTGCAATAATTTATGTTCAAAATTTTAATGAAAAACATAAATTTGGCTATAAAATTATGATTTTGATATATTTACTACAATTTTGAAACCAGTTTTATAGTTTTGTATGTTATACTGTGTTTTTTCATTACCAGTAATTAACAATATATATATATATATATAAATAAAATAACCCTAAAACTAGTCCCCGATTTTCTTGCTAGGCGCTAGGCCCACCTCAGCCGCCCGACTAACGCCTAGCGATTTTTAAAACAAGGGTGTCATTTAAGACTAAAAATTTTCGGATTCAATATAACTGTCATTCTAGATTTGTCGGTAAGATTTTAGTTATAACTTAAAAGCTATATTGCAATAATGGAATCAAGAGCAAGTTTAGAACATGAATAAGCTAAAACTCACCTTTCAGAAAATGGAGTTTTCTCGCAAATCTTTTAAGTACCTCGATCTTCATTTCACGGGTAAGTTCAGTTGTTCCGTTAAGAAAGTTAATAGACACATCCAAATCACTCTGCCTAGAAAACGTATCCGTCACGAAAGACCCATATGCCTCAAGGACCGGGATGCTCTCTTCTGAATTACCTAATGAACAACACAAAGACGAAGATTAAAGAAACCTGGCTGATCTTAATAAGATAACGTGGATTACAAGTAAATCTTATATTACCGTAAATATCTTCAGCCATATCATTGAAGTTTTGCACCAATTCCATTCTAGTAATGTAATCAGCAAAGACAGGCCGAGAAGAGCAGTAGATATCACTTAATACCTTATCAAGGTCCATGAAGTTATAACTATCAATCTTGTGTCTCTCTAATGCTATGAACTCTGAATTCTTCGCTTTCTTTCCAATATCTGACATCCATAAACCAAGGAGAAACGATTGAGACACTCTGATGAACAAAAATGTGTTCAATAAATGCTTTTTTAGCATAGATTCAATATATATTTCAAGCCAAAGGTTTCAGAAAATTAGAAGCCAGGGGAATGAATTAAGGAGAGAAGCTGCATTGGACTCAAAATGATTTTGGATTTTTTACTTTTTAGGGAGTATTTATACTAGTACAGTACCCGAACTACCCGCGCATTTTTAAAATATTTTATCTAATATAAATTAAGGTAATTCGTCTAACATATTGATTTTATTTATTTATGTACCATAATTTTATTGAACATAGAAGACTAATATGCAATGCAACTAATTATTATAACATGCAAAAAATGGTGGTAGAGATGACGTTTAAATTTTGCATGAATGAAAAAAAAAGTTGAATAGAAATATAAGTTAAAGTCTCCTATCATTTAATGTTTTGAACATAAACAATTTCCAAATTTAATGATGTATTGACTTTTATTATTTTATTTTTAATAAATATAATTAATAGCTTTTTGCCAATAATATAATTACTTATATATATATATATAATTAATAGTTTATTTTGCCAATAATATAATTATAATCTTACATATTTAGTTTTTAATGTTTTGAGGTATTCAGTAAGGGAAGTTATTATATCTTTTGACTATTATAATCTTTTTATTACAAATATAATAATTGAAAATTTTCTATTATTTTTTACTATAGTTAAACTAATGCATTTGGAAACTTTTTAAAGGCATTTTATTAGTCAACAAAATCATTTTGCTAATTAATTTAATATGGAAAATATTATAATTCCATTAAATGATATAATTTAGTCAACCTAACTGGACTTGAGTTCTTTGGCTAGTATATATATCTTGCTCTGTATTTTGTTTATCTTTCATCCATATTTATAAATTGCTATTGTAGTCTTCATTCATATATATGTCATGTCCTTGTCTTTTTTAATTAGCCTCAACATCTTTTTCATGCTAATGTCACCTGGCCATGGTGTTGTTCGAGTCGGCTCACCAAGACTTTTGCATATGTGTATTCGAGGAGATACAAATGTCAAGTCACATATATCCGAACAAATGGGTATGCATGTTTCTTTAATAGATAATACATATATGTTTATGAGTCCTTTCATTCATGTATAAGATATATGATATATCATGATGATGTGAATTATTTGTACAGAGTAAAGTTGAATAATCTAGCCAAATGTACGAGAGAGCATGTTGAACTAAGATTCCGAAGTAAGGAAATATTTTTAAAAATAAAATAAAATCAGTATGATTTCTTCCTTATTTACGTTTTAACTTTGAGTTGTAACACTACATATGTAGGGTTGGAGGAAAAACCATTCAAAAGCGAAGCTTGAGAATTACGAAGGTATAATGTTTTATACATTTTTGGGTTATTGCATCATATTGTTATTCAATTCTTTATTTTTGGTGTTACTGAAAAAAATGAGTATTCATTCACCTTGACTTGGAATGTTATTGTATTACTCAGCTATATTATTTTCAGAGGCCATAACAGAGCATCTACTAAACCTGCAATAATATAGAACTGTAAACACTTTAATTTCAAAGTTTTAAAGGTTTGATATTATTGTAGGTTTAGTAGCTTTGTTATGGCTTTTCAGAATAATGTGGCTGAGAAATATAATAACACTTCATGTCATGGTGAATGAATACCACTCTTTTTAGTTTTCAATAACATTAAAAATAAAGCATTCCAATCATTGTTCAAATGTTTTAATTAATGTTTATAGCATATACTCAATAAATGTTTCAAGCCAATGTATCAGAATCCAGATCCAAGCAAAAAAAATAACACAAGGAATTAATTAAGGAGAGAGTTTTCACCATATATACAATGATCTAGACCAAAATGGATATGGGTTCGGACCGGGTCGGACTTAAACATATTTGGGATTTGCAGGTTTCTTGCGAGGCCAGGCTAACTCCATTGACATGTATAGTAGAGAGTATTATTGTACTGTATATGTAATGATGTTTTATTTATAAACCATAAATTTCTATGAAAATACAAGATTAATATGCAATGTAGTGATTATCATTTTGCGCAAAATGAAGAAGAAATAAATGAATTGGAATAGAAATTAAATGTTTTGAACTTAAACAATTTCTGAAAATTAAACTGAATGATGTATTGACTTTTTTTTTACATTTGTAAATATAATAAATATTTTTTTGTCAATAATATAATTAATAGTTTTACATATTTCTCTGTGCTTCTAAATGATATAATATTGTATGCAGTAAGAAAAGTGATTTCATCTTTGACTATGGCTTGATTGGTAAAGCATCCCATGAGCATAATGCCTTTTTACATCTAATCATATTTTTACTAGTTGAGCATGAAATAAAGCATATTGAACTTCCATGCTCTTGTATGCTTTACAAGACTTTTTAAATTGTATATTTCTTACTAAGCATTTTAAGCTATAATTCACAATTATTTAGCTCAATGAAGCATTTTATAAGCGTAAGACTTTTTAAATTGTATTTATCTTACTAATTTACTATTGTATAATAATATATAATATATACTAATGTCTAAATGCCAACCATGTGGTACCAATTACATATAATCATCGTATCTTATTATACAAAGTTTAATTATTTTTTTTGTAACATCTATATAAGTTTAGTTTGTTCACGAAAATAGTATGATTAAGGCAAAAATAAGTTTATCTATTTACTCTTAAAGATATTTTTTGACTTACGAGTAAAACAATCGCAACTAAAAACCCTAACTAGTAAAGACCAAATTTATCATAAAGAACACTACCATAAGGTGGTGGCGGTAGAGGCAGATCTAAACGTTGACTGTACTCATGCCACAGACCAACAGGCATTGGTTCTTCACCACTAAACCTACCATCATGCCTATGGTGATGAACCAAACCACCATTTCCTCTAACAGCTCTGTGTCCGTTTTCCAAACAGACTCTTTTGTTTTCTTCATCAACAAGTCCAACAAACTCCTTTCTCTTGTTGTTATGAGGTTGTTGTTTTGAGCAAACATTGATTAGTGGCGACAACACAGTAGGAGAAGGCTCAACAACATTAACAGTTTGTTGTTCAAATAAGCTGTGTTTAAGTTCTGTTCCAGTGATCTTGCCATTGAGGAACTCCAAAATGTTATCCACGGTTTTGTTTATTGAGCTGTGTATCTTCACCGCTCCTTTGGTAGTAACCGACCTTGCAAAATTTTTAGACACGTCTGTAAAATCCTCAACCTATATAACACACACACACAAGTAAAACAAAAAAAGAATGTGATAAGAGCAAAAAAGTAAGAATGTGAATGAAATTTTTACTGTATAGAGTATTACACTAATATGAGCTTTTCTCCTCTTTTTAGATATCCAAAGACCTTGCAGCACACTTGCACAGAGCCCTTGCTTCCAAAGGACTTCTACAGATTGCAACTACATGCAAAAACATATTTCATTATAACACATAAGCATGTTTGTCTTCATCAAAGGCCAAAAAATAAAGAAAGAAAGATATATAAGCACCTTAATAAAAAATGTTGCAAACAGTTTACCAAGAGATTCTTGATTACATTGTCCCCAATTCAAGAACTTTTGAGTCCTTCTCTCCACTTTAGGAGGATCAATCCCATCTGTGAAATACATATGCAAAGACAAAGAGTACAAAGATGATGAATCAGTAATGTAACTCTAGCTCAAAGACAAAGAGGAGTAAAGATGATGAATCAGTAATGTAACTCTAGCTCAAAGAGACTTTGTAAAATGTTACTGATCTACCATTAAACAACGTCCAAAACCATCTTATGCGTAGCTTATATGTATTACCTTTAAAAAGTGTAGAGAATGGAGGTAAAATGGGAGGGTTTTGAGTCTGCCACATAAAGCCAAGAGGAGAAGCAAACTAGACTTTTAGAGACAGATGAACCAAAATGTGTAAAAACATTCAAAATTCTACTTAATATAATCCAGCAAGAGTAACTGCCATTGACCTGTAAATGATGAGCGACGAGCAATGTTATAGATATAGAATTCAGGGTTTGGCTTGATGCATTGTTAACCCTATGTGCTTTGGCCCAATGCTTAACCTGATCACAAATGAGAATAGTCACATCCATAATTAGTACTAAAACAATTGACAGTACACTTGGAATAACATATATGCAAACTGAAATCTTACCAACAAACAAAGTTTCTGAAACCTGTCATCAATTTGAGATATAATACGAATGATCTGTGAATTTAAAATCCCTTCTTTGCATTCAACTGACAAATCACAATAGATACCAGTCCCTTGATCAAAGAATTTGACAATTGGCACCCTAGCTGTGGAGACAGTTACAACATTCCTAACTAAGCCTTTCCCTACAAAAAAAAAAAAAACAAACTGTAAGCAAGAAGATGAAAAACTCATCATTCTAAAGATGTATAAACGAATATCTTACCCTCCAACGAGCGGAGTTCTTTCGCAAATCTTTCAAGTATATGAAGCTTCTTTCCATGAGGAAGTTCAGATGTTACGTTGCCAAAGACAATAGACAAATCCAAATCACTCTGAGAGGAATACATATCCATCAAGAAAGACCCGTACGCCTCAAGGACTGGGCTGCTCTCTTCTGAATCACCTTATGTACACACAAAAATAAATAAAAACCTTTGCTAAGTTCTAAACAAGATTTTTTTTTTAAAAGACTAACAAGTAGAAAACTTATATTACCATAAATATCATTAGCCATTGTATTAAGGTTTTTCACCAATTCCTTCCTAGTATCATAATCAGCAGGAACCGGTCGAACAGAGCAGTAGACATCATCTAATACCTTATCAAGGTCTAGTAAGATATAACTATCAATCTTATGTTTCTTTAATGCTATGGACATAGTGTTCTTCACCTTCTTTCGAATCCCTGAATCATATCCATAAACAAGAATGATTGAAAAAACTCTATAATGAACACAATCTGATAACAACTTCAGCAAAAGAGTATAGTTATAACTTAACCTTTACTCCAAACTTTTTTCTCTTCAGTCATAATTTTTGGAGAGACCATAATATACCTATCTCTCTTTATCAAGCTATTAAACCTGCAAATACCATAGCTTCTTCTTCAGTATGGGAAAGCAACTGGTAAGGATACAGAGGATAAAGAGCGAGGAACCTAATCGGAGTTGCTATCGGCAAGAGAGACGCAGGTTGCTGTCTCGTTAACATATTTTTCTTGGCTAAGTAGGTTATTTTGTTTTTTAACAGCATCTCGTGTTAATCCGATTTGAACTAAAAAGTAAATTTTATTTTGATATTTTGGATCTGGCCCAATAAGGAATCCAGTTTCGAAAAGCAACTTTGGTATGAATGAATGATTTGACTAAACTCTAACTTCATCACCAAGTCAGCTTCTGACAAAATCATTATGCTCATGTTGAATGATTAGACTAAAAGCTACTAATTAACACATGACCATGGAGTTACAATCTGAACAAAGAGCATAATGATTTATTTTGGTTTTATTCAGTCTACATTATTCTCATATCTATCTCATTGTTTTCTAATACATTAGATAAGAGGACGCAGATACCGTATAATAAAGTACAATATGCATCATCATATTAATCTAACAGCGTGGCAACGGTAACTAAATGGCTCACACGTAGGATGCTTCAGAATGTGATGACTTGTTTAGGTTGCCTACCTAGCTTCCCGAGAGCTTTATCGAGAGCAACAGGGAACTCGTCGAAAGGAACTAATTCCGTTCTGTCAGAAGAAAGCAACCATTGATTTATATGGTAAACGAAGATCAGTTTTTCAAGGGAGCTAAGAATTTTTAATTAAGGAAAAGACTCACTCGTATTTAAGCTTTCCGTCTCGTGCAAGCCCGAGGAGATAGTCTATCATCTCTCTGCATTCTTTTACTTTACCCATACTCAACCAACTCTGCAGCCAGAATCCTCTCAAGGCCAAATCCTGTATGGCAATCAAATTTTAACACAGTGCACAAAAGCCATAGATGTGGAACAGCGGTGAAAGAAAGCAGAAACCAGCTTGTGTACTTGAGAGTACATTTTCAACTACGAATGATGAAGATCTAAAGTTACTACTCTAAGACACACTAATGTCAGATTAATTTTTGTGAATGATCTAGCAATAACCTTAAAGATGAAAGATGTTGTTGACACAGTGATTGGCTTCTTAGACATCCCACCATATGTTACCATGGTTCCTCCTTCTCTGAAATATTTTGGTACTCACAAACCTTCAGCAGAGCGGTGGTGATTCATTTAACTAAAAGTACGCAAGAAAAGAGATGTTCACTGCACCTGAGATATTTGAGAACAAGAGAGGCAGCATTGCCACCAACACAGTTGAATCCCAGATCTGGTTCAGGTAAGTTACCCTAGACCACAAACACATATGTTAACCTTGAGATACTCATCAATTTCTGCGATAGAATTGCTAGCTCAAATCTTACCAAAAGACTTTTCACGTTCTTTACATTCAGCTGACTCTCTGAAAACACTTCATCTGCACCAAGAGCTTTCAGCTGCTCTCTTGCTTCATCCGACCCAGCCCTAAAAATATCAGTAGCACGGGACAGTTTACTTTACTAGAGTCGCTTCGATTTTTCCACAAGCTATATCTTAAATTCAATTCATAATATATTACACCTATCACGAATAAGGTTGATGGTACTGATGCCACGGAGTCTAGCCAACTGGATGACACATTGACCAACGATACTTGTTGCACCATTCTGTACCACAGAATCACCTGCTTCAGAGGATTATTACTTCCTTAGGAAAAAGAAAGTAAAGAGCAGTTTACATTAAAGACATAAGATACAATCCAAACCAGAATTCAAGTTCACAAAATCCTCAAGCATCCTTAAAGCCGTCAATGGATTAACAGTGATCGTCGCCGCATACTCCATTGGACAGGCCTTATCGATTTTGTGCCACACACTCTCCTCCTTCACAACATACGTCTGCCAAGTCCCTAGTCCATAAATATTTCCATCAGATTCCACATCATAGCTTCATTGTTTTTACATACTGAACATCCAAATTTCAGATTCCTACTGCGAAACGCATAGAGTTACATTTACCTGAAGATGGTGGAGATGGAATAACCCAATCACCAGGAGAAAGACCATTAACCTTAGAGCCAACTGCATAAACTTCCCCAACTCCTTCATAACCACCCACCGCTGGTACCGGTGGCCTCACCGGATACACACCTGAAACAATCATCGTTTTTTTCCCAACATTGAAATTTCACTTTTCTAAATCATAACTAAGTATAGAATCACAGAACAATGGAGAAAATCAAAACCTTCGATTCGATTGATATCAGAAGGATTGATCGGCGCGGCGATCATTTTAACACAAACATCGGTTTCTTTCACTTCCACCGGCGGGAGATTCACTAATCTGTTTTCACCGAAAGAGAAAAATGTGAATTGAAAATGGAGATTACGCGTTCGTATGTATATGCAGAGAGTAAAAGTATGTATATACGACGAACCTGGTGACAGAATCGGGAGAGCCGTGATCTTCGTACACGATGGCCTTAGACGGTGGTGACATAACGGTGGAGAACGATCTAATACAGAGTCTCGGTGCTTGGCCGCATCGGTTTAAGTTGAAATTCGCCGCCAATGAGAATTTCAGAGCTCGGCCGGCGAGTGACTTCATCAACGCCGCCATATTTCTCCGCCGTCGCCACACTCTCTCTCTCTCTCTCTAAGCTATTTTAAGTAACGACGTCGTTTCTATTGTTTTCTACTGAAGAAGTTGAAAATCATGGAGATTCTTTATAACGACGACGTTAGGTCTCTGTAACCGGAAAAATCGAAACCAAAACCAAAAATTAAATGTTGAAACCAAACCGAACCGGGATCCGTGTGTGTTGTTGGTTGTATCGAAACTAAACCAAATGAAATGTATTGGTTAAGATTATTTTAAAGCCAAAACAAACCATAACAAAACCGATATAAAACCACGAACCGAAGAAACTGAAATGTATGAAAATTGTATTGTACTTGATTGAATTTTCTGACCCGGTTATTGAAAACTAACATGAATCAATCTATAACAGAAATGACAAAATAAAAGTGTTTAGATTACACAAATATAAGTTGCAAAATAATGGAGTAATTAGAAAATTACCAACACTATGTACAGTGTGACCTGTAACAGTCTCATCTTGTTTAGGTGGCTTTAACGGTCTTCTTTGTTAATTATCTTATTTGTCATTTTCCCAACTATAGTATATGAATAGTTTATGTCAGTAACTATAGTGAAACATGAACCGCAATTTTCGTAAATTTCTTGTTTCCATGCTTTTGTTTTCTTTTGCGATCTTTTTTGTTGTATTAAGTTTAGGTTGTGTAGTTTTTGTAGGTATCAAAAATAGTCGTTAAAGTTCGGTTCTTTAGTTATTTTCGAGTTTTGAACATATAATCAAAATCTAGTCCGATATTTTTTATTAATTTCGGTTTTATTTTTCAATATCAAAACTAAACAAGATTTTTAAAAAAATATTTGGCTTTTTCGATTAATTTGGTTAACTAAGAACCAAAATAAACTTACTAAAATTCTCGGTTAACCACACTAAATTTTAAATATTACGGATTGGTTATTAATGTATAACCAAAACTGAACTGAACAACCAAAATTTCGGTTTGTTTTATTATTTATCTCAGCTCTAATAAAAAAAAAATCAGGGTATGATTGGTTTTTCTTTACGAGTTTCGTTTTTGGTTCTCTTGATTAGTCCTGATACCAATTATCCGACATCCGTGACTCGATCCGGGATCCGTTGCGATCCGATCCGAAAAACCGGATATCCGGATAGGGCGGAGCCGGATCCGGATAGTGAAATAATGGATCCGGCCGGATACGGATAGTGGAAAATTTTAGACCGGATATCCGGATCCGGCATTTTTAATATTTTATATTATTTTTATTAATATTTATTAATATTAATATCATATAATATATTTTTCTTATTTTTATATATTAAAAAATTGTTTTTCTTATTATTTTTTAAAAATTAATACATTTTTTCTAATTTAAAAAAATTTTATGATAATTTTAAAATTTTTAAAAAAATAATTAAAAATACCGGATACGGATATCCGCGGATTTCCTGTTTTTTTAATACGAATATCCGGGAGAACGGACCCGGAGCCGGATACTAAACCTACGAATCCGCCGGATACGGATACGGATCCGGATATCCTAAAAAAGGTCGGATATCCGGCTCCACCCCAAGCCTACTCTTAATATCTTTGTTGTATTTAACCAGGCTCGTGTTATAGACCTAATAAAAGTTTAGCATCTAAAAAACCTAAGCAAAAATTATAAAAATATATAATGTTGGGTTGTATTTAATATAAAATTCAGATTAGAGCATCAAACCTACCAATCTTTAATTTTTATAACAACCAAAAACCACTTAACTAACACCTATTTTATAATGTGACAATTGAAAAGGTCATGAATAAGATTACCAAAACAACACACACACAAAAAAAGAGGGTTGCACATTAATGGAGTAACGAGTAGAGGGACAAGTCATAAAGATGATGAATCAGAAAATTGCCAACAGATTTATTAAAAAGACGTGTAACTGTTTCATCTTCTTGTTAGGTCGCTTTAACGTTCTTCCTTTACCAAATTATCTTATGCCTTTATTCCTTAAAAAAAAGATAAAATAATTGCAGCTATGAATTAAATTATGTAACTACTAACTAGGGTATATCAAATCTATGAGTTATTGTCCCTTGATTTTCCTATATTTTTTTCTTTTCTTTTTTGTATTAAGTTTAGGTTGTGTTTTTGTTTGTATTAAAGATATGTGGGTTGTGATTAGTATCCTTCATTTTTTGGGATTTCAGTTTCTTATCAATGGAAGTCTTTACAAAAATTTAAAAAATAAAAATACTATTAGTGTTGAATTTAACATATTTGACTGATTTTTGAAATGTCAAAAACTTCGGGTATTAACTTTTTCACAAAATATTTTTTTTCTTAAACTTGCAACTAAAAAACTGAGAGATTTTTGATTAATAATATGTTGATATATTGTTCTTATATAATTTTGGATGGGTAGCTAATCGTTTAAGAAGAGAATAATTTGGAGAACCTTATTTATCTAAATTTATATAAAAACTCTTATAGTTAGCATTGGTGAAGAGCATTTGAATGATTCCATTTCTTATAATTGATTCCATTTTTTTTTCCATTCGCATAATAGTGGAGATATTTACTTGCATGCAGAATTTGTACACGTTTTTTTTTAATTGACAAAGCATATGAGATATAAAAATCTAATGGCATTTGCAGCCTTAATTACAGAAGTTTATAAACTAAAAAGAAGGCACTTTTCAGCCTTAATACATCTCTTCAAATTTGCTAATTTGCTATTTTGCTGCTTCTGGAGGACTTTCAAACCTGGCAACAACGTCTGTCTTGGTAGATTGACCAGAATAAGCATTTTTGGTAAACAAATTAATATTTGTAAATTGACCAGAAGAAGTTCTTGGTAGCATTCTTGGTAGACTTGGCAACAAGATCATTCTTCGTAGATGGAGCAGAAAAATGATTAATTCCCTTGTATTTCTTAATCAAACAAGCATATTGGATCAAGTCCAAGGTACTCGATTACAGCTTTAGCTTCTTTCTCCATCTTTTGGAAGAGGGGGGGGGGGGGGTCATCTCAATCTCCTTTTCTAAGAGTTTGTACACGTTATTATATACTTTTACATTCTCATTGGATTCAAGATAGCTAACTTGATCTAATCATTTTTATATCACAAAAGAGATAACGTTAATTTGAATATGAATTATGGAGAGTTCTTCACCTTCACCACATGAGAATATTCATATATTTACACAATTCTTTTGTTACCAACCATGGCCAGGTTTTAAAGTGTATAAATGTATAGAATAAGACTAACCTATATTACTTTTGAGTCTTGCTTGTACTATCACCATCCCATATATATCATCTTCCTACTACTAGTACCATGGTTTTGATACATCTAAAGGGGAAGAGAAAGGGGTTGGATGGTTTAGAAAATTAAAGAAGCTAAGCGGCCAATGTGAAATTGATGTGACATTAGTTGCCCCACACCACACACTCAAACCCACAATAGGCACATGATGGATAAGATAACATTACAACCCGTTAAGATTTTTTCTTTCTTCTTTCTCTTTGATAAATCTTCACGTGGGTTTTGGTCCTACTTGTGTTTGAAATGTAACCATACTCTTCTCTATGCGTATTGGTTATTATCCTTCAAGATTAATCTTGTCCACAAGGTCTCCGACAAAAGTGTTTGTATCTACAGTAAAACTATCTGAATTTTTTTTTAACCAACTTTGATCGTGATCGATTCGGATGATCAGTTTGCAGTGACAGAACCATTTCTTTTCTTTTTTGTTCTTACAAAGACCATAAGGTTAAAAAAAATGTGTGTAACGAGGGTTAATTAGCCAAGATTTACCAAATAATTACATGCTAACTCTTTGGTTTATTCAATCTTTACAATGTTTAACCGAGGATCCCCCATCTACTATATGACTCAATTATTGTGCCACTGAGTTTTATGTCACACACTCACACCATTGATGAAAAGTTACATACTACTCCTATCAAACTCTTTAGTCTACAATTGGAAAATGCAAATGCTCAAATTGTATATTGGTTTAAGGTTTGGTTTGTGCCTCTAATTTGGCATTGTACCCTTAGGTTTAATATATATATATATATATATATAATTTCGGAAAGATAATTGTTTGAAATTTTTATTTTCGGAAAATAATTTAGCTATCGAGATTGAGTAAAAACGGTTAAAAGTGAAAAAGTTTTAGGAAATTCAACCAAAAATGCATTCGAAAATTGGAGAGTTGTCGATTTTTGCATGAAATATCTTACTGTGTATGTATGAGGACTTTAAACTCTACCATTAAAGAACTAGCTCACTATAGAATCCTCACTATAGTAGAAACTAGAAAGAGATCTCCTTCATTGGTATTGGGTTTCTGCATTTGGGTTTTGGTTTTGGCGGTTTTCAAATGACAACTCACTCCCACAGTCCCACTTATAGTCACTGACACAAAACAGAAACCTTTAAAAGAACAACCATCACTCCCACACATTTGTGTGTTCTTCAAACTTTTTAATTATATTATATACTTCAATTATAATGCTCAAGTTACAACAACGATTGTTTTTTGTGCATTATTAGTATTTTACATCTTTATTGTCTTATACATAAACTTACATTAATCACATTTACAAAAAAAAATTCACAACCAAACCAACATTAATAGTGTCGGTTAAGTCATATACCATTATAAGCAAATTAAGTACCATAAAAATGGAATCTTAAGCATACTCAAAACTTAAATTCTTAATATCAAGACATGTCTCTAATGTTAGATATACGAGATTAATGTTCTGTTAATGTAAACAAAAGAAAGCCATGTGGAGTCATCATGAACATAAGAGGCATGGGAAGATCAAATAATCTAGTGATGGAGCTAAGCCAATCATGAAACCTAAATAGTTTTATATCTTTCTTTGAATCACTTCTTGTCAAAAACTACATTTGTTTTTAAAGCCCTCAGCAAAGTTAAAGTTCTCTCATCCCAAACTCTTTACTCTAACTGATCTGTTTCTTTCTCGACGACGAGGGCAAAGTCAAACAAAATCATTCGATAAACCTGTTTCTTACTACACAAGCTAAGTAGCTAACTTGCAAGGTAGTGTTTTGCCTCTTCGACTCCTGTCTCCTGCTGTTTCTTTCCCTTTCCTAGTTAGATCTTTCTTTCCCTTTTCTTTGCCTATTCACTCTTTTAGGGTTCTTGTCACCTATAGTATTACATAACCTAGTCTAAGATCAAACTAGAGGGTATAATATAAATATATATTGCATGTTTAATCATAGGCCATATTGTATACAATATTGCATGCATGTATATGGAATAAAAAATGAATTATTTGAATGTCAGATTTTTGTTTTTGTTTTGTTTTTGGTGAAAGTCACAGATCACATGGCAGTGGCATATTATTAAACTTTACTGAATGTGATTCATAATCCCCCAATAATTAACATATAATTTTTTTAAACTTTCTTATAAGTAAATGTTCGAATTACCAAAAAGAATTATTCCATGTACATGCGAGCAATATTTACATAAACTAGTCAAAACTATACCAGATGATCTCATGTGTGTTTAAACCTTTTTAAAAGCAAATAGATATTAAAAAAAATATGGATCTCTTTATATAATTTTAAGAAAATGTAGGATCTTATATTATTAAGAAGACTAAAGAATCAGCATTAGTCGGATAGCATTCCAAACTCAGGATATACCATGTGGTGGCCCTCGAGGAGAAGTCCATTCTGAACCACTTTTGTGTGTTTCTACCGAGGCTGACCAGATCAGCCTATAGGGTTTATAAAAAAAAAATCGGAATTTGAAAAACAAAAACAATGTTTTTGCATTCTCTCACACTCACATGCTCTCTATAAGATGGTGCCTAGACAAATAGTTACCAAATTCACCATGCAAAAGTTACTATTTGTCATCTATAAAATCATTTTCTCATCATACAAATAGTGTGATACAAAATTCACTTAAATTCAAAACCAATAAAATGACAAGAATATTGAAAAAAGACAAAGATTATAATTTAGTTGAAATCAACGGATCGATTCCGAATAGAATCGGCTAAGGGCTACTGTTTTTGTAATAACACTGTCCATTTTCATATACCAAAACGTCTAAAACACCCTTTGAAATTAAGATGCTGCATGTGTTTGTGTGGTTTACACTGAATACTCAATCAAACAAAGTCTTGGAACTTTACAAAACTTTGTGTCGTTTTCTTATAATCTTAGCCCCCCCGCTTCATTAGGAATTGTCACTCTCAGTCTTGGCGTATTTTCCAGTTCATATCTCGTTTTTTATATGGCCCATATTGCCATAACTCTCTTCTTTTGAAACCAAGATTTTTATTTTATAACAACAACAACATGCATGTAACCTGCATATACATATATTGATTCATTATTTCATTATCATGTTGGATAGGTCTTGTCTATTATTTCCCAAAAGAAGACACCAAAGAGAGCGAGATTCTTGTTATCCATGATAACAGTTTTTGAAGATTCAAACCCAATATGAGTGATTGATCAATTATTTATTGTCAACCTCTAGTAGTAATATTAGCTAAGACTTAAGAGTATTATATTTTTTTTTTTGTTTACAAATAGAATATCTATTTTAGGTATCCTAAAGCTTAAGTGGTTTTAACTATAATATGTACGAGACCAGTATAAATCAAATCATAACAAAACATTTAAGGTATATGTATATACGACCAATATTCAAATATTGTACACTAATTTTTGCAAAACTTTAGTTTCTATCTTTATGATTAAACATATCCAACCATTATTAGTTAATATTTCACATATCACATATTTGTATGTATAGTGTTTTCGTTTTCAGAAATCAATCCATCCATCTACCACAAAAGAACTTGGTCATGTGTCCATATATAGAAAGCAATATATATAATTAAAATATTATATATGAAAAAATGATAATTTTCATTTGCCGATTCATATACACACACATGCGTGTGGTGTCTATGTCTATCCATCCACTTAAACTAAAATAGATATATAAACTAATTTTTTGAGCCACAATTTTTGTTTTTCGTGTATAGCTAAACAAAGATGGAACCAACAGAGAAACCATCGACCAAACCGTCTTCTCGAACTCTACCTAGAGACACTCGTGGCTCTCTCGAAGTATTCAACCCATCAACTCACCCGACCCGACTCGAAAGCCCCGTGTTCCGACCAGAACCACCAGCATGGCAAAACTGGACTGATCCACGTGGCGGCACCAGTCCAAAACAAGAACAAGAACCATCTCCTTCTAACCCTGTTCGGTCTGATCAAGAAGTTCCCGTCACAACCTCATGGATGGCTTTAAAAGAACCATCAACGGAGAACATCTCCAAGAAAACGATCACCGCCGAGAAACCACAGAAATCGGCGGTGGCGGCGGAGCAGAGAGCGGCGGAGTGGGGACTTGTCTTGAAGACCGACACAAAGACTGGAAAGCCACAAGGAGTTAGCGTGAGGAACTCTGGTGGAGCTGAGAATGATCCCAACGGGAAAAAGACTACTTCTCAAAGAAACTCTCAGAATTCTTGCCGGAGCTCCGGTGAGATGTCTGACGGAGATGTCGTCGGAGGTAGAGGAGGGATTCCAAGAGTATCGGAAGATCTGAAAGATGCGTTGTCGACGTTTCAACAAACGTTTGTTGTCTCAGATGCTACGAAACCTGATTACCCGATTATGTATGCAAGTGCTGGTTTCTTCAATATGACTGGTTACACTTCCAAAGAGGTCGTCGGCAGAAACTGGTATACACTACTTTTCAATTTTAAGCAATTCTCACAAAACAATTATTTAATTTTCTTTAATTACCACAAAAAAATCTTATTAACTATATGAATTATCAAAGATTTATATTCTAAATGATCAGAAATTCTTAAAACACTATATTTTTTTTTTAAAGAAAGGTTACTAAAAATTTAGGAATATATTCTAAATGATTTTGATAACTCTCACGAAATGTTTAGAAAGCGACCTATATATTATTTGTTATTTTTAGAACTTGTTGATTATTGTTGTAATTTTTGTTGTGTGATATAGATATATATATAACATTGAAAATTCGCAGAAAATAAATTTATGTAAAAATAATAAACTAAAAGTTTAGGAATATATTTTTAAATGACTGGACCACACTTACACCTATATTTGGTGTTAGTTTTGAAACTTGTTGATATTTTTGAAATTATCTAGTTTTGTTGTATAATTTATGACACTTAAAATTCGTCAAAAATTAATGTATGAATATATAATTTACTAAAATTTTAGGAATATATTTTAAATGATTGGACCACACTTACACCTATATTTTGTGTTATTTTAGAATTTGTTGATATTTTGAAATTATTTAATTTTGTTGTGTAATAATTTCTATATATAATTGATCAAAATATAAATTTGTTTTATGTTTGTTTTATTGAAGCCGATTCTTACAAGGAGCAGGGACAGATGCAGATGAGTTAGCAAAGATAAGAGAGACATTAGCATCTGGTAACAATTATTGTGGGCGAATATTGAATTACAAGAAAGATGGAACCTCTTTTTGGAATCTTCTCACAATTGCTCCCATTAAAGATGAGAGTGGCAAAGTCCTTAAATTTATCGGGTTAGTCCTTTATTCCTTTTCCCTTACTCATTTTAGTCCTTTTGTTTTTGTGTGTTTTCAAAAAATACATTCTTTTTTGATGGGACTCAAGTGTAATGTGGTGTGGACCTTTTGTGTTGCTTTCTCTGCAATAATTCAAAGAGAATTGTTTCACTGGCTGGTTTAATCTTCTTCAATCCAATCCAACGGCCGTTTTTCATTTATTTATATTTTCGTCGCGTAAATTAATATTTTTCATATTATGACCACTAATATATATATATATATATATATATATATTAATTGGTTTTTTAAATTAAAAATTTTGGTTTTTGGATTTGCAAAAAGAACAAAAAAAAAAAGAAAAAAAATCTTGTAACATTTCTACAAACTAAAAAATGGAGTTTTGGATTTTTTATTGAATTAAAAACAAAGCTCAACTTTAAGTAATTAATGTAGATGAATTGTAGAACCTAAGATCAAATTATGTTTTGTGTAATAAGAAGATACAAATATGTTTTGTTTGTTTATATTTGGACCAGAATGCAAGTGGAGGTGAGCAAACACACTGAAGGGGCCAAAGAAAAGACTTTGAGGCCCAATGGGCTTCCTGAATCTCTTATTCGATATGATGGTAACTTATAATATTCTTTTTTATACACTTTTTAGTCTGTTTATACATTTTTGTAATGCTTACTAAAGTAGTTTTCAAATTTTGTTTTTGTAATAGCCCGCCAAAAAGATATGGCTACAAACTCAGTGACAGAGCTAGTGGAGGCTGTGAAGAGACCTCGAGCACTAAGCGAATCGGCGAATTACCATCCTTTCATGACAAAATCGGAAAGCGATGAACTACCGGCTAAACCTGCTCGGCGAATGTCCGAGAATGTCGTTCCTTCAGGCCGAAGAAACTCTGGCGGGGGGAGAAGGAACTCGATGCAGCGAATCAACGAAATCCCCGAGAAAAAGTCGAGAAAATCTTCTCTTTCCTTCATGGGGTAATTAATTAGCAATAACTCAAAATCTTGATCAGCTCTAATCCTTACTTAATCATTCTTTGACCTAATTGTGACCTCTTGTGTTATAGGATCAAGAAAAAGAGCGAATCTTTGGATGAATCTATGGACGATGGCTTTATAGAGTATGGAGAAGAAGACGATGAGATTAGTGATAGAGACGAGAGACCAGAGAGTGTGGATGATAAAGTGAGACAAAAGGAAATGAGAAAGGGTATGGATCTTGCTACTACACTTGAACGTATCGAGAAGAACTTCGTCATTACTGATCCTAGGCTTCCCGATAACCCCATTGTAAGAACACATATTTGAAAACATAGAGAAGAATTGTTATGTTTCATTTAGATTGGTCTGAAAATGTTTTGTTTGCTTTGTCCTCTGTTTCTAGATCTTTGCATCTGATAGTTTCTTGGAGCTCACGGAATATAGCCGTGAAGAAATTCTTGGTAGAAACTGCAGGTATTTGTGAATTATGAACTCAGGATTCTTATGCAAAGATCTGAGATTAGAGAACGTCTTTAATCTCTTTTTATTGGTTCATGGTTTTTAGGTTTCTACAAGGTCCAGAGACTGATCCAACGACGGTAAAGAAGATTCGAAATGCTATTGACAACCAAACTGAAGTTACGGTTCAGCTCATCAACTACACTAAGAGCGGTACTCACTTTTTCGATAGACCTACATATTGATCTGACGATCGATGTATTGAGTCTCTTACATTATACATTATATTCTCTGTTTCAGGAAAGAAGTTTTGGAACATTTTCCACTTGCAACCTATGCGTGATCAGAAGGTACTATAATGTTTTAAATAAATACCGTGCATAATACGGCACTTTCCAATTAACCCTAAGGATTTTTGACCTATGAATTGACCACTGAAGATGAGTATACTTTGATATTTTTTGACAGGGAGAAGTACAATACTTTATCGGAGTCCAACTAGATGGGAGCAAGCACGTAGAGCCAGTCCGCAATGTCATAGAAGAAACCGCAGTGAAAGAGGGAGAAGAGCTGGTTTGGAACCCTAAACTTTCAAAATCTTGATTTTGATTGTAATCATTTGATATAAAACCAAGAGTTATACCTGAATCTGAACTCTATAGGTGAAAAAAGCTGCTGTAAATATCGATGAAGCGGTACGAGAACTTCCTGATGCCAACATGGTAAGTTAATGATCTGAATACAAGAATTTTATAGATAATGGTTTATGAAGATATATTTGATTGAATGTTTTTGGTTGTGTCTTGTTTGAAGACGCCAGAGGATTTATGGGCAAACCACTCCAAGATGGTTCATTCTAAGCCTCACAGGAAAGATTCGCCACCATGGAAAGCTATCGAAAAGGTATTGGAAAGCGGTGAACCGATTGGTCTGAAGCATTTCAAACCAGTGAAACCTTTGGGTTCTGGTGATACAGGAAGGTCTGAAACTCTCATCTAGTGAAGTTTACAACAAAGGTTTTTGTCATCAACCTTATAAATGTCCCATTTGTGTTTTTATCAGTGTGCATCTAGTGGAACTCATTGGAACAGATCAGTTGTTTGCGATGAAAGCAATGGACAAGGCTGTTATGCTTAACCGTAACAAAGTAATTACTACAACAAAACAAATCACAAACCTATATTCTTGTTTCTGCTTTATAAGTAGCAAATAATAACATATTTTGGCAGGTTCATAGAGCTAGAGCTGAGAGGGAGATCCTAGATTTGCTTGACCATCCTTTTCTTCCAGCCCTCTACGCTTCATTTCAGGTCGACTCAAGATCTGTGTGCACACATATGTATATGTGTGTCTTAGTCTAAGGTTACTAACGGTTCATGTTTTACTGTGCAGACAAAAACACATATATGTCTTATTACAGATTACTATCCAGGAGGAGAACTCTTTATGCTTCTTGATCGACAACCTAGGAAGGTCCTTAAGGAAGATGCCGTAAGGTACAAGTGTTCCTAGCTCGAAATAATCTCAAGATTTGATTATTTTTACTTTAAAATCTTGAACTTAACTCAAAACCTGAACGAATTTTCAGATTCTATGCTGCTCAAGTTGTTGTTGCACTTGAGTATCTTCACTGTCAAGGCAAGCCATTAGACCTGATCATTCTCTTCAATTACGAAAACAAATGGATGCAAACGAATGATTCTGACATGATACTAAGTTGATCTTTGTAACTTTTTCTTTAAACTCAGGAATAATTTACCGAGACTTGAAACCCGAAAACGTGTTAATCCAAGGCAATGGCGATATCTCCTTATCCGACTTCGATCTGTCTTGCTTGACATCTTGCAAACCTCAGGTTTAATTTCTCTCAACCTTCTACTCCTAAGAATATTCTTCTTTACAAAAACTTCTGCTAGAGAGTTTGCTTATGTATACTAATTAAGGCCATTAATACTGAATCTTGCAGCTGTTGATTCCGAGTATAGACGAGAAGAAGAAGAAAAAGCACCAAAAGAGTCAACAAACTCCAATCTTCATGGCTGAACCAATGCGTGCATCAAACTCATTTGTTGGCACTGAAGAGTATATTGCTCCGGTTAGTATATTTATACATACCAGCTTAAGGTATTCACTCTCTATCTTACTTAACCGGTTACTGATGTCTCATAATGATAGGAAATTATATCCGGGGCAGGACATACAAGTGCAGTGGACTGGTGGGCTCTTGGTATCCTTATGTATGAAATGTTATATGGATACACTCCATTTAGAGGCAAAACAAGACAGAAGACTTTCACCAATGTTCTTCAAAAAGATCTAAAGTTCCCAGCTAGCATTCCTGTAACATAGATCTCAATCTCTATTCTTATATCAACTATCTATAAATCCAAGATTATGTTTGATTGTTTTGGTATTGGTATGCATGCAGGCAAGTCTTCAAGTGAAACAGCTGATCTTTAGGCTATTACAACGAGATCCGAAGAAAAGATTAGGTTGTTTTGAAGGAGCAAATGAAGTCAAGAAACATTGTTTCTTCAAAGGCATAAATTGGGCTCTGATTCGATGCACCGTAAGTAACTTGGTATAGAAGAAACATGCTTTACTTGCGAAAGAAGAAACAATCTTTTTATGAGTTATGTTTTGATCTGCAGAACCCTCCAGAGCTTGAGGCACCGATATTTTCAAGCGAAGCTGAAAACAAAGATGATGTTGTGAATCCTGACCTGGAAGATCTTCAAACAAATGTTTTTTGAGATTTGAATTACATGTTTCTTGTTTTCTTTTACTCAGTTTTCAAGAATCGTTTGAAACTCTTTGATCTTCCAAACCTTCAAACAAGATTTTTTTTTTGTTCATCTTAAGATTCATCCTTATATTTGTTTTTATTCCCAAAGTGTTTCTAATAATTTGTGTGATTTTCTTAAGAACATTTTTTTTTTACTTGTCAATAAAAGTAATCAAGTTTTGCATATGTTACTGTTTGTTATTTATTGTGATAATTTTGCTAATTACATCAAACAAAAATCTTACTTTTTCATAATCTAGTCATGATTTGCTAAAAAGACATCTAAAAGAACCACTATACGAGAACTCGAGAAGAGGCCAATAAGACCAGCCTGGGAGTTCTTGACAGATTTCAAGAACGGTAACATGGAGACGTGAAGCTGAGTTTTGTAGGCAGAGATGGGTACAGAGTAATCATGGATGTGCACAAGAAGGTCTTATCAGAGAAGAAGTTTTTCAGAGAAAATATGAAGTCTCGAAGAGAGACTGGAGTCTCTCATTCTCAAATGGTGAGTGAGTGTGATGATGTGGGTGTGTATGTGTATAGTAGAGACTGTGGTCTTGATGTATTCCGATGAGCTCAAGACTGTGGTTGGTGAAATTGTCATTAAAGTCTGTGCCTTGCTTAATAAGGTATGTTCTATATATGAACAATGAATTGATTAAGTTCTCTCTCTTATATAATGAATTTGATTCTGGTGGATACTGACATTGTCGTTGAGACAGAAACAGGTGATTCTGATGAAGTGCTTATGATCCGTTTATGAGCAAAGGAGATGAACTAAAACTGTCCAAATATTCATAGAACATTTCAAGTTGGTCATGGTTTGAGCCACCTGATGCATCTTATATACAGATTACATTCTAATGAGACTCTTGCAAATCTTTTGTTTCAACAAAGGCTTTTTATATTTGTAGTAAACTGTAAACCATACACAGAATTGTTAATACTCTTTTTGCAAAAATATACATAGACTTGATTCTGCAACTGTAAACATGAATCAGAACTCAACATGAATCTATCAACTAGAAAACTTTACCAATTCACTACAAAATTTCATTTACCAATCCTAAAAAGAAAAACAGAACACAATGTTGAAAGTTTAAAACTTAAACTTCAACCAAAAACAAAATCATTCATATATAAAACCATTATGAGAGAAAACTTGATTCGAACTGAGGAAAGGATGGTTGAGGAGTTCGTTGATCCCCCACCTTGCATTAGGCTCCTTGACGAAACACCTCTTCAGAAAGTCTTTTGCTTCTTCAGATAACCAACTCGGTATGTTCGGAATGAGATCACTATGACCAATTAGACTGACCCAATCGTCATAAACGAGATCACCATGCTCTCCCCAAACTTGTACTCCCGTTAGCATCTCTAGAACCGAACAACCAAACGCCCAAATATCCACAGCAAAGTCTATAACCCCATGACCTATAAGCTCCGGAGCCATGTACCTTGTCGTACCTCTCTTATGACCACATCCGTTTCCATACTCCACTGAACCTTTCTCCATAGCTAAACCAAAATCCCCAATCTTTGTCAAAAACCCATTAGACCTAAACCGGTGATCAACAGGGGTGAGTAAGAGATTGTCCGGTTTAATGTCGCAGTGAACAATGTTCCTGTCGTGAATGTAACTTAGACCAGACAAAACATCCTTAGCGTATAGCTTCACATCAAACTCCGACAACCCTCCTTGATTATCTTCAATCACATCCGCAAGACATTGGCCAGAGCAATACTCGAGTATCAAGTTGTAACAATCACTCGTCCCTTCGCGTACAATCTCGTCGCCGTAACAGTAGATCACGAAGGGAGATTTCAAACGCTTTAGGATCCTTCGTTCGTCCATGAGACTCGACGCACGTGAAAGCTCTGCAGTTTTGATCGCTCTCTCTGTTTTGTATCTGCCGTCTTTACTCGTCGCTAGGTATACAGAACCGTAACCCCCTTTTCCAAGTAACCTAGATTTAACCCAAGACGAAGACTTTCTCACTCCTCTGTCGTGGGTTACGGCGACGGTAGGTTTATTAACGTCGACGATAGGTTTCTTAACGGCTACGGTAGGTTTCTTAACGGCTACGGTAGGTTTCTTAACGGCTACGGAAGGTTTCTTAACGGCGGCGTTGAAAGCTTCTCTGCTTATAACTTTGACACTGCCACTGCTACTCGACGGTGTAAATTTCCTTTTTTTAGTGTTCCTGGAACAATGTTGTAGATAAGGAATGATCGGAGATGGTGTAACGGGGAAGAAGAATGATTGGAAAATAGGGTTTTGAGGAAGAGGAGGAGGAGAGGTGGAGTTGCTTGATGAAGAAGAAACCACAAAGACCTTCGTTGGTGAATATTTAGTCTTTTTGAAAGACGGGTTCGAGAAATCGTGGAGCTTGAGATGACCATAGCGACGGCAGTAACTAGACATGGAAACAAGTTCAGATCTCATCATCTCTTCCATAACTTCTCTTTGCTCTTTCTCTGAATACAGAGACGAGAGAAGAAGATTTGCCTTTTATGCTTTTTTTTTTTGGAACGTTTCCTCTCAGGATTTGGAGTTGACTTTGGTCAACGATAAATTTTCCTTTTTTTTCCTAATTTCCTAATTTCCTCTAAGAAAAATGGGAATATTTTAATTCTTAGAGATATTTTACAACATTTTTCTTACTTTTTTGAAATATTTATTAACTTACACAATTTAAAATATTTCCATTTTGTAGTAATTTCGAATATATCTGTTTGTTTGTTTTAAATATATATGTTTGTTTGTTTTAAAAATATATGTTTGTTTAATATTCACACGTAATTTCGAATATATATATATGTTTGTGTTAATTTTTTCTTACTTATCGATAACTAACTAGTAAACAATGCCCTGTTCGAACAAGGAAACCTCCAAACAATTAAGAATATATCTAATGAGTTAATTTTTTAAATATATAAATTATAGACATATAACATATTTATGTATATTTAAACTTTCTTAATTTTACTCCTAAGGTTATCTTAATATTAAAAATTTGGTTTAAGCATTAGTCATTAACTGTGATAGTGTCACTTTGCACCCACTTAATTTTTGGGCTGGGTCCGCCCTCAACATGCATTTTAAATTCATTTAACATGAGAATATTAACCAACAAACAATATATATTGAAGTTCAAAATAATAATTGAAGTTATTAAGGGTAATTTCCAAAATCCCACTAAAATGAGTTTTTTTTTTGTTTCAAAAATATCATCACTAATTTATTTTATACAAAAATACTTCCACAATATAAATATTTTTGAGTTGATGTTATTTGATAAAATTCTATTTTGAGATCTATCTTTCGGAACGTGACAATACATCACCATTACCTAACTACAAAAACTGTCCTTAAATCTAAGTGAGATAACAAAACTCAGAATTTGTTGTTTCATGTAATAACAATTTTTACGGAAAGAAAAAATTTTAATAATTCAGAAATTCTCTTTGTGGAAAGTAAATCGAGTGGACGACTCAAGACTGAACTCTTGACAAAGTGAATTTAACGTTCGAACAAGCGTTGGACTTCCACAATAGAACACACCTGAAATCAAAACCATATATAAATTAATTAAGAGATCATCTCAAATAAAAAACATTACAAAAATAATATTCAAATATGAACGAGACACTCAAAACATTTTGCTACCAAACTTAATTAAAAGAATGTTTTAAGCTAACAAAAGTTACCTATGCGAGAAGTTTCATGCTTGCTAGACAATTCAGAAAAAACTTTCCTCCAATTAGGTCTTGCAAAATGTGTTCGTATCTGAATCAAGAACATTAGAAAATATATATATAATTTTAAAGAACGATGAGAGAAATATAACTAAGGTAAATGAAATAACAAGAAATTGAACGTACTCGGCTCTCGGAGACAATGTCAACACCGTTTTTGGCATGTTGAAGTTTCTGGACCATAGCGATTAGAGCAGATCTTGCATCTCCTGCTTCGTACATACTTGTTAAGTAGTTATGCATCTCTATCACGTTCTGCCAAATTAATTAAACATTAAGATACATAGTCTATATGTTGAATTGCAAATAGAAACATCGTTAAGTTTTCTCAAACTTACGGTTTTGTCATACACGGCGATGTCATCCATAACTCCTTTGAACCATTCGAAAGAAGCTTGCTCTCTTGTCACCCAATAAAAATATGCTCTTTGTGGAAACTTCTTAACTCCACTTACGCTAGCTCCTCCTACACTTTCACCTCCTACGCTTTCACCTCCTACACTTCCTTCATACTTTTGCCCCTACATTTTCACACTCCATTACTTTTTTTTCCCATATAGTCTTGTTTCTTCAAGTTTTACTACAAATAAAGATCACTTACGGCTTTTGGAATAACAGGTTTGAGATTGTTCAACATGTCTTTTAGGATACTTATAAATGGGGTCGCACCGATCCCTAGCCCAATTAACAAAAGAATATCGAACTTCTGATAGTTTTGTGCGGGAGCCCCGTATGGTCCCTTGATAAAAATTCTTGGAAATCTAGTTGTGAAGTTATGGATCAGATGAGACCAGATTCAACATCATGTAAGAATATCGATGATCGATCGCGTAGTAGAGATTTTCACTTACAAGATTTGTGATTCTTCAACGAGAGGATTTGCACCTCTCGCTCTTGTTTCCATTCTAATAAGATTATTTGGACTAGGTTTTGTTGATTGATTAGGCTGGCATGTCTACAAGGGAAAAGAATAATATATAATATCAAATTTGGTTTCTTGATTTTGGTTAAGACAAGTATATATTGAATGTGATAATAAAAATTATGTAAGAAAAAAAGACAAATTAAGAGAATTACCTCGGCAAATCTGTTCCTAAGTTCAGATGTCCAATCTCCTAATGCTCTTATATGAACGCTCAAATATTCATCTCCGGGTGCAGAAGTGATGGAGAATGGATGCCTAAACCACAAAATCAATATGACAATCCCTAAATATTTACAATGATCAAAATATAATATTTATTTTGGTAAGTTATATAGCAATTGGTTAGATCTTTTGTCGAGAAAGATGTTATTACCATTCAAATTTGGAGATATCAGGGCACTTGACAAACATGTACATACCACTTTTGTACTTGAACCCTTGAGGTTTTGTCATATAGAGTGCAAGAACATTGCCTGAATATACAATTGCCTAAGCAAAAACAATTCACAAGAAAAGAAAACACAATCAAATTGTTATTATTACATTTCATATATATAAGAATCTTAATTATTACCTTGATAATATTGACACGATGATTATGTTCTTGAACTCGTGAGAAGAGCCTCTCGCTCGCATACAACACCATTGGTACGGCCACATACATCCATGTCTTTAGTAATCCATATACACAACAAAAATATTTGTAAGAAAAAAAGAGTACTCTAAAGTTTAATCAATACATTAATTTTAGTATATTCAAATGTATAAACTTACCGTCTTTTGATACCAAGGCTTCTCGATGATAAGAATGTAACCATGGATGATGAGAAGAGCATAAGCAATAACCAGCAAATGATGAGCATACCAAAACGAATTAAATCCAGCTAGACGGTTAAACGGTATAGGCAATTTCACTATGTTCCTTCTGAAGTAATGCATAGCAAGTGTGAACGAGATACCCATAACGATGATCATAAGAACTCCTGTGACCGAAACCGGGGTCAGCATTAGACCTAAATAGGTCGGTTGCTTGAAACCCACGATATTTCCCGCGTATTCCGAATACAAACCGTGAGGGCAAGTGCTTAGCCTAGGGTAGTTGCAAAGCATGTGTAGTGCCGTGTGTAGCAAGGAAATAACCGCTATCGCCAACGCTATCAGCTTGTGGAAGTTGATGTTATCGTCGAACGGAATCAAATGGCTCAAGAAAGTGGATCTAAGGAACGTTAGGGTTCTTCTTAAAACAGGGACCAAGATCAAAGCCATGTTTAGTTTTAGTACTTCGGCCGTTCCTTTCGCGGCGCAAACGCAACGGCCGGTGATGTTGTAAAGAGGGCTTTTGGTGAACTCTTTGTATTTCCATGTGAAGAGGCAGGCGTTTACTGCGAGCCACAATGTAACGACCCAAATCTTCTTCCAGTGCTCGTACATTAGCTCTGCGGTTACTACAACGTATTTGCTAGTCGAAGTTCTGTAACGTTTTGGGATCATGGCTTTAGTTAGCTGCTGCGAATTCCTCACGATCTTATGTGAGTCAGTGTTTGACACCATTCCGGTTAATAACACCTCGAGTTGCCACATCTGGTCGATGTAAACTAAATAAATGTCAGAGTATACAACATAAAAGATATTTATAACAACAACAACAACAAAAATGCTACATAACATATATGCAACGCAAATTATGGTTTACGCAAAAAAAACTCATAATACTATATAGTATTATGAAAGCTAGTTTCACATGGTCTCACTATAATATTTAGTAGAGAATTATGGAAATGGAAACAAGATGAAACCTCAATGTAACCGTTTTGGTCAGGGTCGAGTTCTTCCATGATCAAAGAAGCATAAGACGCTGCGTTCTTCTTAAGATTCACGAGCTTGTTCGCGGATGCACTCAAGACTATAACTTCTTTAACCTCATCTTCTGTTAACTTCCCGTCTCCGTCCTTGTCACACCTAAACCGCGATTGTTAACATTTTATTGCTATAAGTTTTTAAAATCAAAACCAAACATTGTAAAAGAGTGTTTACATGTCGAAGAAGATCTGGAGGCGACAGTCTAGATCTTTCTTGATCATGTCTTCCCAAAAAAGCTTGAGTTGTTCCTTGTCAATCCCATTTTCTGTGTTTATGTGTCTTCTCCTACCCAATGCTTCGTATACTTCTGCTGCAAACTCCATTGTATCTCCCATTCCTAATACATAACAATACTATTACTAACAAAAATGTATAACGTTATTTTTTAAGACTAGACAAAAATAGATTAATCATGGTTTTTACGTACGTACCAATGCAAACGCCAAATTTTTCCTTGGGAAGTCTCCCATCAACGGCGAATTGATTAAACCGGTTCTCGATAGATCTCCATGAATCTCGTTCGCGTCCTGTGACCGTCCGATCAAGGAACCGGAGGCTTTGTAGTCCCCTAGCCGCACTAGATGTTGTCCTCTCAACTCTTTGTGGCCCTGGTCTTTTTACTTGGGCCACAGGTAGAGGAGTCCCCAAATTTCCGCTCTTCCTTGTGCTCGCGGATCCAATATTACCGCTCTTTCTCCATTTCGACACACTCATCGACCTGATTACTGATCCAACCCCGAGATTCTTAGACATATTCCTCAAGATCCCACCACCACCACTACCACCGGCAGTACTAGTCTCGGGATTATTGTTCTTGATTATGTTTTCCGGTTGTTTTACGGCCGAGCCACCAATACTTGGATCTATCTCGACGCTCTCTAACATCCATTTCGTGGAATCCTCGGTCCCAACCTTTCTATTGTTATTGTTGTTCATAATGGCTTATAACTTTGTATCGTTTCCTTTTCGTCGATGATTTAATTTTCAACACACATGAGGATACAATTCACATCTGTTTCCTTTTGTTTTCTTGTTTTTCTTCCATCTAGCAAACGCTTTAACCCTTAGAAATCTTGATCATCTCTCTCGATCTATCTTAGTTCGTGTGAGTTCTTGCTCTTTCTTCTGCGAAGTTTTCGATATCGATAATTCTACAAGAAGATACTAAGAATAGCCTCTCCATTGTGTGTCGTTTGTAACATTGTCCATAGTCTCTATTTGCTTGGGAAGAGAGAGACATGAAGAGTTACTAAAAATAGAAAGTTCTTAAGGAAAGTTAAAACTTTGAGGTCAATTTACACAATACGTGTAAAGGAAGATATAAAATGGCCGTGATTAACTAAAGCAGTAAAAATGCATAAAGCAAAAGGATGATAAATTTGCAAAAGGAAAGGATTCATCGCATTAGCCATGAAAGGACCTCTTCCATTTGTATCGACCTCTTTACAACAAATCAATACAAAGATAGGATCATAAGAGTGATTACTTCACTCATATACAATATTTTAAAACAACAACTTTTTTATATAATGGCAGTAATCATGACTCATGACTACAATTTTTCTGATCTCGATTATTCTATTTGTATTGATTGACACATATTATATTGTCTATGACTATATGAGTGAAGCAAAACACAATTTGTTCACTAATTTATTACTAAACTAGTTAATTTAATTCATAGTTTCATATTGTTCTTAATAGTATTATAAGATTAAAAACAAATACGTTTTAATTAAGTTCTAACTACTGAATTCATAAACACTTGACAAAACTTCTGATAGATAAAAGTTTGACAAATGTTATAGTCATGTTAATTAGTAATTTTTTTGGAAATTAAACACTACATAATAACAGTTTGCCCAAAAAAAAAAAATTCACTATATAATAACATTTCTCAAATACTAGTTTATTAATACTTTTTTCCACAAAAAAAAAAAGTTTATTAATACTTTTCAGTTGACCAGAATAAAAATAAAAAAACAAAGAAATTGTCTAAACGACGTCGTAGAGTTAAAAGTAAAGTTAAAAAAATAAATATCACAAAGGCTGGATCGTCTTTCTTCTTGTGTCGACTCGTAATGAGTCGACTCGTTACAAACTCGGTCCGTCTCTTCCACTCTCTTTCCCAACCACTTTTTTTTCTTCTTCTTCTTTTTTTTTTTTTTTTTTTTTTTTTTTTGTTGTTTGTTGCAATTTCACCGTCTTCTTCGTCCTAGTATGCCCTAAGTCTCTGTGGCTTTACCCTTTTTCGTCTTTTCACATAATCTCCACTAATCTGACGGCTCTGCTTCCTTCCACGTCAGCTTCGTCTTCTTCAACCCTCTCTCTCTCTCTCCGTCACCGTCTTCTCCTCCTTCCTTTAGTTTATCGCGTTATTTATACGGTTTCGCTTCTAGGGTTTCCTCTAGATTCCATCTTCCTCTTCTCTCCTTTTCGTTTTTGTTCCTCTCCTCCTCGAGAACTTGTTCAATTTTGCTGAAGCAGAGACCTTAAAGCTCCAATTTTTACTCAATTCTGGAGACAATTCGAGGTATTTCGATCATAGTTCATCGAAATTTTTAATTTTTATTGAATTGGTACTGTAAAGTTATTGTTTTTTTTTTTCGATTTCTGAGTGTGTTTTTTTTCTGTGTGTTCTGGGTTTGTGCGTTTGTGTTTAGGGTTAAGAAGAATCATACTCTTGATTTGAAGGTTTGAGTGGGATTTGGGGATTTTTTTTTATATGAGGGATGGCGATCGAGAAGAGTAACGTCAAGCTTTCGAGGTTTGATCTAGAGTACTCTCATGGTAGTGGTGAATCTATGTCAAGTTACGAAGAACAGCGTAAAAACTCAGTGGCTAATAATGTTGATTCTGAGGATGAAGATGATGATTTTGACGAAGATGATTCTGGAGCAGGTTCTGATGATTTTGATTTGCTTGAATTGGCGGAAACTGGTGCTGAGTTTTGTCAAGTTGGGAACGTGACTTGTAGTATTCCTTTTGAGTTGTATGATCTCTCTAGTTTGGAAGATATACTCTCTGTTGATGTTTGGAATGAGTGTCTCACTGAGGAAGAGAGGTTTAGTCTCTCGAGTTATCTGCCTGATATGGATCAGCTCACGTTTATGCGTACTTTGAAAGAGCTTTTCGAGGGTCGTAATTTCCACTTTGGCAGTCCTATTAAGAAACTGTTTGATATGTTGAAGGGTGGGCAGTGTGAACCGAGGAATACCCTTTATCTTGAGGGACGTAATTTGTTTCTACGAACCAAACATTATCATACTTTGAGAAAGTATCATAATGACATGGTGGTGAATCTTTGTCAGACAAGGGATGCTTGGGTAAGTTGTAAAGGGTGCAGTATTGATGAGAAGCTCCGTGTCCTGAATATTTTAAAGAGCCAAAAGACTCTGCTGCGTGAGCAAAAGGAGGATTTTAAGGAGGATTCAACAGAGAAAGAAGAACTTTTTGATGGGCCTTGGAGCAGAAAGGAAAAAGATAGGAAGTCTACAAAAAAGAAATTGTCCCGTCGTTCTGGTTATGGTGTTGATTCAGGTTTGGAATTTCCTAGCCGGCGGCAGTCGATGCCTGGAGAACAGGATAGATATGGAAAACCAAAATCGAAACTGAAGTTTCCTTTTGCTAAAACGTCTGTTGGGCCACATGCTTCAGGTTATAATGGGTTAAGTATGAATTCTGCGTATAACCACTCTTCTCTAGCTAGAAAGAAGTATAGTTCAGGTTTGGTTCTTGGATCAGAAGATAATATTGATGATGATGATCATGATCCACTCTTTGGGATGGGTTCTCGAAGAAACCGGGATATTGTTGCCAGAGAGAAATCTGTATACTCAAGGCCTGGAAAGAAACATAGATTTTCAAGAGACGGAGAACCAATTTCTGAACTTTTTATGGGTCCACCATATTCATCAAGGCAGTCCCACAGTAACTACGCAAAATTGAGTAAATATGCAAATAATAGTCAGCCTCGTGCATTTGCCGACCAGATGAAACCTGTAAAAGGTAGTCTAGCAGACCTTCGTGGTGACTTATATCGCCATGGGAAGAACTATGGAGATGGCTTTTCCGATCCCAGATATATATCTGATGACTTGAATAGTAAAAGCAAAAAATTGAAGTCTGAGAGGGGCTCTCCTGATACTAGTTTGAGATCTTATAGAGCTTCTATGCAACAAATGAACGAGAGGTTCTTAAATTCTGATTTTGGTGAGAACCAAGTGCAGGAAAAGATTAGGGTGAATGTGGTACCAAATGCGAGGTCTGGTATTGCGGCATTCAGAGATAGCAGAATGTTCATGGAAAATGATGATACAGAATCAGATTCGTCCCAGGGTTATGATGATGAGGAGGAGAGAAATCGCTTTATGCGGAACAAATCATCCGTCTCAGTAGAAGGGCTGAATAATTCTCGTTTTCCAATGCTCAAATCCAGGCAAGATACTAAAAAGAACAAATCCAGAAAGAATGATATGCAGGATCATCAATTGCTTGATGGACGGGGAGCTTACTTGAAATATTTAGGTGCACCTGGGGAACACATCTATGTGGCAGGGACAGAGAAGCATTCCTTCAAGGCAAAACAGAAGGGTAAGATGCGTGACAGGAGTCCTTTAAATCACTTCTCTTCTCGAGATTTTGAAGATGGCTTTGTCACAAGCTTTAGTGAGTTGGAGGACAGAAACAACAGGAAGGAGTTTTTCAGGGCAAACAAGAATAGTCAGACAAGAGAGCAAATGATTGATAGACAACTGTTTCAGAGACCATCTGCAAAACTAAATTTGTCTGGGAGAAAAAGAGGCTTTGACGAAGATGACGAATTATTTGAGATGAGAACATTGGTTAATGATAATGCCCGGGGTCGACTTAGTAGGAAATATGAGGTTTCTGAGGGTGATGGCAATAGTTGTGATGAAAACTTAGATGCCAGGCTGTTGGTTACTTGCAGTGCTGTGTCGAAAAAGAGGAAGACTAGAGAGTCTTTGATGGACATGGAGAGGAAGGAGGATAATGGTGATCTGCAGCTATATTCCGACATTCAACAGCCGGTTGATGATGTAATTGTCTCAAAGAGAAAAGGAAAGAAGAAAATAGAGGTTGATATTGTTGATCTGGAAATCTCTGACATACCAAAAGAAAGTGAAGCAGAGGTGGAAACTAAGCCGCAGAAGAAGCCATTTGTGTTGATCACACCAACAGTTCACACTGGCTTCTCTTTCTCTATTGTACATCTTCTCTCGGCAGTGCGTATAGCAATGACAAGTTTGCGTCCTGAAGATTCATTAGATATTAGCAAACCTATGGCAGTGGAGACCGCAGAACATGAAACAGGAGAAAATGGTGCTCCCGTGCCCAAGGAGACAGAGGATGACAAGTCGCCACAGCAAGAAAATGGGAACTTGCCATCCCTCACTATCCAGGAGATTGTTAGCTGTGTGAAGTCAAACCCGGGAGATCCTTGTATCCTTGAGACACAAGAACCGCTTCAGGATTTGATTAGAGGGGTTCTGAAAATCTTCTCCTCAAAAACGTCCCCTTTAGGGGCAAAGGGTTGGAAGCCACTTGTAACATATGAGAAGTCCACGAAATGCTGGTCTTGGATTGGCCCTGTTCTCCGTCCTTCTGATCAAGAGGCTGTTGAAGAGGTAACATCGCCTGAAGCCTGGGGTCTTCCGCACAAGATGCTTGTCAAGTTGGTTGATTCATTTGCAAATTGGCTGAAAAATGGCCAAGAAACTCTTCAGCAAATAGGAAGTCTTCCTGAACCACCGCTGTCACTCATGCAGTGTAATCTTGACGAGAAAGAAAGGTTTAAAGATCTGAGAGCCCAAAAGAGCCTTAGCACAATCACCCAGAGTTCCGAAGAAGCAAGAGCTTATTTCCGCAAAGAGGAATTTCTGAGATACTCAATTCCAGACAGAGCCTTTGTGTACACAGCTGCTGATGGTAGAAAGTCGATTGTTGCTCCTCTGAGAAGAGGCGGAGGGAAGCCAACCTCGAAAGCTCGGGATCATTTCATGTTGAAACGTGAGAGACCACCACATGTCACAATTTTATGTCTGGTGAGAGATGCTGCCGCCAGATTGCCTGGTAGTATTGGGACAAGAGCTGATGTTTGTACCTTAATAAGAGACTCGCAGTATATCGTGGAGGATGTGTCTGATTCACAAGTGAATCAAGTAGTGAGTGGGGCCTTGGATCGTTTGCACTATGAGCGGGACCCTTGTGTCCAATTCGATTCAGAGAGGAAACTGTGGGTGTATTTACACAGAGACAGAGAAGAAGAAGATTTCGAGGATGATGGTACTTCATCCACAAAGAAATGGAAGAGACCAAAGAAGGAAGCTGCAGAGCAAACAGAGGAACAAGAAGCCGCCACTGAAGCTTTCAATGGGAATGAAGAACAAACCGAAATTGAGATGGGTGCAGAGCCTAAGATTGCTGAGCCCACTGGTTTGGACGGGGATCAGAGTGCAGCAAACCAACTATGTAATGAGACTGAACAAGCTGCAGAGGAGCAAGATGATGAGAACAACGCTCAAGGTAATGAGCCAATGTGGGAGCCTGATCCTGCTGTTGTTTTTAATCCTGTTGAGGATAACACATTCATCTGCCAAGAGAACTCAGCGAATGATGATTTCGATGATGAGGAAACATGATTTGTGACACCAGGTGCGTTTCAATCAATCTTTTCATATGCAGGCTCATTTGATCAAAGATCATCATTCACTAGTCCTGAGTCTAAGTCCATTCCTATTGTGTGATGTTAATCCTTCTGACAAGACCACCTCTGTCTTCAATCATTTCTATTTGCAGGTGAAAAGGCCAAAATATGGATAGTTGTTTAACAGAAAGAGAAGCTTATGGATTTGTATAAAGACATAATTGTTTGGTCCCAATAGATGTGAAAAGAGTGATCACATAGCTCTCTCTCACAAACAGGTTGAAAGGTTCCCTATTGTTCCCATGTCATCCAATGTTTTTATTCTTAAAAGAAAAGAAAAAAAAGAAGTTAGTTAGTGGTATTATTTTGATTAAACGTCAATATATTTGATATATTATAGGTTATAGTAAAAAAGAAAAGAGTTTCATTAGGTGACCTTTGAATTGATATACAAGAAAATGTTACATCTATGTGACAATGGTCGACCAAAAATCGTAATTCATTGTAATGATTTGACATTTATCTAAAACTAAAAAACTGAGTAACAGAGAACTGATGAAAGGTGAATCTTATATATAACAGTTGAAATAACTTTTACAATTCTCAAAAGAAACTTAGTTCCAATTTTTTATCCTTCATCCATCAACTTCAGTTATATATAAGATTATATTTCTTGTTCACTTTAAAATCACTTTCAGGTACTTCTGAGTTCTGATAATTGTATTTCTTTCAAAACACACTTAACGCAAAGATGACAACCAAGCAAGTTATAAAACAGCTCATGATATGAATCAGGATTCGACTTTGTAATATAAGAAAGCAATACTTTTTTTTTTTCCGAATGGTAGGATTTTAATGTGAAAGAAACCCTTTCAATAGCCAATTTTTTATTATTTAACTGTTCATCTCCAAAAAAATAAAGATCAGTCCTACAAAGTCAAAAAATAATATTCAATCTCATTTATACGTATACTAGATGATGACCCGCACGTACGTGCGGGTGTATTTTCAAAACATAGTTTTCTGGTTTAGTTTTCTTAAATAATGTAATGTGATTTGGTTTTTTATAATTTTTTTTATTTCATTTAGTTGAAGGATTAATGATTGCATTTGTTAACTAAAGTAGTATAATAGAAATTGTTGAATTGAAAAACCAAAGTTTATAATGAGAAAGTCTTGAAGATGGTATTAAAAGAAATGTAACCGAAGTCATACTTGCAGGAAATGAAAAGAAAAAATGGAGAATTATAATTTATAGGTTCTTGAACACTTCTTTGAAGACCACATTGGTTGTCATTAGATTCTGCCATTTTTTTATAGAAAAAATGTGTTTATCGCTAATAATCTTTTGGGAGGATTATACACCATCGATGGATTCTTCTCTTATTTATATTAATACTAATGGAACTTAGAATATTCTTGGTATTTTTTTTTTCATATATTTAGTTGTTAATGTTTGATATAGTTTTGAATTTCGAAATTGTTAGGTATGATTTTTGGGTTTAGGAAACAAAATTAATCGTGATTTGATGAATCAAAACTAATGAATAAATTGTTTGCTATATATATTAGGAATGTATTTTTATGAGTGATTATATTATTTAATCATCTCTAGCAAAATTTTTGTTGATGATGACTTATTAAATTTTATGATTTTAATTATTTATATAATTGTTTATATAATTAAGGGATTTGAAGTAATGAACAAATTGTTTGCTATATTTTAGCATAACACTAAAATTTCCATTGATACTGGTTCATTTAATTTTATGAGTTTTTTTTATATAATTGTTTCTATAATTTAGGGATTCGAAGTAATTCATAAACTGTTTAAATTTAGCTATTAATGTTTATTATAGTTTTGAATTTCGAAATTTTTCGGTATGATTTTTTGGTTTAGGAAACAAAATTAATATGAATCTAAACTAATGAATAAATGTTTTGCTATATATTAGGAATTTATTTTTAAGAGTGATTATATTATTTAATCACATTTTAAAATATTCATTTTTTAATCTATTAAATAATTTTTATGAGTTTAATTTATTTAAATAATTGTTTCTATAATTAAGGGATTTGAAGTAATGAACAAATTGTTTGCTATATTTTAGCATAACACTAAAATTTCCATCGATGCTGGTTCATTTAATTTTATGAGTTTATTTATTTTACATAATTGTTTCTATAATTTAGGGATTCGAAGTAATGAATAAATTGTTTAAATTTAGTTATTAATGTTTATTATAGTTTTGATTTTCGAAATTGTTAGGTATGATTTTTTGGTTTAGGAAACAAAATTAATCGTGATTTGATGAATCTAAACTAATGAATAAATTGTTTGCTATATATTAGGAATGTATTTTTAAGAGTGATTATATTATTTATTAAACCCAAAATTTCGTGGATGAAGGTTCATTTAATTTTATGAGTTTTGTATTTTTAAGAGTGATTATATTA
>NW_006238919.1:6813469-6814317 GCF_000375325.1 Capsella rubella
AATTTTATGAGTTTTCTAAAATTGTTTCTATCTAAAATTGTTTGCTATAATTTAGCTAAATTTGTTTCTATTATTTTGGTTATGTAGTTTTCTTAAAAATAGATTGGTTTTGTTTTACTTTTTTGATTGTATAAACTATGATTGACTTATACAAAATGCTTCTCTTTTAATAGTATAGATATATAATTGTTTCTATAATTAAGGGATTTGAAGTAATGAACAAATTGTTTGCTATATTTTATCATAACACTAAAAATTCCATCGATGCTGGTTCATTTAATTTTATGAGTTTATTTATTTTACATAATTGTTTCTAGAGAATTTTTGACAAATACCCTTTTTGGTGTACCCCTTTTTAAAAATACCCCTATTTTCTATCCATTTTCAAAAATACCCCTTTTCAAATATGAAAAATTATAAACTTTTATATGGTTAATAAGGTACATCGAGGTCATCATTACTACTAGGAGACTAAATCAAAATATTTATAAGGTTTTAAAAGGTTCTAAACGGCATTTATAATGTTTTTATAAGGTTTTTAAAAGGTTTACACATTTTTTATAAGGTTTTTAAAAAGGTTTTTAAAAGGTATTTATACGGTATTTATGAAATATATATATAAATTTACACACATATAAAGATAGTTTGTGTCTATAAATATAAGTATACACATATGTTTTTGATAAATTTCAAATTTTATAGTGACTTTTTGATAAAACTAGAAAGAGAGGTATTTCTAAAAAGTGGTATTTGAAAAGGGGTATTTTTGAAATTCCCCCTTGTTTCTATAATTTAGGGATTCGAAGTAATGAATAAATTGTTTAAATTTAGTTATTAATGTTTATTAT
>NW_006238919.1:6814417-7038499 GCF_000375325.1 Capsella rubella
CTAGTTACGGAGGGTCAAAGGCTGATACTGTACCTTTTAGTTACTATATATATATATATATATATATATTGTCGAAAAATATTTTATGTAATCAATAAAAAAGATAGGCGGAAAAATTGATTTCACATTGTGTGTTTAGGCTTTTAATAAATTTTCAATTTACAAAATATATAGCATTTTAAACAAAAATTGATATACAAAAATCGGTCTATAATCAATCATCCACCATCCACCGTCTATCGATAACAATTTTTCAGTTAATATTTTCTCAAATGAGTATTTTATTTTAAATTATTTTTGATAAATAATCATATGACAAATAATCATGATAATGTTGGAGTGTTTGCAAACACTGGCGTAAGAGTGGTGCTTGCGTAGAGTGGTGCTTGTAAGCACTCGTACGTCATAAATTTTTTTTATATTTCGAACTACTGCAACAATGAGACATGTGTTTGATCCCCTAAGATTTTTTCTTTCTCTATGAATAAGTTACATGTGATTGATTGAGACATGGTAATGGTATTTATTTAATATCGATAAAAATCCATTTAATAAATTACTATACAAAGTATCATTTCCTTGTATTTTATATTATGATATTTTTCTTAAAATTTATTTCAAATAACTAATGATGACATTGATATTTTGAGAACAATTATCACTTTTTCCTGCATGTATTCAAATGGATTAATTAGTTTTGTGGGTTTTTGCTGAAAAAATTATCCAAATGACAGTCTTTTGCAAGTTTAACCTTCGGCTTGTAAAAAATACAAGTCTAACTATAGAAGTCACAATATAACCATTTTATGTATCTTCTAAGAGCTTTTGTGATCACATACATTAAAATTAAAAGTTTTAAACATAACTTTAAACTCCTCGTTGTAAATATTTCAATTTGATTTTTTTATTTTGTCATAAATTTATAATTTTTTAAATTGTGGCGACGAGTTATATTGAAGGTTAATTAATTTTATTTGGGTGGTTATAATCTGCATTTTTTGCAAGTTGAAAGTAAAGTTGCATTACATAAAACTCTGAAATTTTGGTTGTTTTAAGACCAAAGAACTAACAAAGTAAATGAACATTACATTGAAAAAAAAAAAGTGTATAAAAAACAACAGAAAAATAAACACATCAAAGTCAAATCTTGACAGATTAAGAAATCAAATTGAAATTACAATAATAAATGACACTTATATAGAGGGTAAATAAGCCACTAGATGGTCAAACGTTGTTCCCTGATATCTTTAGAAATCTTAAAGGCACATTTCATAGAACATGCTGTGTGATTGTATGTTTTGTAATTTTTACCTCGACAAAGATTATTGCAATACTCGCATAATGGTCGAGAAAGATTACTTTTGTTAAAATCTTCAACCTCCATCCCCATTACATAGAAAATCTGACCAGGCTTCATGTATGGGTCTTCACCCAAATGAAAAGTGGTGAAGCACTCATCACACCAATAGAACACTTCTGTGTTTGTATCTCCTAAGTCACGTTCACACACCTCACACCAATCTTTCTTACATGCTTCTTTCTCAAATACAAGTTTGAGAAAGTGTTGATCATGCTTATACCTTGCTTTGTATGGTAACGTATAACAATTAAAACATACAATAAAATTGCATGTAGTGCAATTTAGTTGTTTATAATCTTTCCTTTTGCATACATGACATATGGGTTTTTCTTCGCGACCTAAAGCTATGTATAAGGGATGTTCATGACTTATGTAATAGAATGGTTCAGAAATTGAAGCACCACACCTTACATCGAGATCGAAATAGCATTCCCCTATCGGACATTGATAGACATAGCCACTTCCAAACCGTTCACAAGCATTGCATATGAAGTGATTATCAATATAACCACTTTTAGCCTTCAATGTAAGTGGATGAGGATATAACGCATGTTGTACTTGACGGGGAGCATTGGCACATGTTTCATGGATGATGTAGTCATCACACTTGATACAAGAATAGAAACCACCTTCAAAGATAGGTAAAACACACACTTGGCAACGGTTGTTTTCATTGTAAGGTATGTTAACCTCGAGCCGAAGATGATGTTGATGGAAAAAATAAAGTATCACTCCATCAGATATTATCTCAAAAGGTCTAGCATCTTGTTTGATATCATCTTCTTCTGGTACACCTTCTAGTTCTTTTCCATCCCACACATCTTTCCCGGTAGCACATCTTGAATGTACTACATAATCACTACATTTGTCACATATATATATGCACAATAACCATTGATAATACTTTGACGACAAACCCCGCAAGACCAATCTCCTGATCGTAAAGAAGAAGTGTATGAGATACGATGGTTGTGACGTGATATCTTGATGATACGTGGGGAATACAAACAATCTTTATGAGATACAAAGTTGCATCTAGCACATATGTAGGTGGGATCATTTTTTCTCAACAAACCACAAATGTCGCAAACTAAAAAGTTTTGTCTGTGGAAAAAGGTTAGGGTGTGGTCATATCTTTTAGGCTGGTTTAAGAAGAAGGGTATGGGCAACATTGCACATGATGGATGCATGATAGCTTGACAAGTTGTACAATAATAGACTAGAGATTTTGCTACTCTCCCACAGCACAAACACTCAATGTTACGATGATTAGGAGGATAATGAAAAAGCTGAAGAGAATGCTCAGGGTGGTAAGGGTGTTTGATTTGAAGTGGAGACTCAACACATTCTTTATGGTACCCTCTATCACATTGATAACAGTAATAACATTCTTTGCCAAAACTTGAGCCGTTGCATGCATAGCACCCATAAGTATCATCAAACTCATCGTAGCACACAAAAGAGACTAATGTATGGTGGATGGATGTTTTCGAAATCTTGTAAAGAAGACCAATTCAGGGGGTGAAATGGAAGGGAAAAGAGTGTAATAGTCTATAGGTGGATCTTTTTGAGATCTTGAAATCAATAATCTCGTAGTAGGACATAAGAAGAGAGGTTGCAGAGAGTTATCGTGGCGACCGGCTGCTTCACCAGAGGAGGATGGGCTTGAAGTTTGTAGTATGGGATGATGATATACTATAAAGAGGTTACCATCTTTTTCTTCCTCATGAAATACACCGATGGAAGCCATAGATAGATGCTCCTTGATATGTTAAAACTATTATAAATAGTTTCCACTATATATATAAAACTTTGAGTCCAAAAAGATCCTTAGCGTGAACAGGGCGTAGAGTCGTTATTCTTTTCTTTGTAGTTGTGATCATTTTGATTAGGATGAACTCGTCTTCAGACATGGTTTTTGTCCTTTCTTACATTATCTGACACGAAAAGAACTTGCTTCTGCAATCAAATATTGAGCCAAGGTTGAAGATAAAGAACAAACCAGACATTAACGATGGAATTGTAATGTATAAATAAACCAAGATTTGTATGTCATTTCAATATTTTTCTCTAGTACAAATAAATAAACAATAAAGAATATTTAAGTAAAAGCTGACGTTTTAAATTCCTCGAACCAAAAAAGCTTCATGAATAAAAAGAGTTTTTTACGTGTATGCCACAATACTCTCTATGTACAGTGTAACACTTAACCTTCCTCATGGGTTTTGCAATACCAAACCTCTTGATGTTTCAGTTCACAGCAGAGAGGGGGAATCTTGAATCCGACACAGCTGCCTCGTAAAGAGAAGGAGCACGGATAAGGTGTTGTTGCTGCTGCTGCTGCTTTGCATCCCCATTGGCTTGTTTCAACAAATTTTCATCTCGAAATACTCTCAGTAGCTCCTCTGATGCTGGAGTTCTTAGTTCCTCGATTGACTCAATGCTCGGTATGTCGATTGGTCTTTTCCTTGGCGTTGAACATGATGGTTCATCAACCTATTGCAATAAAAAAGCATCAGTACTGTAACTAGACTCTAAGACCAACTATAATGTATGAAATGTGCAATTATCTTGGTTTCTTTTGTGTTGAGTTGAAAGCTTAAAACTTACTACATATTCATCAAGAAGACATTTCCCTGCATTCTCTGTGATCTCTACGATTTTGTGATTGTGATCACTCTTGAGCTCTACCAAGTCTTCACAGCATGGAATGATCATGGAGTTGATCTTTGTACATGCATCATTATCGAGTTGTAATGAATCTGAAAAGGAAGTAAAATTTCAGCAAAACCGTGAAGAACTTTTTCGAATCTGTAAATTTAAGGGGGGGTGATAAGCTATACTCACGATCAATGGAAGTAAGGAGGCTGCCATTTGCAGCATCAAAAACATCAAGAGAGGATGATACAGCGGACGAGAACTGAGATCGTAGGTTCTCATTGGCATCCATGCCACCTCTGTTGAGAGATTGAAGTGAGAAGTGACTTAAGACAAATGAAAAACGGTGAAAAAGGAGAATTGGTTTATCTATGCGAAGATCATACCTAACAATGGAGTCAACAGAAGCCACGTTGTTTCGTTCTAGACTGACTAGTGATTCTTGAGCTTTCCTCCATTGATGTGCACTCATCTCAGCCTTCTCCAAACTACAATTATCCATTTCAAAAAGATCAAGCAAAGGCATGATAAAAGATTGGTGCTTGGGACAATATATGTTGTTAAGTTTTCTAATCTGTGGGATTTTTATTTGTACCAGTTTAAGAGAACTTCTTGCATAGCTTTCTTCCCACTCTCAACCGCTGAAGTGTCCTCGTGGTGGCTCGATTCTGTTTTCTCCATGTGAAGCCTCCACTCAGCTTTAATGGAAGAAGTTGAATCTTGCATTGTCGACATCTCATGCTGTAGAGTGGTTGTTCTGGTGGATGTAATCTCGCGTAAATCGTGTACAGCCATTTGGACCTAAAGAAAGATTGAAGAGTTTGGTCAAAGCCTTAAGTCAAATGCATTTTCTAAAAGAGCTACCATGCAGAATTGCATACGTACAAGGTTTTTCTTCCTAGCATTAGAATTTGCCAGAAGTTCTGCTACTTTCTCTAGCAATTGTCTCTCTTCATTTGCAGCACATTCCTACAAGACATGAAATAGCATTAAAAGCCTACGCAAGGCATTTGCAGCTGCACATGTGTCAAGATGCCAAGAACAGGAATCACCTCAAACTTGTTTTCAAATTCACTCAATTTCTTGTGGTTAACTGTCTGGGCCTCTTCCACAATCCCGGTAAGTTTGGTGGCATGTGTGTCTAGAGTCTTGAAGAATTCCACTGTTACTTTTGAAACAGACCTTGCTGTATCCACAGCTCGTGAGTGTGCCTGCAGACGATAATGTTTTAACCAAAATGTCTGATATTAATATTGTAACATTTAAAGGATCATCAAAGATTATTAAACCTTCCGTTGCTGCTGAGCAAATGTAATAAGCTTTTCTTCCTGTTTGTTAAGGCTACTCTGGAGATCTTGCAATAACGTATCAGCCTCGGAAGCAAAACCCTTGAAAACCTTCACGAGACAACAAAGGAAGGAGATTCACTCAGAACAGAGATAATGATGGGTATCGAGGGATAGATAAAGTACTAGACTTACATTCTCAAGTTCATGCGAATGCTTCAAAACTTCTGAGTTCAGGTTACCAAATGTCGATTGAGAATTTCCATCTAGCTTCACAGCTATGTTATCAAGAGCTTCGATGCCAGAACCATACATTGTCTTCAGTTTTGAAAGTCTATCACGGAGTTCTTCAGTAGCCTTTACAAGAAAAAAGCAGAATGAGGCAAAAAATGGTCGGTTAAAACTAAAGCAGGCATAGAGAAATATTAAAAAGAAAAAAAAAAGGAAACAAATCCAGTTCAGATTATGAAGTTTAACCTCAGATTTTGTCGAGACAAAGGACTCCATATCTTCCTCCATGTGTTTAAGTTGAACCTCTTGTTGAGTAACAGAAGAAGCAACAGTCTTATGCAATAGCTCAAGCTGTTGCGTGAGCTGCGACTGAAACTTTTGAATGAGGAATCTGTTTCCGTCCTCGATTTTGTCCTTTCTTTCTGCATGACAACAACATATATGAACCAGGGAACATCTATCAACAGAAGTTGAAAACTTCGGTCCGTGATCAATTTACCTATTTTGGAGAACAAGTTGGAAACATCTGATGCTGCCGTTTCGAGTTCTGTCCGCAGCTGAAAGGCTCGCTCCACAAGTGATTTTTCTGAAAGTCGCAAGAAAATTGTCAGAATCTCTAACTGCTAAAGTATCCCTCATGAGTAGACTAGTAGGGAATATCAAGTACCTGATCTGAGGAGATTAGATATTACAAATTCCTTCTCTTTAATGGTTGCATTCGCCTGTCTGTATTTTTCTTCGAGATCAAACAATGAGCACTCAGTTTCCTTGAGCTTTTTCTGATATATGGAGAGAGATACAGTTAGCTTTTCATGCATTTCAATCAGCATATACAGAAATTGGCTTTGGGAGAAGTTAGAAGAGAAATCAGGCCCACGCGTATACCTCAGTTTTTTCAAGTTTCTCACTCAACTCTGCAGTTAAAAGCTGCTGAGAGTTGTATAGTTCCTGAAGGTCAACTACTCGCTGCAAGGCCAACATAATTGTCACAGAAATATCATGTGAGGCACTGATGGGATATGGAATAAAATAATGTGAGTTCATACCTTGTCCTTGGATTCTGATTGAAGTTCTAATCTTTCTATCTTTTCAGCCATTGCCTAAGGTTAATAACGCAGCTGAATAGTGTTACTTTTCACATTCAGGATTGGAAATGAGTAAGGAGTAAATAAGAACCATTCAGTTCAGAGGAAAGTAATACCTTTTTCTCAGCCTCTTCTTGAATATAGCGGTCTTTTGGAATATAAATCCCATTTTTCTCTCTCGCAGCATATACCTCTAAGAAAAATATAGGAAATTTATTAAGTAGATGGAACAATGAAAGCCAGAATGAATAAAAATTACAATACCAAATAAAGAATACCTTGAAACTAATAGATCAAATGATCATACTCATACCTTGCTTCAGTCGGTCAATCTCAGAGTACAGATCTTTCATGACAGCAGTTTTCATCATCTTCTGGTTGATCTGGAGTCAAGGGGAAGTTATTAGCCCTATTGTTTTATGCAAGAGATAGTATTCCAGAAGAATGTCTTTAAAACTCACCTCTGGTTTGTTCTTGATATTCTTGGCGCGATGTGCATAATCCAAAGTGCTTAGAGTCTCTTCTAAACAATGAATGGAAGGTGAAATTGTAGCGATAACACACGTTTTCGTCTTTCCTCCCAATGAATCCCTCAAGAGCCTTGTCAACTTGCTATCTCTGAAAATTTAAAAGCAATAGCTGAGTACCCTCTGATGGTAACATGAAGATTACAAACTAGTAGTTTATTTCAAATTTCAACTGATCACTTGTACAGTTGTACCTGTAAGGAATATGACCAGAGTGCTCAACAAGAGCGTTAATGACACGGCCAAGAGTAAGTAAACTCTTGTTGATCTCTCCAGCTTCTCTTGCTCGTCCCTGTAACAACCATTGTCAAATTCCATGAATGCCTTGAATACACTGACATTAGAGACAATAATAATAAGATGTATACCTCTCTTGCACCAGAACGTGAGATATTTTCTGAACCAGCAAGGTCAACAAGATTTAGTTTCCCACATTTGATCATCTCTTCTCCCTCTGGAGTATTTTCCTTGATGTGAATGGTGATAGAAAATATTGAATGAGAGCGACTACTTTGCTTGTTCAAAAGAGTTTCAGCTGTACGCCTTTTCGCGGAACCTTTTTCCAAGATCTTGTATATTTCATTCGCTGTACTCACTATCTCTTCTTCTAAGCCACGGACAAAGACACTCCCTTTCCCGTCTTCCATGAGGGCAATCGATTTTTTAGACTTCTCATCGACAAATTTTATAGTCTCCTCTGGTGCTAAAAGATCTGAGATTTCCTCGTTATATAGTTCTAGAAAGGTGACCTTCATGCTATATTCAGCCCCCTGAGCTTCTAATATGTCGAAAATTTGCTTAACAGCTCTTGGAATAACACCTGCATCACTCGGGAACTCACCATTCTACAAAAAAGTAACCATATCTATTTAACAAAAATACATAAAGATATACTGAATCATACAGAAGCACAATAGGTTTTTTTTAGAGCGACCAACCTTTTTCCTAGCACCTCCTTCCATCGTATATGTCTTTCCAGTTCCGGTCTGACCATAGGCAAAGATGGTACAGTTGTAACCCTCAAGTACTTCAAACACAATTGGACAAATAGCTTGGTCATATAAGTCCTTCTGTTGAGATGCCGGACCAAAAACCTAAGTAGTTCAGAGAGAAAAATGAGACAATGGAGGGACAAACATAAACAAAAAAACAGGCTTAATACAAATATATCAACTCTATAACCTTATCGAAAGCAAAATGTCTATCAATATGCTTTCCAGCAATACTCTGAGTTGCAGCAACTTCTCTACGGTTCTCGTTACAAGAAATCACCACCGGTGTATGTATTCTGGCCTCATCCTCACTCAATGGTCTATAAAGAACCAAAACCCATCAAGAAATATCAAAACCCAAAAGAGACAAAAAATACAGAAAAATCAGAACAGCTTAGGCACTAAAACCAAACCTGCAACGCAATATGACCTGCACATTCACACCCTTCTCTTTATCATTTCTACTGGTGGAATTTGAATCAGAAGATCTAGACTCTCTCGCCGATTTATCACTTGATCGTGGTGTCTGAGCTGGAGATACAATCCCACCTCTTCGTTGCTGAATCGAATCCATTCTACTGAAATTATCTACCATGTTAGGTTCCCTCAACAGTTTCAATTCCCCTCCTGCATAAACAAATCGATCACAATGAGTAAATGGATCCAAGGGGAACCAAAACAACATCCTCAAACCAAACAAGCATATAAAGTTAACATTTTTCAGATGCCCAGAAACTAAAACTACAAATTCTATACTCAAATCCTAAACTTCTTGAAAGTTTGACCCAAATTTAGCAACTTTCTGACTCAAATTGACTCCATTTCATGAATCCAGCAAAAACAAAATCACTTGACAAAATGTGGTGAAGTTACTTCAACATGTAGCTACTCTAACACCAAGCTCATCTACAGATCCTCCTCTCAAGACCGATGACACGAAATCGGATCAAGCGATCGATCACTAAAAGAAGAATCTTGGAAAATAAGAAAATGATTCATCAAGTAGTACTTCTTTATTCCGTGCAAGCAAAACACACTCCGGAGATTTGAAGACTTACAGAGGATGAAAAGGGTACAACAATGGCGGATACGAAAGAGAGAGACTTGGAGAGAGAGAGAGAGTGTGTGTGTGTGACTTCAAATGCATTTAATGTTCCTTCTTTTCAAAGCAGAGATGAGATGAGAGAAGAAGAAAGATGAAGTAAAAGGCACAAAACTAAAGTAAAAGATGAAAGTTTGTAAACGACGTTAATACAACGGTTTAATAAAACCGGATCAAACCGAGATTTCGGTTCTGATTTGACACTTAATTATCATAGTAATTTTATCATTTGTATGACACATATAAGATAAATTCTTATTGTACAGTACATTGCTAATTAAGTTTTTAACTCGTGTATAGATAACACTAAATTGTGAAAATTGATCTGGTTTGATTAAGTGTTACAACCGGTTAAGTTTGGTTTATTTTGATCTAAACATGTTATGTTTTTATGGTTAACGGCGTCAAATCAAATCGTCTACTCGAATTAAGCGTAAATTACTCTTTCTATTTGTTTAATGTTTATGATGTTATTAAATTACTTTAGATTTTGTTTTTTTTCTGCCACTAAATTCTTTTTTTGATTAGAAGACAATTTTGTCTTTCCCGTTATGAGGGGAAAAGTTAAAACCTTTTTAGATTTGTTTCTTTTCATACTCAATTTTAAAATTAGTTTCATTCCCATTAACATGAACTATTTAAATTTTAAATTTGAATTTGAGATATCAGTTTAGTAACTAACGGGCTTATTTTTATTTATTTTTAAAACTCTAATGTGAAAATAGTCTAATATCTCACCTAAATATATCTACCGAAAAAGACAGCCACATATAATGCAAAACAATATATATAATTTAGATATGACACAATAGTCAAATATTATTAATTAAAAGCACTAAAAAACTATTTTTCCTTCTAAATCTTACAAAAAAAGTCAAATGTGTTCATCAATAGATACAAAATAGATATGTCCCAATTAAATATCAAAAACATTAGATTTTCTACATGATTAAATTAGTTTTTAAGAGTTATTAATATGACTTCTTAATGATTTAAATTAAATAATCTCAATATGATATACAACCAATTGTCAATGTTAGACCACAATTAATGTTCTTGGAATTAGCAAGAAAATAAAATATAACCTATTAGTGAACAAAACTATAATATGGTTTGGTGTAAATATGTATATACATATATGTTTGGCAATATTTTGTGTTTTCTTCTTTTACATAAGAGTGGGGTTAAGGAGCATGTGATATGATCCCTATCAACATGTGGTCGTCTTCTTTTTCCTAAAACCCCTTTTGCTTTTTCTTGTTTCTTCTTCTCTTCTCTTCTCTCCTTATCATCACACACATATTATAGTATTTGAGTACGAGTGTGTGTGTGTGTGTCAAGCTGAGAGTCTTGCACTCATATCTACGCAGCATCTTTATGGTACCAAACACTCATGTGGGGTTTCTTACTTTTATGGTATCGATAGTTTGGTTTCAATATTTGTTGGGAAAAGGTTATGAGAGATTAAACTAGAGTTACATCATTAAAGCTTAATGATGTTCTTATTAACAAGGGATGATTATGAGAATAAGGTAACACAATTTTTATCTCAAATTTTTGAGTTTATTATACGAGTTTGTCGAGGTAATAAATGAGTTTAGTCTTGTATATTATGTATTATATAGTTCTCTTTGCATGTAAGTATGTATACGTACATATGCTTACTGCATACATCACATGTATTTCAATACATTTCGCTTGCAAGACACTCTACTCAAAAGTATTGCAGTAGCTTGTGTCTTACTTCAACTCTTTTAATTCAGTAAATATACTCTAGTAGTGATTCACTCACATGCATTGTTTCAGAAGGTTTTGATTCCTTGCCTCCACCATTACATTTACACATTTTCATTTCCAATACTAGTTTCACGTTTCGTTTGTATTAGAAGAACAAATGTAAATAAAGTTTCTTCTCATTAGCTGTAAAGAATGATATAAATATGCTGAATATATACAAGCTAATAACCAAATTAGTAAACCAAGATAAATTACATCAAATAAACCGAATAAAGGAAACCGGATTATATATATAGTCTAAAAGTTTGCTGATTTTTTATTGTAAAAGCTTAGTTATAACAGGTTTTTGAAAATAAATTGGTCTTAATTAAGTTTATGATAGTTGGAGTTTACATTCCAAGAAAACCCCCGAAAATCAATCGATATGCAAGAGTTGAAGGGCATAATTATTATCCAAAATGCACAAGTTGTCAAAATCTGAAAAGAAATTGGTTAATTAAAAAACTTGGATTGTGACAATTTGATTAAAATTCACATTTTTTGTGTTTTAGTATCAATGTTAGGTTTAAGTAACCATTTCTAATTGTGACAAACGGCTATATAGTGAGAGATCTGATCACCGGAAAAGACCCAAAAACTACAATACCAAAGCAAACATACACCAAGATGGTCTAGTAATTTCTTAGAACACTTGAGTTACTTTAGCAAGAAACTTTGGAAAGGGTTTAATTACTTTTGTATTTAACCCAATGTTTTGGATAATTTTTAGTAATTCTTAATTACTTTAATTTTTACATTTTTGTATTATAAAATGTTTAAAAAATATATCTAATATAAAATGCTTTTAAGTATCTTATAGTATATTTTGTATTCTTTCCTCGAATATATGGTTATATTTTATTAGGACTTTAGCCATGTTAATTAGATCAAATTTTTAGGTTCTATATGTGTATTTATAGTAATAATAATGCAAAATTTAAGAATGATGGGTCATTAGGATCTATCGTATAATGCATGCTTATGTCCAAAGCATGATGTCAAACATTTGTTGTTCCCCTGTCTCGTGTCGATCCATATCACATTTATGACAGAAGAGCTACTAGATTCTAATAAGAGACAATATATAAAGCAATCAAACTCAACATTTAATTTTGTCTTTATACCCACTCTCGCATCTCTCTCTCTCTCGGGGAATACGAATCGTCGGGAAAAGAAGAGACCGGCCGATGGTGAGAGAGATAGAGGCGTTAGAACCAACTTGTCTTCTGAATGCGGCTTTCGTGATCTCATCCCTCTCTCCAAGTCTCCATCCTTACTCCTCTCGTTTATCTCCATGTTGTGGAACAAGATGATTTATCAATGGCCTTATTATACGATGGAGAAGATTCTTTAGCTAGCAGTTGCAAATCAAGATTTAGAATGATGTAGAGATTGAGGATGAAGCATGCAACAGGTAATTTTCAAGTTTAAGTACTCGTCAATAGTGACTATGATGACCGATACTGTGGAAAAATAGTTATCTCTATGACTATAATCTCTCTTGGCAGCCATATAGTTAAGTCTAGGTTGAGCTTAATATGTAATTCCACTTTTAGTTCCTTTGTATAAATGTCAACATTAAAAAACAAAAAAAAAAGAGTTGGTAAAATATTGACATATGATCAAGGATTTAGTATATAGCCTATACCATGACTAGGCATTGGATTATCTTATCAAGGAATGGTCAAGTGAACATGGATGATTATTATCATTGGTGTCTTTACCTTCAGTAAGTGGCTGCCTCTCATAAGACAAAAAACAGCTACGAACAGAAGAAAAAGAGCAACCATTGGAACAACAACAACGATGATTATGACATAGGTGTTTCTGCCTTTTACTGTATTCACAAAAATAGCTGTTTGAGCAAATCTTGAATATCTCAAAGAAAAAAGGCACACTAACATGTAATCAACAGAGGATTAATGTTTACCTGAAATACGCGGTGGAGGAGGTAACTCCAGCTGCTGTTGAGGAGGAGTAGAGGCAGGCGGCAGCGACGGTGGTGGTGTTCTGGTTGCGTTTTCATTGTAAAACGAGTATACCTCGTACCTTAAATTACAACTAGGGTAAAACAATCTTCCCCCAATCCTGTAAAGAGGCAGGCCACTAATGGATTTTTTTAGACAACGCAAACAGTCTTGTCTTGTAAGATCAGGAGTGCACTGAACTAGCAAGTACAACGTTGACTGGGGTGCGCTTGTCTTTCTCGTATAAAACTTTCTAGAACTGTCCGATGCCTCAATGGCAGCTTGGTTGAGAGCGGACCATAGAAAATCCCTGAACTGGTCTACTTGATTTTGATTAGTTTCTGAAATATTAGCGTTGTTTGTCATGATAGAAATAGCATCTTCGTTATAGGTAACGGTCGAGAGAATATTCCGGTGAGAGTATCTGAGCATACACTCATTGTAATAGAGCACGGCTTCTCTTTCGTTCGGGCAGTATTCTAAGGTGTCGTTGACAGAAAAGGCGACGCAGTTACGACAAACTTCTTGTGAAACGTCTCCACGACAAAGGAATAGTCCGTTGACCCGGACAGGGGCTTGTCCGGCCGTGGCAGTTTGGAATCCGGTAGAGTATGAAGCGTTCCGGGACGAGAGAGAGGACAAAAGGGTTTTGAGATTGGTGAAGTATGTGTTGTTTCTTGAATACGTTTTACTTGAGCAAGAACTGTTTATGTAAATAGGATTTTGAACTGGAACTCGAGCTGAAGGAGATAAGGATATGGCTAATGAAAGAGGAAGGAGAAAAGGAAAGAGACAGAAGAAGGAGGCCCAAGAACAACAAGAAGACATGTACTTCATCTTCTTCGGTTTGTGTGTTTTAGATCATGAAGCTCCTATGCATGTTAAATACATTTGTTTTCTTGTCTATTGTGGATTAACGTGAAGTAGAGGATGGGTTACGACTTAAACGACTTTTTGTTTTTATGCCTCAATTTCTTTTTATGGGCAACATATAATATCGAATTTATTAAACAATAAAAACTATTATTGTTTAATATAGTTTTTGTTTTCTCCAACAAATTTGATGTTAAAACAAATTTGTTAGCACAAAAAGTACGTTAATTTGACTGAAAGAGGAGTACGTTAATAGCTGGAGCCTCTTTGCCTAATGAGGCACATTTCATACAAACAAAAGCAAAGTGTTAGGGACTTAGGGTTGGGAAAATGCCAAACAAATTCATACCGATCGAATAAACTTCGTCAACTAATGGATAGACACTCTCAAGTCTCAAAGACCATAACCAAGTGAGGACAAATTACAAAGACTCGTATAATAAAAATTTGATATTACATTGTAACCGGGTCAGTTGACCCGTATCCGACAACCTGGTCCGACGGTATTAACACATAATGGTAAAAAAAGAGTATGAGAAAAGAGAATTTAATTATCTCTCACAAGCCAAAAGCCAAATTCAATGCATGCAAACACATACCATCCAAAACCTTTGGACCATACTCCTTTCAATAACCTTAAGCAAAATTTTACAACTTTGTGAAAATAAGAAACCTTTATTACAACTTCACAGGTACTTGAAAGTTCTATATATATGTATGGCGGGTAATTAGGATCTATCGTATAATGCATGCTTGTGTCCGAAGCATGATGTCAACATTTGTTGTTCTGATCCCCTGTCTCGTTCGATCCAATAACACATTTTTGACAGAAGAACTAATAGATTCTAAGAGACAATCAATCTCATTATCTCAACATTTAATTTTATCAGACGGAATGGGTTCAAGTAAAATGGATGATTAAGCCAAATGTGTCAAATATAGTGAAATGAAACCAAATTTGAAGTAGTTACAAGCACAAAAATTAAATGAATAATATAATTTTTGTAGCTTCAACGAATACTTTCATAGACGATATATATCACAGCTTTTTATATCTATAAATAATATTGTCTTCAACGAGGAGTTACTTGAGTAATAATGGAAGAAGCATCATCCACGGAACAAAGAGCGGACGTATTGATAGATAGATCCACTAGTCCTCCTTGTTCATATTTATTCCGGAAGAAAAAACCTGGTCGTTGAGGAACAGCGAGAGCCATTGAGCTAGTAGTTAGCATCTGGACAATAGCTGACATTGTTGGACGGTCGTCAGCTTCTTCTTGAAGACATAGTAAAGCGATATGGATGCATCTTGAAACTTCTTTTATTCGATAGTTATCATGAAACGATGGATCCACGAGCTCTAACAGTGACCCATTGCTCCATAATCTCCAAGTCTATAGTGAAAACTTTAGTAATTAGAACTTTGGCCACTCTTGAATAAAGCATAATGGAAATTTTATTTAAGGCTACTCACATATGTAACCAAATTGCCAGGACCATTATCCATTTGATAGAGATTGCTGTTCATTTTACCACTTATAATTTCAAGAACTAAGACCCCAAAGCTATACACATCTGATTTCATGGAGAATTGGCCATACATTGCATACTCGGGAGACATATAGCCACTGTGATGACAAAAACTCAAAGCTTTAAAGATAGAAGCTAAGCAAGCATAGATATGTTACGTGGCTTAAAAGTAATTTATGGAAAACTTACTATGTACCAACTACTCTCCTTGTATTGGCTTCCGTTTGATCCATTCCAAAAATTCTCGCCATTCCAAAGTCGGCGATTTTCGGGTTCATATCGGCATCTAGGAGAATATTACCTGCTTTGAGATCACGATGTATGATTGTAAGTCGTGAATCTTGATGAAGATAAAGAATCCCTCTAGCAATTCCTCCAATGATTTTGTATCGCCTAGTCCAGTCTAGCTGGCTTTGCATCGTCGGGTCTGTGAACGCATATATATATTTACTAATGTGAGAAACAAAAGAATATATGACTTGCATTTGTCGAAAACATATATACATATTTTAGGCTAAATATTGAAGTAAACTGACCAAAAATGAAGTAGTCGAGGCTTTTGTTGGGAACAAACTCATAGACAAGTATCCTCTCATCTCTTTTCAAACAAAACCCTAGCAGTCTTACCAAATTTCTATGTTGAAGCTTTGCCACAACAACAACTTCGTTTGCGAACTCCCTTTCACCTTGTCCTGATGTCTTGGACAACCTCTTCACTGCAACATGTACTCCACTAGGAAATATACCCTACGTACAAACATATTTTATTTTTTGAAGAGAATCCTAAGTTGGCAAATTGGAATGGATGCGTGTAAGATTACTCATGCAAAAGAAGTATACATCTCTCATGCATACATCTCAATGCTCAAAGTAATGTGAAATGGAGTATATCAGATTTGAAACTTGTTTTGTGGCCTTAATTAGGATTTGACTGAACCATGGTAACATATACCTTGTAAACTTCACCGAATCCACCTTGACCAAGTTTGTTAGTCTCACAAAACCTATTTGTTGCTACCTCAATTGCCTTAAAGTCAAACTGAAGTGAGCCTGCATTGGTAATATCATCCCTTTCTGTACGTAGAAACCATTTTCTAACAGCTCAATATAGGATATAGAGGAACACATAGAAGAAGATAGTTTATTTTTGGTGTCTTTATACCTTCAGTAGGTAGCTCCCTCTCATAAGTCGTCCTTGTTTTCTTAGCCCGGACACTAATAAAAACAGCTAAGAACACAAGAAAAAGAACAATGATTGGAACAACAACAACGATGATTATGACACAAGTGTTTCTGCCTTTTCCTGTATTCACAGAAATAGCTGGTCATTAGATTACATATGAAACCAACAGAAATAGCTGGTCATTAGATTACATATGAAACCACTATATAAGCTGCTTTAGCTGTTTTTTTGTCGATATATTTAAAATTTGGGATATAATTTTCTTGTTTTAGCAAATCTTGAATGTGACAAAAAGAAATAATGTTCACCATGAAATGAAACCGGCCGTGAAGGAGGTAACTCCAGCTGCTGTGGAGGAGTACATGCAGGCGGCAGTGGTGGTGCTGATGAGTACATGCAGGCTTTTTTTGAGGTTCTTCTGTTTTGTGTATTTATTTAGATCATGAAATTAAAGCTCCCATGCATTAAATAAATTTCTTTTTCTTGACTAATCAATGTATTAACGTGAAGTATGGGATGTGGTTTGTGACTTTTTTTTCCCATAATAATACACATATTCTTTTTTAGCATTCAGAAAAATATACATACTATATATATACATTTTAACACTCAAAAAATAATTACCTCAATTATACTCAGATTACAATTTATACCAAACATATATATATATATATATATATATATATATATATATAAGTTAGCCTATCTAAAAATTCCTCATCTTTCTCTTTTAATTTTCTCGAGATAGTGAAAACTAGTGTTACATAATTGGGAATCTTTTACATATTTCTTGTTTTTAACCCAACTTTAGCTTAATTAGAGATTATATGAAATAAAATTGTTAACTACAAGGTTTATACTTTAAATATCGAAAAGGGTAAATAATAGTTAATCGAAAAACTTTATTTAAAAAAAAAAAATGGAAATTGCAAATTACATGGTGTGTTTTTATGTTTTTTTTCTTTAAATTTGAATTATCATGTCGAATTTTATCAAACAATAAAAAATTTAGTTTTATTTTTTAATAACAAATTTATAAAGACCGAGTTGGCACAAGAAGAGTACGTTAAGAAATCTCCTAGGCAAAGATGCTGATTTATATTTGAAACAAACCTAAAGGCAGAAAAGGTTAGAGATGAGAAATTGCCAAACAAATTCATATATTGAATAAATTGATTGAATAAATCAGGAGCAACGCTCTTATAAAGACCATGACCAAAGAGAAGACAAATACAAAGACTTATTTGCTTCTTCTTTTTTATTTTTTCAAAAATACAAATCAAAGACTCATGCACGTTCAAGAGAATGTTCTCAACCATATCAAATCCCACATAAGGAATTGAGGATCCTATCATGTTACGTAAGAGTCAAGTTACATGAGAAGTAACGGATCCACGAAACGACGTACTATGACGTAAATATATATATATATAGATTTACAAATGGAATTTTAAGAAAAATGAGTGATCATGGAGAGGCGAATAAATAGGATCAATTACAATAACATGTATGCTTGTGTCCGAAGCATGATGATGTCATCACTTGTTGTTCCCCTGTCTTGTTCAATCGAAAATCACGTTTTAACAGAAGGAGTGCTAATCAAGCAATCAATTTTCAAGATTTTAGTACTCTTTACCCACTCTTCACCCTGGCTTTCATCTCTTTCTCCAGAAACAGGAATCGTCGGAAAAAAAGACACCGGCCGATGGAGAATGCGGTGGAGAGAGAGGCCTGGAAGGCACACGTGGCGATGATCTGTGTGCAATTGTTTAACGGAGGGTATCACGTCATTACCAAAGTGGCTCTCAACGTTGGTGTGAACCAACTAGTGTTTTGCGTCTTTCGTGATCTCATTGCTCTCTCTATTCTTGCTCCTCTTGCTTATTTCCGTGACAAAAGGACTAGACCTCCTTTGAATCGACGATTACTTTTAGCTTTCTTCTTCCTTGGCTTAACTGGGTAAGTCTGATTCTAAAATCTCTTTTACTATTCTTTATGATTGCAATCATCAAAAGATGTTGTTGTTTGGTGTGGTTAGGATATTTGGCAACCAGCTTTTGTTCCTTATTGGTCTCAATTACACCAATCCAACTTATGCTGCAGCCATTCAGCCATCGATCCCGGTTTTTACTTTCATCTTGGCTCTCATTATGGGGTAACAACTCCATCCAAGTCTCTGTGTTTACTTCTCTGACTATTGCATAACTAGAGAATCAATCAATGTCTTGCAAAATTTGGTGTGTTGCTGCAGAACAGAGAAACTGAATTTATTTAAACTAGAAGGTCAAGCTAAGGTAGGAGGTACAGTGATTTGTGTTGCTGGGGCGGTTCTGATGGTTTTGTTTCGTGGACCAGCTTTGTTTGGGGAAACAGAGGCTGACGTCTTGAGTCATGGTGAAACAAGACACCCTGAAACATCTGGACACTTCATGTCTGGCTTTTTCAATGGACTTGGGAGATGGAATCTGGGAGTTTTGTGTTTGATTGGGAATTGTACTTGCATGGCAGCATTTCTTGCTATTCAGGCATGTCATTTTGCTTCCAGATGATCTAAACACTTCAGTTTCAATGATCTTCTTGTCTTCGGACTGACCCCGCATTGTAAACATATGATCAGGCTCCGGTTTTGAAGAAGTATCCGGCGAATCTTTCTGTCACAGCATACTCGTATTTCTTTGGCACCATGTTTATGGTGACATCTGCTTTTTTCATGACCAATGAGTCGACAAAATGGAGTCTCACAAGATCTGAGTTCTTTGCAGTTGTCTACGCAGTAAGCTCCTCACAGCATATGTTTGCTGTATAGTCTTTTAAGTCATTAGATTTCTCTAAATGAGTAAACTCTGCTACTTCCTCTGTGCAGGGAGTAATCGCGTCTGCACTTAACTATGGTCTCTTGACGTGGTCAAATAAGATCTTGGGTCCTTCTTTGGTTGCTCTCTATAATCCTCTTCAACCTGCAGCCTCAGCTTTCTTGTCCAGAATCTTCCTTGGAAGCCCGATCTACTTGGGGAGGTTTAAAGCTCTCTCTCTCTCTCTCTTTCTTTCCCTGTTGGTTTATGCTAAGCCATCAATATCTGAAGTTGCCTAACTAACTCTGGTCTTTTCTCATTCTCTCTTTATAGCATTTTAGGCGGATGTGCAATCATCTCAGGTCTTTACAGTGTCACCTGGGCATCTTACAAAGAAAAAAAAGCAGCAGCAGCAACGAGTGTCATTCCCATCACCACAAAGGAAGCTGAACCCTTAATCTACAAGGACCATCATAAGAACAAACCAACAGGACATCTATTCACAAAGCCTCCCATCTCTTCACCAAAATCCACTGATTGAACAAAAATTCTGGCTTCTTGAAACTACTTGGGCGCTCCAATATTTTCTTGACCTTTTGCCGACAAGAAGGTGACTATTGAGTTTTCAAACAGTATATATATGCGTATACACATCAATATTTAGGAAAGTCGCAATATTAGGCTCATCTAATTCAAGAACGTGCCCTGGACTTTGATGCACCCGCTTACATGTGATAGAAAAGCTTAATGTGCTCAATGTGAAACCCACTCTGCATATACCCCGAGAACATAACGTCCAGCAGTTAAAACTTTTCTTAGCTCTGAACACCTTCTCTGCATTTATCACCAACCTATACTTCCCATACATATCAACCAGCCACTTTGTATTAAACCATTTGATTCAAACCCGGTTTTTATGGCATTCACACGCACTCGCGGCCAAAATCTATCCCCATTATCAACATAGGTGCAAGAAAGACACAAAATCTTGTCAAATACACCTCAATTTGTGGCATAGGCAGTGAACTGTCTTCCCTGATGTTAAATCTGCGATCATGGCACATGTTTGAGAAGACATCACATTACGGTATTTAACATAGCACAAAGAGAGAAGTGGCATATTAGTAATCATCCATTGCAATACAGCTGATGATGACAATATCTGGCGGCCGAGGTCAGTTATATCAAATTTCATAATATGTACTGCAGCACATAAGCCCAAACAGCGTTCACATGTGTCAGTTGGTTCCTGGTCAATAGAAGAGTATAGATCTTCGGTTCCGGGTGGAGAATGACAATCCAGTAACCTAAAATATTGGAAGCCCAGCAACAGGGAGTTTGAGTTCTGAATATGGGTTCTGGATTTTGGGGAATGTGATCGGCATGAAGCTTTGCGGTTTCAAAGTTCTGTTTGGGACTCATGAGAAGGAGTTGACCATGGAGCTGGGTCCAGAGGATTTATCTGAATTCCTCAGCAGATTTCAGTTAAAGACCATATCAAACTAAACACAGCCACAAGAGCTTTTATATAGATGATGGCTTCAGAAATACACCATTAATTTAGGGAACAATCTGAGAAAAAGCGAAGTCATCAATAAAAGAGATACAATTCACAAGATTCTTAAACGCTTTTCTATCATTTTATGGTTCTTTTATTCTTTATAATTTCTGGGAGATAAAACTCAAGAAATAGTGGAGAAAGCATTGTACATGACAAGTAACAAAATAAACACCATACAGACAATATCTCCGTAGTCCTAAAATTTCATAATGTAAGTTAAGATCTTCTCTGAACTTTTTAGTTTTTACTATGACCGATAAAACGTGAACTCAGCAACAAAGGTTGTTTCATCTCTTCATACCTCTGTATCACTGGATTCCCAATCTTCGTCTTCATTCCAAGACTTGTATGATAAAGATTGCAAGAAGTTGAAGTAAGCGTACTTGATGTCGAACTGCATGTCATACCCTGCAAATTAGATGCATACGTAGCTTATTAGAGGCAAAGAGAGCCGGAAAATACTGGTTTGCCACCTGAAGACAAACAGATGATGGAAGTAAAATAAAACTCTTACAATAGTTCACTGCAATGGTATAGCCACCATCTCCAGGGGTTTGACTAACATGGTGAAACCACATGCTTGGCCTGCAATAATTCAGATCAATTATGAGTCGAAATCATGACCGGAAAATCCAATTGTGTAAGCGTATCACCCATTTCTAATCTTTGTTTCTTATAAAGCAAAAGTAAGACTGAACTAGACACATTAGTGATTAAACTTTAGCAAACTAAGTTGAGGAAAATTAGTTCTGAGAGAAAATCTCAACTGAAGAGCAAAGGGGTTGAAATTTTCTTACAGGTAAAGAATCTCGCCAGCCTTGACAGTACAATGAAACGGCTTGGGGCCATTGAAGAACAACGGATATTTCAATCTCTCACTTGCTTCTTTATCTGGTGAAGGGTATGGATCCACACTACACCAGGGCACATGCCTCACCGGTTCCCCAAGCTCAAGCTTAAACGATTCAGTGTCCTAAAAAGATTCAAACTTTATCTCATTTAACATCACTTAACAGAAGCAAAACTCATTAAACTTTAATCTGAGAATCTCACAGACTCGATGGTAAGAGTAATTGGCTGCTGGATACTGTTCTATATAGAGGCGGTGTACATCAGTCGGAGGAAGGAGCAGGAAATGTTTCTCCCCTGAAACAACGGCATATAGATTCTCATAATGATCTTTGTGGAAAGAAGTCACAGAGTGATCAGTACCAACCCAAAGGTTCACAGCTTCCGGCGAACAACCAAACGCCTCCGTAGCCCACGCTATATCGCCGTCGCAATCTAAACCAACAGTCGAATACTCCGTTCTGAAACAATCATTCTGCTGTTGTAAATATCCAACCTTTCTTCCCTTACACGACGATTGAACAGCACGAAGAGCTTCCGGGAACAGAACTTTCTCCACATGAGCCGAAGCGAAACAGAGATCATCTCTATCTCCACTGCTCTGAACCGGAGTTACGGCGTCGGCGCAGCCGTTAGGAGTGAGATGTAACGAAACAAGATCATTCGACAAAGCTCCGGCGAGGTAGTCCGGATCCGACCAGTGTTTTAAAGCCGGCCAATGAACAATAGCGTTGGAGATTACACAAGGCTTGCTCTGAGACACGTAGTCACGGAGAAACTTCACCGGAGACGGTGGAGATTCAAGTCGATCGATTTTAGTTCCTAAGCTCAATTCTCTCACTTCTCTCCATAAACTCTCTACCTCCTTAGCCATTGACGATCTTTCAAAACCCCTAATTGATAAAATTGGCGGTTTTTAATACAAAACCAAGAACCCTAATTTATTTTTAAATTACAAAAAAAAAAATCTATTTTTGTTATAAAATTAGGATTTTGAAATTAAATTTGAAGTCTTTAGAGAGGAAGAAGATGAGTTGTTCTTATCTAATTTCTGGAGACGCTTCAGTCGTTGCTTCACGGCGGTGGAGTGATGTTACTTCCCAGCAGCGTTTATTTCTCCCACGGCAATTACTCCGGCAACAACCGGTTCCTTTGTTTTCTCGATGCGTTCGATTAGTCGCCACAGTGAATGATAACTTTAGTAAACACTCGCTAGGGAGGAGAAATTGTTTTGCTTCACTGTTTAGTGGAGACGTCGGAGGAAGTAACGGCAATAGTGATAATGGAAATGGCGGCGGTGGTGGTGGTGGCGGAGATGGAGGTTGGTGGTTTAATGGTGGTGGCGATAACGTTGATGATTCTCCTTTCAATTTGAGATTTCTCTGCTTTCTTGTATTGGTGTTGTCTTGCTTCTTCCATTTCCGATTATCAGCTGCTTCCGCCGTAGCCAAAGCTGAGAACTCGGATAGTGACGATAGCACCGAGAAAGAGACGGTTTGGGAAGTGAGAGGAAGTAAAAGGAAGAGACTTGTTCCTGATTTCGTCAAAGATGAGTTCGTCTCTGAAGAAGCAGCTTTCGAATTATCATCTTCTCTAACACCTGAGAATCTTCTAGCTCAATGTAGAAGCCTTCTGACTCAATTCCTTCTCCCTGAAGGTTACCCCAATAGTGTCACTTCCGATTACCTTGATTACTCTCTCTGGAGAGGTGTTCAAGGTATTGCTAGTCAAATCAGCGGTGTTCTTGCCACTCAGGTAAGTGACTGAGTTATCAATCTCTTTTAGGCATTACTACGAGCACTTGCTGATCATTTTTTATATATTTGGGTTGTTTTGGTAGTCTTTGCTTTATGCAGTTGGGTTAGGTAAAGGAGCAATTCCTACAGCTGCAGCTATTAACTGGGTGCTTAAAGATGGAATTGGGTATCTTAGTAAGATAATGTTATCGAAATATGGACGACATTTCGATGTTCATCCTAAGGGATGGAGGCTATTTGCTGATCTTCTTGAAAATGCTGCTTTTGGTATGGAGATGCTGACGCCGCTCTTCCCTCAGTTCTTTGTCATGATCGGTGCTGGTGCTGGGGCTGGTCGATCTGCTGCTGCATTGATCCAGGTTCTCTTTTCGGTGTCTGAAAGCTCTATTTGCATAGCTCAAGTACTGCATTGTGTATATCTGTGCTTATGGCTACTGTGGTAGTAAATTTTAGTATATCATTTACTTTTCTGCAGGCTGCTACTAGAAGTTGCTTCAATGCTGGCTTTGCTTCTCAAAGGAACTTTGCTGAGGTTTGATATGGCCTTTTTAATGAGTTATTCAAGTCTTTATCACTTATCTACATGTTATTGAAACTTCTAAGCTATTTGCTCTTTTCAACATTCTGGGCCTGTAGTGTATTCATCAACAGCTTCTTTTGTAGGTAATTGCCAAGGGTGAAGCTCAAGGAATGGTTAGCAAGTCAATGGGTATCCTACTCGGAATAGTGGTTGCCAATTGCATAGGAACCTCTACAAGTCTTGCCCTTGCTGCGTTCGGAGTTGTGACAGCAATCCATATGTATACCAATCTCAAATCGTACCAATGCATTCAGCTACGGACTCTAAACCCATATCGTGCAAGTAAATGCCTCTCCTGCAACTGCCCAATTGGTTTGAATTTATTCATCAAATTCTTCTGAAAAAGCGAAAGTAACATTTCTCTGTTTACTATACAGGTTTGGTTTTTAGTGAGTATCTCATCAGCGGCCAAGCTCCTTTGATTAAGGAGGTCAATGATGAAGAACCGCTCTTCCCAGCTGTTCGGTTTTTAAACATAAAATCTCCAGGAAAGGTGATGTCATTCTCCTTATTAAAATCCTAAGTTTCTTGGATGAAAAAAATAATGCTGGATAGCCTGATTCTCATTGTCTGATTTATTCAGCTGCAAGATTTTGTCCTATCATCAGAAGCAAAATCAGCAGCCGCAGATATAGAGGAGCGGCTTCAACTAGGATCAAAGCTCAGTGATGTTATCCACAACAAGGAAGAAGCAATAGCACTCTTTGATCTGTATCGCAATGAAGGCTACATCCTTACCGAACATAGAGGCAGATTTTGCGTAAGCAATAATAGACATTTTCATCATTAATATCCGGCCAAATCTCTCATCATTTCATCTCCTCTTCTAATTGTCAGGTGATGCTCAAGGAAAGTTCGTCACCACAAGACATGCTCAGATCGCTGTTTCAAGTGAACTATCTTTACTGGCTGGAGAAGAATGCTGGGATAGAACCTGCAAGCACTTACTCAGACTGCAAACCGGGCGGTCGCCTTCACATTTCTTTGGATTATGTGCGACGAGAGTTTGAACACGCCAAAGAAGACAGCGAATCAGTGGGTTGGGTTACTGAAGGACTGATAGCTAGACCTCTGCCGACCAGAATCCGTCTAGGTTATGATAGTGAACCCTTATCTTCTCCTTCTAGCTCATAGACTCAGAGCCAAAGTAGGTCCAATGGATGATATATTATATTAGATCCCATTTTATTTTTCGGTATAAAATAGATACGTTGCCTCTGTTTATCTGCCATTGAAATGCTGTAAGCTTTTTAGAGATTTACATGTCTCTCAAGTCAGAAGATGCATCAGATCTAATTTGACCTCATGTGAAAACCAGATCACTCTCTGGACTAAAATATACATATCATATTCCAACAAAACATTATGCATTTGTGTACATGTGAACATTATTTTTTATGACTTGAGAGATTCTAATCTTCATTATTAAATTCATTGCGACTTACAAAGATGACCCACTTAGTTCACACTTGACCCTAGACTTGACTCTACACTGGTCTTTTACAAGGTTAACCACAGTTACAGACACATACATAACATTAAGCCGAAGGAAACAAAAAAAATGGCGAGTTAGCCTTATAAGATGTGAGAATTATGAATTCTACTGAACAAAAGGGTATCGAGCAACGTAGAATTCCCTAACACGCGAAGCCCCGTCTCTAGCAAGTATGCCTTCGAGATCTCCAATGATCCTAGCCAGCCAAATCTCCAAGTTTCTTTGAACTTCTTTCAAATTGTTCTTGATCAAATCCAGCGTCCTTCCTGTGTTCATCTTGGCTTGGTTTAGATGATCTCCTTGATTACTCCTAGAGATTTCTGTCTGTAATGAAACTAGCTTCTGCCCTGTCTCCGATGCCCGCTGCTGAAGCCTGAAACACTCAAGCAGAAACTCGGTTTGTCTTTGCGTCCTGAACTCGGGTCCTAATGTCGCATCACACGGATCACTACTCTGCTGTAAACAGTAAACCATAAAACCCTTTTAGCTCTTCAGTAACAAAACTCAAGCATCTATGTGTTCATAAGCAAACTACAAATAGTGTTTAGAGAGCAAAACCATTCTTCTGCATAGATCATCGATCTTCCCCGAAAGAGCTTGATACCTCTTAGCCTGTTTTCTCAGCAAAGAGGGAACTTTCGAAATGTCACTACGACAAACTTTCTCAAGATTTACTAATTCCTCTTCAAGTAACCTCAATTTCGCAGAAACACCAGTCGCTTCACTATCAATCTTCCATGGTGATTCCCTTCTGTGTTATCAAAGATAAAAGGTTACTACACATTACTGATCATCATCACACAACACAATCTCAAATTCAATACCTTGGGACAAAATGCTTCATACGGTACACAGATTCCAAAGATTCATACTGTACATCCTACAAACACAGAAACCAAAAACCCTAAAATCAAAACACATCCTTTCACACTCAAAACCATGAAATCCAAAATCAAGAACCTCAAAGTCAAAAAGAAAAACCTGGAAAGGATTAAAATTGGAACTTGGGTCAATCCCATAAGCATTAGGTGATGAAGATACAGTGAGGTGATCAACACCGTAACGTTCAATAGACTCATCTCCTCCTCCTCCTCCTTGTCCTTCTCCATCATCATCTTCTTCCTCAACACCTCTTCTAGACATAAACCCAATCATCTCATCTCTCTCACTCACCTCTCTCTCCAATTCATTAACCCTATTCATAAACTCTTCCCTCTCTTCTTCCATTTCGTGAATCCGATTCATCAAACGTTTCTCCTCCTCTTGCCAAGCGTTCCTGTGACTAGCGAAGATATCGACCACGCGCGCGTTGGCTTTTGAGTCCTCCACGCGCCGAGATTTCATCTGACGGACTTGTTCCTCCGCCGCCGCGAGACGCCGTTTCAGCTCTTTGATTTCGGATGTTAACCTCGGGACGAGAGAGATTGCGTCGTTTGGGAGATGAGCTAGCATTACTGAGAAACTTAAACCTAGAAATGACTTCGCTAGCTTCTTCAATTCATGCTCTTCTTCTTCTTCCTCAATGAAGCTTCTCATTCTCAATCTCTCTTCTTCAAGTTCAGGAACAGTCGCCATTTTTGTGAAGCTCAGAAAATTCGCAGGAACAAAAAAAAAAAGATTCTAAGAAAAGACAAATTTTTAATTGTTTGTTTTCTTTTTTAAATAGTATAAAGCTAAATAAAGGGAACTCACTTTTGACGAATATAAAATAAAAATAAAATTATGTGATTAAGATTTATAAAGACATCAAGGAGTTTAACTTTGATATTGACATAGATGAATGATACAACCTAACAATCCAAGTACAATATGGTTGGTTTGATTATTTTTTAACTTTATTGTATTTGCAGAAGTTTATATTTTTAGAACACATTTGTTAATGAATAATGAGAATTAGATTAAGAACTAGTAAGCACATGCTGTTACAGACATTTTATTTAATTAGTCTGATCACTTTTGATAGTATAAATCAGATTACCAAAAAGAATATAAATCTAGTTGAAATATTTTTTTAATTCATTTTATAACTATAACAACATTGGGTTGATTAGAAAAATTTCAGTTATTTGTTTGTTTACAATATCAATCTACACTATATAGTTTATATATATGGATGTGTTTGTGTGATGATGAGTAGTTGTTGTCTGACTTGATTGAGGATGGACCATAAAGATAAAGAGAGAAAGGTTTGGTTTTGGGTATCTTGAATGCAACAAGAAGATGAAGATCAATCAAAATCATATCACGGACCCGACCAATCTCCACCTCCCAAACTGCACATGATTTTTCATCTGTCTCTGAACGAACCAAGTATCTCATTTGCATTCAAGAATTTTTTAGACTTGGTTAGGTTTAGGTTGCGGCTACAATGGTTTCTTCTTGTGAATTTGCTTTTATCAAACCCGAGCCGTTGTTTGTTTTCTACCTCTACAAAAGCGTGAAAGTTATCAAATTTGCACGACAACACCTCAACCAATTGATTAGCCATGGGCATAAAAACCGGAACCGAAAAACCAAACCGGAACCGACCCAAAAATAACCCGTTCTGTTTGGATTCGGTTATTGCCTAAATAACTGATAGATATTGTTCTTCTCTACCCATGGATTTTGGGTCGGATCCGGGTATTATCCGAGAATTGAATGGGTACCCGTTTACCCGGATCTAGAATTTAATCTATTTTTACTTTCCATTTATTTTTATTTTTGGGTATTTTGTTACATTTCGTATACAAACGGGTCAATTTTACCTGAACCAAATGGATATCCAAATATTTTAGATATAATACGGTTCTAAAAATGTAGAACCGAACTGACCTGGAACCGAAAGAATTCGAACCGATATCTGAACCGAAACTTCTTGGATCTTAAAATGTATAAAAAAAAATTATACCCAAAAGATCCGGAACCGACCCGAATACCCATATTCCCATGGCTACAATTGATCAAAAATATGAATTATTTTATCAGATATTGAAGTTGGTCACATGATTTTATGAAGTTTCGATGAATACAAAACAAATAACAGTTTTTTTTACCTTTTTACCAACATCACAGAACAACACAAAGAACAAAGTACGCAGCAAACGGCTGCGTTTTATTTAAAATATCCAAACGGCGTCGTGTTAAAGAAGGGGGAAAATGAAAAACACACAAAAAACGGAACCGCAAAAATTCTCCCGCTATGATTTAACAAAACTTTGGAGACATTCGTGAGTCACGCGGATCGACTCTACTAACCGTTGATTAAATCTTAATCGACGGTCAATAACTATCCTCAAACATCACAGAGATTGAGATCACTTTATCCTATGACTATATAACAAACACACCGCTCTCTCATTTCACCTCACATCTCAACAATTTTAATTCGTTTCGCAAAGCGAAATCAAAATTTTCTGAGAAAATGTCGGGTCGTGGAAAGGGAGGCAAAGGTTTGGGCAAAGGAGGAGCGAAGCGTCACAGGAAGGTTCTGAGAGACAACATCCAAGGAATCACTAAGCCGGCGATTCGTAGATTGGCTCGTAGAGGTGGTGTCAAGCGTATCAGTGGTCTGATCTACGAAGAGACACGTGGCGTTCTCAAGATCTTTTTGGAGAACGTGATCCGTGACGCCGTTACTTACACCGAGCACGCAAGGAGGAAGACGGTGACCGCCATGGATGTGGTTTATGCTCTTAAGAGACAAGGAAGGACTCTTTACGGATTCGGCGGCTAGGGTTTTGAATTTGTTTGCTTTTTGCTGTGTTTTTCTACGTTTATCTAGAAATGTTAATTTTCAGAATTTGGTGTTAGTTCCCAAAAACCTCATAAATATGAAGGATGTATTTGCAATTTCGTTATTGTAGTTGCCGATTTCGTGTTCGTAACAAAAACAAATATTGCAATTTCGTAGTCTTAAACTGTGATTCTCTTGAGTAACTACAGCAACCATATGATTGTTTGATTTCCATTGAACAACCTCGTCGTCATCAAAATGGTAAAATCTCATTTGTAATGTCTTGGTTAGCTATAATAACCGGATCGGTTCAAATTAGGTTGGTTAATATTGATTGAAATTTGTCATATGAAATCCCAACTGCGGTGTTAATTTGGTTTGTCGCAAAGGTACCGTAGATCAAAAGACTAACCGGATCGGTCCTATGTGCGATCATCGGGTTATCTCGTCACGTGTTCGTATTAGATGTAACGAACCGGGTTTCGTCTAATTAACCGAGTTAATTTGGGTTTAACATAAATTTCGAAAATTGTCAAATCATATAATCTCTTTCATGTTCTAGAGAGAAAGGGAAGAGTCCAGAGGAGACGAAGCTTGGATTTGCATCAGCTCTTCTGTGAGCTCTCGCCGTGAATTTGATCGGAATTGATTCTCAAGAAATGGGAGCTCCGGAGAGTGAAGACACCGTCGTAATAGAATTGGGGAAGAAGGTGGGAGATGCGCATGTTATCACTGTGAATTGTCCTGATAGGACTGGTTTATGTTGCGATATTTGCAGAATCGTCCTCGATTTCGGGCTTTACATCACAAAAGGAGGTATGATTCTTCCAGAAACTGGCTCTAGCTTCAAAATGATTTGAGTAATTTTGATCTTGTTCTCTGTAATTTGCTTAGATTATTTACCTTGATTTGGTGTGTAGATGTTACAACTGATGGAGTATGGTGTTACATAGTATTGTGGGTGGTTCCTTATTATGATTCTCTTAGATTGAGATGGTCACATTTGAAGAACCAGCTTGTATCTGTATGCCCGTCTTGCTCAACCTACTTTGTGCTCAATTTGATGTCTTCTTGTCCTGCATCAACGCCTGTTTACTTGTTGAAGTTCTTTTGCTTAGATCGGAAAGGACTCTTGCACGGTACTGTGACTTATCAGATCTGATCGGGTGATTATGTGATGATTTTGCTTACTGAGTGGTATTTTGATTGTGTGAGAATCTTGTTTGTAGATGTTACTAGAGTACTAACTGAGCTTGAGCTCTCAATTCAAACCGTGAAGGTGACTACGACACCAGATGGGAGAGTTATGGATCTTTTCTTTATTACTGATAACATGTGAGTAAGTGAGTTAAACAATCTGCTCCTTTAAGACTTGCCGTTTAGTATTCTGATGATGATTCGTAGTATTGTCTGCTAGGGATCTTTTACATACAGAAAAGCGCCAAGAGGATACACGAGGGAAGTTTCGGTCTGTCTTGGGAGAAGCATGTATAAGCTGTGAACTTCAGTTAGCTGGTCCTGAGTATGAATGTCATCAGAATATTCCATCTCTTTCTCCAGCAGTGGCTGAAGAATTGTTTACGTCTGAGGAGCTTACCTATGAAGACAATCGTGTACAGCTTCTTACTGATGATATGATAAAGCTGAAGGATTCTACTATCACAGTTGACAACCGTTTAAGCCCGGCTCACACATTACTCCGAATAAGCTGTGTTGATCACAGAGGCCTTCTCTATGATGTATTAAGAACATTTAAAGACTTTGACATTAAGGTAATGGTAAAACTAACATACAGATTTTTTCAGATTTTAAGTATATTTGTACACTGCCTATTTCTTTGTGTTATCTTAGTTTGTGATCTGTTTCTGCAGATGTCTTATGGTAGGTTCTCACCTCAAACACAAGGTCATCGGGATCTAGATCTATTTATTCAGCTGAAAGATGGGAACAAGATCGTGGATCCTGATACGCAGAATTCGTTATGTTCACGTCTGAAAGCTGAAATGCTTCACCCTTTACGTGTCATAATAACAAACCGAGGGCCAGACACTGAACTTGTAGTTGCTAATCCAGTTGAGATATCTGGTAAAGGCAGACCAAGAGTGTTCTATGACGTTACCCTTTCACTAAAAGTGCTTGGAATCTGCATATTCTCGGTAAGAAACAAAACCTAAACTCACGGAAGTCTTAAAATCAATGTTCAGTAACTCTTAACTGTGAACTGTGGTGTCTTTTGATTCAATCTTAGGCTGAAATAAGAAGGTACACGGCTAGTGACAGAGAATGGGAAGTGTACAGATTTCTTCTGGATGAGAGCTGTTTGTTCGAGCTTGGTAGTGCTTCTGCTATGAATGAGCTTGTTAATAAAGTGAGAAGAACATTAATGGGTTGGTAAATTGCAGACCTAATATACTGACTGCTACGTGATGTATCATATATGGTATGCGGTTTGGTTATGTGTTATTGTAAATGCTTTTACCTGTTTGTCTGTTGCCAATATCGGCTTTAGTATATTTGGTATTTTTCCCTTGGAAATGTCAGACCACTCACATCTTCACCATAACATAAAGGGAAGAAGATGCTCATCGACATAGGTAAAACATAGACACAAGTCACAAACATAGGAGAAAGTGTCTGGTCACGATACAAAACGTTCCCTTTGGTTTGCACACACTTTCTCCTTTCGGTGGTCTCGATTCCACAGACGTTCCTAGGGTAATTATGATCAAGTACAATAGCTCATGTGTGTCCACAGTGCCGGCCCTGTCATATATATGTGGCCCAATACAACATATTTTTTTTTTTCAGAGGTTTTAAAGATAAAATTTATAGGTCGATACCAGAGCTTAAAATTTCAGAAAATGAGGCCTATTTTTGAAATAATAAATAGATAAAATTTAAACATGGAAAACAGAATTTAAATTTTGTAAAATATGGGGCCTAATTTTGCAAAACCAAAATATGTTTTGCGGTCTATTTTCTTACTAAAGATGTCAAAAAATCTGGAGGTCCAATACGAATGTTTCAAAAAAATAGGTCACGGAGCGGCCCTGTGTGTCCAGGCTTGTAACACGAGATGACATTCCATTTTTTCTTTCTTATTAACTTGTGTTCTTTTTTTTTTTTTTTTTAGGATTTACGGCTACGAGTTCTTTTACTAACGTGATTGGTAGGCTTGAAATCGATAATCTACCAGATAACCTTAGGCAGATTGCTAATAAGTATATGTATGATACTGAGGGAGAAGATTACTAAACAGTGTTTATCGACCTTAAGGATCAGGAGCATCATACTCAAAAGGTAAGAAACTTTGATCTGACATGCATTTTAATGATCTATAATATTTTCTTTAAGTATAAAATTAATAATATTTTTAATATTTTAGTAATGTTGATTCAAAACCATCACGTCATACAACCTGTGTATAAATGTTAATTTTAAAACAAACATAATTTTTCATAATTGCTTTCTTATATATTTCGCATAATAATATTAAGTCGTTTTAACCTGCTTTCAAATATATATACGATCTGTTTTTCTGTTTACATGATAATAATAATATATTGATGTAGTCTAGTGGTAAAAGAGTAACTTTGAATCAATATAACCGGGTTCGAAACTTTCCTCCAACATAATATTTTTGAAGGAAAAACACTAATTTTTTTGCTATAAATGTTCATTAAATTTCCTCAAAAAATTCTTGCAAAAATATTATAGTAGATAAAAGAAAAATTATAAGTGATGTGAATAAAATAAACTTTGCTTTGGCAAGTTAAAGTCACTTTATATTTCTCCATTAGATCCAGCGACGGGCAAACGAACAATACATTAATATAACAAGCTTATCATTGAACTTTCATTCCATTATATATGATCATGGATGTCTTGCCTTTGTATCTTCTCGATGAAATTCTTTTCATACTGGAACTAAAATCTCTTGCAATGATGAGATGCACAAATAAATATTTCCAATCTTATTTATCCGACGACTCCCACTACAAGAAAACATGGTGATTTCCTACGAAAATTCCTACAAAATTTTTGGAAGAAAATATTTCCTACCAAAATACTTCGCAATTATTACAAAAACAGCCACAGGTAGGAAATAAGAAGGAAGTTTACTACGAAAAAGCGTGTCATAAAGTGGTAGGAAAGTTTCCTACCAAATTCATATAAATATCATTTTCGTAGGAAATCTTGAAGGAAACGGAGAAGAATAGTGTAGGAAAAGGTGCGGATCCGATTTTCAGATCGCATATTTTTCGATGTTCAAAATCAAACCAATTTTATATATGAACCAAATATATGATAGTATCATTTTAATAAAGAGACATTTGATAGAATTTCTATTTTAATTAGTTTTAATCCATTCTTATTTGATTACTGTAACTATAATTACAAATATCCTATCTAGCATACATTCAAATTCATAACTAATAAAATTAAATTTTCACTTTCTTAGACCACAAATAGTATATTTAGTTAATATATATGGATTTGATAGAATTTCACAATTAGCTTGATCCATTGTTATTAAGATCATAAGAACAAAAGAAAAAAAAATTTTAATTATATTTGGATACTATAGTTTATAACATATCTTTGGATTTTAATAAATTCATTAAAACCAATTATTTTTAAAAAATATTATTTTCACATACCTCAAAAATTAATAAATTTTATATCTACATAATTTTAATTTTCTTACAGTGATAAGATTTTCTTTGAATTTAAGTTTTATTTCCTTCCATGTTATATAATGTGTTGCATATATATGACAAGCTGGTCAATAAAAAAAAAAATCATTGAACTTTCATTCCACTCTATATGATCATGGATGTCTTGCCTTTGTATCTTCTCGATGATATTCTCTTCAGATTAGAACTCAAGTCTCTGGCAATGATGCGATGCACAAATAAATATTTCCAATCTTATATATCCGACGACTCCGATTTTCAAATCGCATATTTTTCCATGTACAAAATCAAACCTATTTTGTTGAACCTTCATTGTTGTGGCGACAGTTGCATCATCTGTCACCCTTTGGTTTCTTCATGCGATTCTATGTCAGTGAGGCATAAAGATATAGAATTGGATTACAGTTACAGATGTAGCATATTCGGCTCATGCTCTGGCCTTCTCTTACTATACATCAATGGTACTCTCTTCGTAGCAAATCCCCTCACGAAGAGATTTCGAATCATTGATCACTCTGGGTCAAAGCTTATACCTATGTTAGTTAAGGAAGATCATAAATATGGTTGGGATCTCCTAAAAGAGAAAATAACTCGCACGGAGAGAGCAATGTGTGTTGGTTTTGCTGTAAATCGTCGAACCACCAAAAATTTCAAGATCGTATGCGTTCTTGAGATGGGAACGTTGTACGGTTTCGAGATCAGCGACGGATGTTCTTGGAGACTGTCGGAAACAACCATCAACGCTGGTTCTAAAAGTGATCTCACGACACGGATGAAACATGTTTACTTGGACGACACTCTTCACTGGTTGAGAAACGACGGGAGCATCATAGCTTTCAATCCGGAGACAGAGCAAGCACGGCTGATTCCTTCCAGATTCCATCGAAAACAGGATATGAAGTTACTCTTTGCAGCGGACGATAAGACCAATCGCTTAACTTTAATATCGGGGACAAAAGAAACAATCTCTGTTTACACACTAGTCAAAAAATCCAAGTGGACCCTTTCCAAGAGGATCAGTATCGTATCTATGGAAGATAGTACGCTTGTAAGATGGAACATGGTTGCGTACGACGGCAAGCGTCTTGTGGTGAGGGAGATGAAACACTATACTTTCCTAGGTTTTGTTCATGTCTTTGACATGGAAGCTAACAGTTGGGAATCTTTGGGGTCAATTTGGTGTGCTCCTAATAATTATAGAGACTTCTATATGTTTAAGCCCTCGTTGTTCTCTATTGAGATGGATGAGCAGACAAAGGTTCTTGTAGCTTCGGATGACCAACGCATCCTCTATCTAACCAAGGTTATGGGACTCATTGATATAACCAAGTGAACACTATATATATCTCCTGATTTACTTATTATAGGTCATGTGTCCTGATTGATTTTATAGGAATTGTTTGTTTCCTATATGCTTTTCTAATTTCAATCTCGTGGTTTTTATGTATTTTTAAGTCTTAAATCATTTGTAAGATCAGTTTGTATAAGACAATTTTTTTTATTAGACTCAAAGAGAATCTGTTTATGGTGAATGAGTAATTTTTGTAGCAATAGTTAAGAATGATAGTCAAACCTAGCTCTAGAGTTACAAGACAAACCACACAACAAGTTTCAATAGCATTGAGTCACATGCACGATTAACAACCAATCATACATGTTCACATATTAGAGAATTTGGGAGTTTTATCCAATTACGAATTTTTGATAACTCACCTTTAGCCTATAAAAAAACATTTTCTTTCATCAATAAACAAAAAAAAAAATGAATTAAGAAACTATTTTATAAATTATTAAGAAATGTTTAATATTAAAAGATATTAGATTTTTGACTTTTTTTTTTGACATTTATAACTAATAGATTATATTATTTTCCAATATTGAAAACCTATAAATATTCCAGTATTTAATCTATGGCTATTGGCTATATCAATCAACTTGACGTAATATACTCCGAATTTCAACTTTTTTTTTTCTTGCAAAATCAATCAAAATTCAATAAATTTTAGTATACTAAAATTATCTTTGGTTGAACATAGATATATATATACTCACAGCTCTTTTTTCTTTGGTTGGTTTATGTGTATATATCATTTTTGTAGATAGATACACTTCTTGTAAACTTGCCATAAAGGTTTCGTGGTGTAGTTGGTTATCACGTCAGTCTAACACACTGAAGGTCTCCGGTTCGAACCCGGGCGAAGCCATTCTCTCTTTCTTTTTTATATAAAAAATATTTCTTTTGCCATTAACTTTTGTTTACAGTAATGAATGAAATTAAAATCGAGGGTGAAGATATGAATGCATGAACATAGAAATCAAGAACAAGAGTCTTTTGTTTTTAATTTTGGCTAACACTTCAAACACAAGGGTCTCATTCTTAATAAGTTTTCTTCATGTGACATGGTTAAAGAGAAAGAAACTAATAACTCTATTTCAACCGATCCAGTAATCTTTCATTGGATCCGCATGTGAACTCTCTATATAATCCTCCAGCCTGCTCAGTCATACTCAACCTTATCTTTCACTTTATCCAAGCAAAAGCTCCCTCGGGATGTCATCTTTTGCAGCTGCATTACCATACTTTGCCATGATTGACTCCTTCATCTGAGATCTCTGGTTCTCTTTACCAACCTTACACCTCTTATAAATCAACTCAGTTTGTGATGGAGCAGCTTGCATATGTATGTCATGTAGTCCCTTTTCAAAGGCTTCATATGAATAGGTGTATAGCTGTTTAAACTCCAGAGCTTGGCCACTGTTTCTATATTGATTATCTCCCATACAAAAACTCTCATTCGGATCTTCATGTGGGAGAGGATCTTCACGCATGGATCGAGACTTAGGGTCGTAATAAGCTGAGTGGACATCAAGGTTCTGCAAGTACTTTGCAGTGTCTTCTCTTATACGCAGGTTCCTTACAGTTCCTGTGCTACCACCATCAGTTGTTCGAACACGTTTTGTAACTCTTCCAAAATCCCTCTGCTTGCTCTCATCAACTCTTAAGTCGTTGTCTTCTTCTTCATCTCCATCACTATTCTTCTTCTCCTCTAGTTTCTTAAGGTGCTGCTCCTTGAGATACTTCTTACGTGCATCCTCTTTTGCATCAAACCTATCCATCACAGAACGGTAGTTTGAAGTATCATAACCATTCCATCGGTCTCTCTTACCATCATAGTCCAACTCAACACTCTTGATTCTCTCATCAGGTGCAATGTTCTTGTTCGTGTGTTTTGCTCCAACCTTACGAGGTCTTTCTATACATGTTTTAACATCATGTGTCATTGCACCACAGTTTTGACACGCTCCTTTACGATACTTCTCGGCTTGATGATGATGATAAGTCTTTGCGCCACTTTCATGATCACATGCTTCTATGGAAACGGGTTCTTGAGTTTTCCTATTCTCTTGATGCTGCTTCAAACTAGGTTGTTCTTGAGACTTGGCATACCATGGAGTTAACAAACACTGAGGTATGTGAGGATTGATCTCTTTTCCATTCTTGTCTACCTCGGCTGGAGCAAGACCAGCTTTACGAGCTTCCTCTAATTCGAATTGCTTCCTACGATCTTTCCTAGACATAAAACCAACTGAAGCTGTTGCCATTGTTATCAGATCGTTAAGCTTCGATTACTCTTTGCCAAGGTAACAATTGAAAATAATAATAATAAGGCTGCAAAGAATGAAGCTTGGTGGGATTTTTCAAAAACCTAGTTGAGTATATATATGAGAGGCAATGCCTTTTTATACATACCCTTAGATTAAACCTAAAACCGTATAAAGAAGCCAACAAGGTTTGATCTATAAATATAAGAAATTAAAAGTTTTGACAACAAAGGTTTCGTGGTGTAGTTGGTTATCACGTCAGTCTAACACACTGAAGGTCTCCGGTTCGAACCCGGGCGAAGCCATTTTCTCTTTTCTTTATTTTATCTTTTTGTTTACAGTTCCTCTTTACTACTTGCCTTTTAACATTAGTAAATTACTCACTTGAACACATATGTTTATTTTCCTTAAAACTAAGAGGTTTTAGGAAAATTGCGCAATTATATATGTTTAACTTCTTCTGGTAAATACTAGAGATTCTATTTCTACCTGTACTTGTGATAGTGTTCCTCTTAAGAAAAAACAAAGATGAGAAGCTTTGAAAAATACATCTTGTTTTTTTTTATCTCATCTTTGATAAGCACTAAGCTCAAGAAGACATGAGTGTTACTTTTATTTTATTTTGACGTACACATTTAACAAATCGTAAACTTTATGTTTTGTATAGCCCTAAGTCCCCCTGACCATGGAAACAAAGAAATCATCTACTTATGTTCTTATAAACCTAATGCTCCATTATCTTTGACCATTAGCCTAGTGGAAATGTGTTGTTATGAACTAGTTTCAAAATTATCAAATAATTTACACACGAAAAAGTAGAAAAGATGAGATCGACATGTTAACATTTTTACCAAAAATAATTCTATATGAAGTAATAAAATATGTCATTTGACTCTACTTATGATCTATTAATTAAATTGTTCATTTGACTAATTAATTAATATGAATAAAATACTTGATTAGAAAGAAATATAAACTGACGCTCTGATTTGATTCTGTACGTTTGCTAGATATATTATCTATCTTGATCATCTTCACTACTATATAATCTCATTCTTTGTCCTCTCTTCTCTCTTCATATCAATCTATCTTTTGCTCATAACATACAAAAATGAGAATCTTTCTCTACCTACTCGTAGTAGTGTTCCTCATCTCATCATCTGTTAACGCATGTGACAGATGCGTTCATAGTTCTAAAACAGCTTATTTCTCATCTGGCTACGATGTCTCTTGTAAACATTCTCATCTTCTCTCATTACTTTTTAATTTCTATAACTACTTGTTTCTTTCTTTTCTCATGTCTTGTAATGGGTTTTTGCAGCCGGGGCTTGTACTTATGGCACTCTTATGCCTACAAGATTGTATACCGCCCACTTTGCAGCGGCTACACCTTCCATTTACAAACATGGTGCTGCCTGTGGAGCTTGCTTTCAAGTTAGATGCAAGAACCCGAAGCTGTGTACAAGTAAAGGAACCTTTGTGATGGTCACAGACATGAACAAGATCAACAACCAAACCGATCTTGTCCTTAGTAATAGAGCTTTTAGGGCTATGGCTAAACCTGTTAGAGGTGCTGACAGGTACCTTCTCAAACAAGGCATCGTCGATGTTGAATACCAAAGGTTCGATTCTTGGAACACACGTATACTTCTTGGTTTTTTTATGTTCACTTGATTTCTACTTTGTTACTAACAAATACATTTTCGAAATGAAAAAAAACAGAGTTCCTTGCAACTACGGCAAAAGGAATTTGAACGTGAGAGTTGAAGAAAGAAGCGCAAAGGTAGAGCCATACTTCTTGGAGATAATGCCTTTGTACCAAGGAGGCCAAACCGAAGTGGTAGGTATCGACGTTGCGCAAGTTGGTTCGTCACAATGGATTAACATGATAAGAAGCGACGGAGCCGCGTGGGGTACTGACAAAGTACCAACCGGAGCTTTACAGTTTAGGTTTACGGTGACCGGCGGCAAAAAAATTTGGGCCAAAAGAGCTCTCCCAGCCAACTGGGAAATTCAGAGGATCTATGATACCGGCGTTCAGATCACTGACATTGCTCAAGAACGTTGTGATACATGCAGTAACATATGGAAGTGAAACATTATACTTCTCGTTATTTAGCCATACAAATATACAACGAACTTGTATACCCTTCATAGTATTATATATATATTGGAGACTTGGAGTTATGAAACAAGAGGACTAAGAAAGATCTATATATGTAGACGACTAGATTGTACACCACTCAAGAACTAAAGATCATGCTTAACAAAAAAAACTAGAGTCAACTTCACTTAATCATTGCAAGCAAAGAATCCGACAAGAAAACAACATAACATAGAGATGTTTTGTGTGTATATATCAGTTTGGTCTATATACATTGGTTTTGTGAAATTGCCGTGAAGGTTTCGTGGTGTAGTTGGTTATCACGTCAGTCTAACACACTGAAGGTCTCCGGTTCGAACCCGGGCGAAGCCATTTCTTTTTTTCTTTTTTTACAGTCCCTTGTTCGATCTCCTTTGAAAGAGATTGGATTCATCTATTGACAATGAGTTGTTATCTTGATTTTAAAACATATGTTAAGAAGCAATGATGGAGATAGAGAAACCTTTACCAAAACGAAATCTATAAAAAGTAATTAAATATGTCATTTGACTAATGACTATGAATAAAACGCGTAATTAGAAAGAAATACACACTTGACTCTATGACTATGACTCTGTGTGCTAGCTTATCTCTCTTCAATCTTCATCACTAGTATTATATAATCTCATTCTTTGTCCTCTCTTCTCTTTTCATATTAATACCATTTCACTCTCTTTTGCTCATACATATTTTTTTTTGTTTCCTCTTAAGAAGAACAAAGATGAGAAGCTTTCTCTACATACTTGTGATAGTGTTCCTCTTCTCATCATCTGTTAACGCATGTGACCGATGTGTTCATAGTTCTAAAGCAGCTTATTTCTCATCTGCCTCTGCTCTCTCTTGTAATTAAACATTCTTCTATTGTCTCATTACTTCTTATAACTACTTGTTTATTTCTTTACTCATGTCTTGTAATGGGGTTTTTGCAGCCGGAGCTTGTGGTTATGGCTCTATGGCTACAAGATTCGTTGCTGGACACATTGCGGCGGCTACACCTTCCATATACAAAAATGGTGCTGGCTGTGGAGCTTGCTTCCAAGTCAGATGCAAGAACCCAAAGTTGTGTACAAGTAAAGGAACCATTGTGATGGTCACGGACTTGAACACGAACAGCCACACTGATCTAGTCCTTAGTAATAGAGCTTTTAGGGCTATGGCTAAACCTGTTGGTAGTGCTGACAAGTACCTTCTTAAACAAGGCATTGTCGACATCGAATACCAAAGGTTTGATTCTTAAAACACATAACTTCTTTTTTTTTTTTTTTGTTATGGTCACTTGTTTTATAGTTTGGCACTAATAAATACATTTTGGAAATGAAAAAAAAACAGAGTTCCTTGCAACTATGGGAAAAGGAATTTGCAAGTGAGAGTGGAAGAAGCAAGCAAAAAGCCATATTACTTGGCGATAAAGCTTTTGTACCAAGGAGGCCAAACCGAAGTGGTAGGTATCGACATTGCTCAAGTTGGTTCGTCACAATGGAGTTACATGACAAGAAGCTACGGAGGCGTGTGGGCAACTGACAAAGTACCAACGGGAGCTCTACAGTTTAGGGTCACGGTGACAGGCGGCTATGATGGCAAAACGGTTTGGGCGAAGAGAGTTCTTCCAGCCAACTGGGAAGCTGGGAGGATCTATGATTCCGGGGTTCAGATCACTGACATTGCTCAAGAAAGTTGTAATACATGCAGTAACATATGGAAGTGACTCATTATACTTCTCCTTATTTAGGCATACAACAAACTTATATACACTTCATAGAATTATAAATATATACTGGAGTTCATCTATATGTATGTACTATGTATCCGACTAAACGGTACACCATTCAAGAACTAAAGATCATGCTAAACAAAAAGCTAGAGTCAATGTCACTTAATCATTACAAGCAAAGAATCCGACAAGAAAACAACATAACATAGAGATGTAGACACATCTCTGAAGTTGTATAGCCATCAAAAACACACATATTGGAAGCAAATGGTTGTCACTTAATAAAAATAAAAATGATTGGAATGAATAGTGACAACCATTTTGGAGCCATATCATATTATTGTGAGGATGATAATGAAAAAGAAATAAAAAATCATTTTAAGATTTTTAGAAAACACCAACCAATTATCATAAAATTCAAAGAACAATGACATAAAATTGAACAAATAGTATTTGTTTTTCTTTTGTTTGTTTATGTGTATATGTCAGTATGGTCTATACATATTATTTTTGTATCATCGTCAAAAAGGTTTCGTGGTGTAGTTGGTTATCACGTCAGTCTAACACACTGAAGGTCTCCGGTTCGAACCCGGGCGAAGCCATTCTCTTTTTTTTTGTTTTTTTTGGATTTTATCTTCTCAATATATATATGAGTTGAAATGGGAGAGTCCAAGTTTTTAATTTGTATGTCACACAATTTAAAACCGTTGCAACAATTGGTATCAAACTCTGTATCAGAGCCATCAATGATCCAAAGAGAAATCAATAAGAACAATGGAACGAGCACGTATCACTAGTATAGGCTAATAAAATGCTAGAACTATATGAAGTTATATGAATAAAAGTATAAAACACACTATCATTAGGTTACATAAATATTGTTATTCAAATTTTAACAAATCAAAAATTTTGGACTAAACCAATGAGCATAATGAAGAAACAGAGTGTCTGAAGGACCAACAGTTGCAAAACCTGAAAAATGCTCAGAAGGACTCTTAGAAGCACGATGCCACGCTGGCATCTTGTTGACAGCGCAACACTTCGATCGTGATGAGAAGCAGCACGTTTGGTGCCCAACGTTGGTAACGAAGTCAAAGGGCAGGAGTGACAGCTACAGCAAAAAGCATGTAAAGTTGTCAGACAAAAGGTGGTTGTTGTTGGCTAGTGGGAAGCTAGTGAAGTCAACATCATGACAAGAAGCTGCGCAGTGTCCGCTGGATAAAGAGAGGACCTGCGAGTTGTTTTGTTGCCTATATAAGAAGAGAGCTTTCTTCTTATTAGGGTTAGCACTTTAAGAAGAAAAAGTGTGAGAGTTCTTTGTGTTCATATCTGAGTTTTAAACGAAGAATCGTTGTGGGTTCTTTTGGTGAGTGAACAAAAGAGTGTGCATAGCTGTTGCTGTGCTTGTAAGCTGGGTAGATTAGGAATCGATCAGGGCCAAATCACAGTGTGTGATGTTGGTTAACTCTGATCAAACAAGCTTGTAAAAGAGTTGTTTGAAGATTGCTAATAAAACTAAGTTTGAAGAAATTTTTGTATCTGTGTAGTACTTTCAAGGTTCTAGTTCTCTCAATTGGTATCAAAGCGGGAAACCGATCTGTGAGACTTTCTCGTCTCCAAACAGGTTAGATCCTGAACTATGGAACCTACTACTGTTGGTGCAGGAACAAGCAAGAACATCATTCTGGATACAAGAAGATATGGGTACTGGAAAGTTAGGATGACACAACTCATCAGAGGTCAAGTTGAAGAAACATGGACTGCTGTAGAAAAAGGTTGGGAACCTTCGTTCGAGTCAACTGCTGAAAGGAACAACCATAGAGATAAAGCTGAAGATGATCGCCTAAGCATTGTAGTCTTTACTGCCAAAATTGACAAACTGCAAGATTCTGATACTGATTCAGACAGAAATGATGAAGTGAATCCTAAAAAGGAATACAGGACGCTCTATGACAGTTGGATGCAACTGAGTCAAGACAAGCTTAAACTTCTGGAAGAAAAGCTGAGTCTTGAAGCCAAAATCACTAGTGCCTATGAAGAAAAAAATCGTCCTCCCACTCCTACCTTAAGTTGTGATAAGTTCACTCAGGACTTGTTCAAGAAAGCTGAAGATCTTCACATCTATCTTAACAAAGAAAGGATAGAGCAACCATGCTAGAACGAGAGCTTAACGACAAGCATAAGCATATCAGAATGTTGAACAGTGCGTCGGGCGACCTGAATAACATTCTGAAAAGGCCTGAGCATCAAGGATTAGGATACCAAGAAGGTCAAGAACAGTGCAACAAAAGGTCTGTGAAGTTTACCAGTGGAGGGATGCTAGAAGAAACAGTGGATAATCAACAGTCTGGCATTGATAACTTGGTGAAACTTAGTACTGTGAAAAGAAAAGACAATACTAAAAGTTACTCTACGAGAAGAGTGTTCAACAGAAGGTTTTATGGATGTGGTCACTGTGGAAGAAAAGGTCATCAAAGGAGCAGATGCTACAAGTTCAAGGAAAGAGTCTGTCTTCTATGGACTCTGAACAGAGGATACTTAGAACCAACCAAGTTCTGTCACATGTGGGTGTCAAAGAAAGATCTCTATGGAGACATGCAGAGTGAAGTGTCTAACAAACATCTTCAAGACATGTACGATACAGAAGAGGCAGTCTACAACAGTTGTGAAAGTGAAGTCACTATAGAGCATCTGAAGGAGAAGACAGGAGATGTCCAAAACTTGAACTGCACCCTCGTGTGTACAGAACCCACAGTTGCAGCTATGCATGCCCATGTTGCGTATACCTCTGCGGCTACTCCGGATGGTAATTCGTGGTATTTTGACAGTGGTTGCTCTAGACACATGACCGGAGATCGAAATACTCTTGACGACTACACAAATGTGTCAAGTGGAAAAGTCACCTTCGGGGATGGCGGTAAGGGCAACATAAAAGGAAAGGGTTTGATTTCAAAATCAAATCAACCTCAATTGGAAAATGTCTACTTTGTTGAGGGATTAAAGGCTAACTTGATCAGCATCAGTCAGCTCTGCGATGATGGCTTGAAAGTTTCTTTTACTAAGATTAACTGTAGTGCCTGTGATGAAAATGATAATGAAGTGCTTTCAGGTGTGCGATCAGAAAATAATTGCTATATGTGGAAGAAGTCTGAAACGTGTCTGTCGGCAACAACGTATAAATTAGATCTGTGGCATAGACGTCTGGGACATATTAACACACAGAGTTTGATCAAGATTGTGAATGCAGAAGTGGTTAGAGGAATTCCCAAGCTGGAAGGAAAATCTGATGCAGTTTGTGAGGCATGTAGCAAGGGAAAGCAGATCAAAGTTCAACACAAGAAAACAGCTAATATTGGAACAAAGAAAATTCTTGAGCTTGTCCACATGGACCTCATGGGACCAATGCAAACAGAAAGCCTGAATGGGAAAAGGTATGCCTTTGTTTTAGTTGATGATTTTTCAAGGTACACATGGGTTAGATTTTTAAGAGAAAAATCATAAGCAGTTGAAAGTTTTAGGATTCTGGCTCTTCAGCTGCAAACTGAAAAGGGAAGCATTGTCCAAATCCGAAGTGATCATGGTGGTGAGTTTCAAAATGAGGAGTTTGAAAAGTTCTGTAACCTACAAGGCATCAGACATCAATATTCTGCCCCAAGAACGCCACAACAGAATGGAATTGTTGAAAGGAAAAACAGAACTCTTCAAGAAATGGCAAGGGCAATGATTCATGGAAACAATGTGTCACCTAGGTTCTGGGCTGAAGCAATTAACACAGCCTGTTACATCATCAATCGGGTTTATGTTAAACCAAAAACGAGCACTACTCCTTACGAAATTTGGAAAGGAAAGACACCAAATCTGTGCTACTTTCATACCTTTGGATGCATATGCTACATTCTAAATGATAAAGATCATCTTGGAAAATTTGATGCAAGGAGTGATGAAGGGATCTTTCTAGGATATGCAACAAATAGCATGGCTTACAGAGTGTATAATAAACGTCTTAAGAGAGTAGAGGAATCTGTCAATATCGTGTTTGATGACAGAAGTCCAACACAGTTGTTTCCAGTTGCTGTAGATGATGAAAATCCTAATGAGGAGGCTACTCAGGAAAAACCAGAAGAAGACCAAGAAAGGATAAGTAACGATAATCAAGGTGAAACATCAGAAACAGTGGGTGAAACTGCAAACACTCCGTTAAAAGTACCAAGACATCACTCTGAATCGGATGTTATTGGACACTTGAGAGGTGATCGTACTACTCGGGGAGTCCAGATTAACTTCAGAGAAATGCTTCAACACTCATGCTTTGTGTCTGTTATGGAGCCCAAAGATGTGTTTGCAGCTCTTGAAGATGAGTTTTGGTTCTCAGCTTGTCATGAAGAGTTAAACCAGTTTACCCGACATGACGTGTGGAATCTTGTTCCAAGACCTACTCACATAAATGTCGTGGGAACGAAATGGATTTTCAAGAACAAGATTGATGAAAATGGAAATGTAACAAGGAATCGAGCAAGATTGGTTGCTCAAGGATATTCACAGGTTGAAGGAGTAGACTTTGATGAGACATTTGCTCCTGTAGCTCGTCTAGAATCTATTCGGCTGCTTCTTGGTATGGCATTTCTTCTAAACATCAAGATGTTTCAAATGGATGTAAAGAGTGCTTTTCTAAATGGATTGATCCAAGAAGAAGTCTACGTCTCTCAACCTAAAGGATTTGAAGATCCAAACTTTCCAGATCATGTCTACAAGCTGAAGAAAGCTCTCTATGGATTAAAGCAGGCTCCTCGTACTTGGTATGAACGTCTTACTGAGTTTCTGGTTGAAAATGGGTTCAAGCGTGGGAGTGTTGACAAAACCCTGTTTGTCTATGAAGAAGGTGTGGACATTCTTATTGTCCAAATATATGTTGATGATATTGTGTTTGGAAGCACAAGAAAAGAATTGGTGAATACCTTTGTAAAGGTTATGACAAAGGAATTTGAGATGAGTATGGTTGGAGAAATGAACTACTTTCTGGGTCTGCAAATCAAACAGACAGATGATGGGATTCATATATCTCAGGGAAACTATGCCAAGAGCTTAATTCAAAGATTTGGAATGCAGACTAGCAAGACGTCCAGAACACCAATGAGCTCCACTGTGAAACTATCCAAAGATGAATCGGGACAGAAAGTTGATGAAAAACTATATCGGGCTATGATTGGAAGTCTTCTGTATCTCACTGCAAGCAGACCTGATCTGTGCTTCAGCGTGGGAGTCTGTGCAAGATATCAGGCCGATCCAAGATTGTCTCATCTGAACGCTGTTAAGAGGATCATCAAATATGTGAAAGGTACCACTGACCGAGGGTTGTATTATACTAAGCAAACTAATCCGAATCTTGCTGGTTTTTGTGACTCAGATTGGGCAGGTAATCTGGATGATAGAAGAAGTACCTCAGGCGGATGCTTCTTTCTGGGAAATAACCTCATATCCTGGCACAGTAAGAAGCAAAGCTGTGTAACCTTGTCAACAGCTGAAGCTGAATACATTGCCCTAGGAAGTTGCTGCACGCAATTAATGTGGATGAAACAAATGCTATCTGACTATGGTATTGTTTCCTCAACCTTATTTGTGTATTGTGACAACATGAGTGCTATAAATATTTCAAAAAATCCTGTCCAACACTCTCGTACAAAACATATTGACATTAGACATCATTTCGTTAGAGAACTTGTTGAGAACAAAGTGATAGAGATCTCTCATGTATCCTCAGAAAAACAACTTGCTGATATGTTCACTAAACCATTAGATTTAAACAGTTTTGTAAATCTGCAAAAATCTATTGGATTGTGTGATCACTAATGATTCTTGTCTTTAAGGCGTATGCAACAGGTTCCTCTGTACAGGGTTGCATAGCTTTGTGTCTGTATTTTAAACAAAAAAAAAAAAAAAACTTTCAGCAAATCTTCTCAGGAAAACAGCTGCTTCGCATACTACTTGTCGAAGAAGTCCGATACGGATGTGTAGTGGCTGCAAGAAAAAGAAAATCTCCAGAAAAGTGTAGGCAGGAAAGGGGTGATACTTCTTTCTATCTTCAAAGGTACATCGTGTGTATATATATACTTTATCAAAAAAAAAAAAAAAAGAAAAGTAAAAGTTAAAGGATCCCTCTTCTCTCTGCTCATATCACCCCCCTCGCCGTGAGAGCAGCTCCTACACATCTTGAGGATGAAATCTAAAGAAGTATGCTAAGTGTAGACTAGCCTGAAGAGATCAATGTGTATGTTTCATCTCATTGGGCTGCAAAGACTTTGTCTTCCAAGTAACTCAAGAACGTAAACAGCTATGCACCTCTGTCCAAAGGAATCTTTACATATAGTCTGGGAATTGAACTCAGGTGTGTATCATCAATCCTTGAGATTTTGTTGTTTACATTTCCTGTCAGTGTATCTCCTAGGCTGTCTCTGGTGGTTATTTTGTCTCAGTTCTTATCTGCATAAGTATTTATGTATTTTGTATCTCGTGTTGGGCCATGGTTGGGCCTATCTGTGGGCCTAATTGGTTCTGTGTGGATTTGATCTGTTTGTTGAGTACTGTTCAGGCACACTAGGGTTGCAACTTATAAGGACATCATCTATATCCTTTGCTCCCATTCTCCACAACAATTAAAGCGGCTACTTCTTTCAGATCTGATAATCTTTTTGGTCATCTGCAAACATGTCCCAACCAAACGATGGATCTCGACCAGGTCAATCGCAACTGTCCTCTGCTCATCCTACTTCCGCTGCAACGACAAGTCATGCGATTCCTTCTCTTTTCTCGGGTGCCAAATCTGGTGCACCTCCTGCAAAGAAATCAAGATCCAAAGTCGTTTCTCCTTCCCCAGAAGTCTATCCTGCTCTTACTCGGTTTTTGCGCCGTCTTTCCTCCGCTCAAGTTCCCCTTTCGTATTCTGCATGTCTTCCTGAAGTTTCAGAAGCCCAAGTTCCGTTAGGACAACTTCATCTCTCTGATGATACTACTGAGTCATCTCCTCCACCGGAATTCCTCAACCGGTACATCTTGCAACGACGTCGCATCGCCGATCTGATTAGACGGTTTCCTGAATTAAACAGACCAGCCACTCCCATTTTCTCGTCTCGGTTTATCTCTGCTCAAGCTGCAGAGCGATTCCAGTTTCTCCATGGTCAAGCCTTCATTCCCATGAAGATTCTATCGGCTGAAATACAAAATGATGATGTTCGTTCCATCCTGTTCAGGGCAGACCTTCTTCCAACAGTTACTGAGATTGACAGTTTCATCGAAACGATGGTCAAGGAATTCTATGCCAATCTTCCGGAGGCTGAAGGTAGGGACTCTGAGGTTCTCAGAGTCTTTGTTAGAGGGTCCATGTATGAGTTCTCACCGTCTCTCATCAATCGCCTCTTCCAACTGCCAAATGAGCCATATCCTTTGAATACATCTCAACTTCGGGCCTTCGGAGATCTTGATGCTGTGGCTGCTCTCCTTACTGATGGGCAAGTGTCAACTGTGGCTGAAGTGTCAACCGGTCTTCTTGGCGATATCATCACTGTTCTTCATCAAATCAGCTGCTTCAACTGGTTACCTTCCACGAATCATCGTGCTCTGTCCCCTGACAGATGTGTTCTTCTCTACTTAATTGCCAAAGGGGAGCGCTTAAACTTTGGAAAGATCGTGTTTGATGAGATTCGCTCGTGTGCATCTCGCTCGGGTGCTGCCTCATCGACTGATTGTTTAATCTTCCCCAACCTGATTGATCAGCTGTTACGTTTTCAGCGGGTCATTCCATCTCTGACTGGTGATGTCTTGTCCTCTACTCCTACAATGTTTGTGACCCCGGAAGCGACTGCGCCTACTTCTGGTCCCTCACTGACCTTGGCTGCTGATCTTGCTCATCTAGCCCACTCTGCTACGACCATCATGCAACGATTCTCAAGTAAGTCCTTCTTGTTCTTAGTCTACTTCTCTGTTTCACACCTGTTTTTTATATGAGTCTGTGCACTCAAGCAGGGGGAGAATATGTTGATGTCTGTGCTCGTAAACTTAAGGAGCACACAGAAAGCGACAACCTTGATACTGCGGATAGTGACTAGTTTGTTCAGTAGATCTTCTGTTTAGGGGGAGTAGTGAGTTGTATTTGATGATTTTAGAATTATCCATGTTTAAGTATATTTGAAACATGTGCTTGTTTCAAATGATTGTATGTGCTGAACCTTGTCCTCTTAATCTATCCTTCTCTAAGTCCTCTGGATCAATTTGGAACGAAACTGTTGTATTTTGTATTGCCTTTGCTGCGTGTGTCTGTTTGTTCGTGTGCAGGTAGCTTGAGGCACATACTCAGACAAAAAGGGGGAGATTGAAGAAACAGAGTGTCTGAAGGACCAACAGTTGCAGAACCTGAAAAATGCTCAGAAGGACTCTTAGAAGCACGATGCCACGCTGGCATCTTGTTGACAACGCAACACTTCGATCGTGATGAGAAGCAGCACGTTTGGTGCCCAACGTTGGTAACGAAGTCAAAGGGCAAAAGTGACAGCTACAGCAAAAAGCATGTAAAGTTGTCAGACAAAAGGTGGTTGTTGTTGGCTAGTGGGAAGCTAGTGAAGTCAACATCATGACAAGAAGCTGCGCAGTGTCCGCTGGATAAAGAGAGGACCTGCGAGTTGTTTTGTTGCCTATATAAGAAGAGAGCTTTCTTCTTATTAGGGTTAGCACTTTAAGAAAAAAAAGTGTGAGAGTTCTTTGTGTTCATATCTGAGTTTTAAACGAAGAATCGTTGTGGGTTCTTTTGGTGAGTGAACAAAAGAGTGTGCATAGCTGTTGCTGTGCTTGTAAACTGGGTAGATTAGGAATCGATCAGGGCCAAATCGCAGTGTGTGATGTTGGTTAACTCTGATCAAACAAGCTTGTAAAAGAGTTGTTTGAAGATTGCTAATAAAACTAAGTTTGAAGAAATTTCTGTATCTGTATAGTACTTTCAAGGTTTTAGTTCTCTCACATAAGAGGTTTAAGATTGGCAAATAATATATATGGTTTTGGTATTGGTCATGCTCACCTCATATAATACTTTATAGCCCCACCACTTAAGAAAAAGTAGAGAGAGTATCAAAGATATACACTTCTTATTCTAGACGTTAGCCTTTACCAAATCTCATTTAGCACTAAGCTCAAGAAGACATGAGTGTTCCTTTACGTTGTTCATATGCATCATTTCCATTAAACTACATCGTCAATGATCAATATAGAATCTAGATTCTAGACAATCGTAATCTTACATTTTGTATATGTAGTTCCGACAATGAAACAATAAGAGAAGGAGTAGTATGAAGATATGTATATTATTCACATCACATGTAGTAATCAATGCCATGGATATGACAGAGTCGTTCTCACATGGATATGTTCTATTCAATATTTTGGAAGATTTTTCATCGACTTAAATCAACAATTTAACAAACAAACTTTTGATATGTCCGATAAATATGATTAATAGCAACACAAGTAGATACGGGTTTAGTGATACAATCACTTAAAATGAGGAGATGCTAATGCTCTCTAGCTACATCCTAATTATTATTTTGTGTATACTTTATACACTTTGGTTCAAATTAGTGGAAATGAGTTGTTTTGGACTAGAAAACCTAATGGAATGGTTTTAAATTAAGTTCACGAACATCTCTCATTTTCTTTTGACTTTTTAACAACAAAAATAAGTTTAAAATAGTAATAAAATACTTGGGTAGAGTTATCAATTTTAATTAACCAAATATTATATACAAAAACGTGTGTAGAGAGAGTGGTGAAAAGGGTTTAGTACAAAAAGATAGAAAGTGAAATTTGGGGGTTTGGAATTTGTTCTTATCTTTTCTCTCCTACACAAAGCCATCTCTCTCTTTTATTTTAATCTGTTATTAACTTTATAGGTTAAGACGTGTTTATGGATATACTTATTTACTCCCTTATGAATGGATTTTATAAAGTATTAATAAAGAAAATGCTATTTAAATTTTTTTATAGTTTACATTTTCAAAATATTTTGAAACTACAATTAGGATCATTTATAGTTTACATTTTCAAAATATTTTGAAACTAATTAGGATCATTGTTTGTAAGAGTTGTTCATCGTAATCATATATATCAAATAACTCTAATAATGATAATAATAATTAATAAAAAATAGTTAAGATCAAAATTTCTAAACAAATTAATACAACATTTTTTATAAAGATTTTAAACAACAATGATCTAATAATACGTGAATTTGTTTAGATTTCCATATCAACTAAAATCCAATAACCATACTATTTCAGAAATTTTGTTCTATCACCAAAGATGATTTTGTTTAGATTTCCATATCAACTAAAATCCAATAATCATACTATTTCTCCTTTTTTTTTATATGTTGTGGACCTTGTCACATTTCAGAAATTTTTGTTTCATTACCAAACAAGAAATGTATATGTTTGTTCCTTCATAATATAGCTAACTACAAAAATAATTAATTGGATTAGGTTACAAAGAAACAAAATACTTATGGGTTGTTGTTTCGTTTATTAATCAATTTCATCAAAATACTATACAATATGTTTATGTTACCTAAAGAGAAAGAGGCCGACATGTACAAAAGCAAGTAGAGTCGGTGCAATGGCCTTTGTCATCATCATAATCTTCATCCATGACTCATTGGTAAAAAAAACCAAAACTATCTTCTCTCGTTCACACTTGTTCCCTTTTTACTTTGGTTGTAGTAAACTAAACTAATTTAATTAAAGATGTCACTTTAACATTTTGTATATTGAGTTGAGTAAAACGCGTAATTAAGGAAGCTACACATCACAACACATACCCAGCTATGACGTGACTGGTGAGTGTTAGATATGGAGACGCTGAGCTGGCTTCAACTCTCTCTCCTTCAATATCTTCTTCTTCACTATTTACTATTATATAATCTCATTCTTTGTCCTCTCTTCTCTTCTCATGTCATTCACATATCTCTCTTCAATCTTCTTGATCACTATTACATTTGTCCTCTCTTCTCTTCTCATCTAATTCACATATCTCTCTTCTTTGATCATTATTGTTTCTTTCAAGAACAAGAAACAAAAGATGGGAAGCTTTCTCAACCTCATTGTAGTCATCGTCTTCGTCTTCTCTTCATCTGTTAACGCATGTGATCGATGTCTTCACAGTTCTAAAGCATCTTACTTCTCCTCTGCTTCAGCTCTCTCTTGTAAGCGATTCATTCTCATCTCTTTACTATCTGTTTTGTTTCTTTTTCTGATGTTTTGTTTTTATGGGTTGCAGCTGGAGCTTGTGCTTATGGCTCTATGGCTACGAGTTTCTTCGCCGGACACATAGCTGCAGCTACACCTTCAATCTACAAAGACGGTGTTGGCTGTGGAGCTTGTTTCCAAGTCAGATGCAAGAACCAAAAGCTTTGTAGCAGTAAAGGAACCATTGTAATGGTCACAGACTTAAACAAGAACAACCAAACCGATCTTGTACTTAGCAGCAGAGCTTTTAGAGCTATGGCTAAACCTATCACTGGTGCTGACAGAGCTCTTCTCAAACAAGGCATCATCGACATTGATTACCAAAGGTTTAACTCTTTAAAAACCCTTAAAACTCTTTTCGTTTCCTTAATCAATCAACACTAATCATAAAACAAAAATAAAAACAGAGTACCTTGCGATTACGGGAACAAGAACATGAACGTAAGAGTAGAAGAAGCAAGCAAAAAGCCAAACTACTTAGAGATAAAGCTATTAAACCAAGGAGGTCAAACAGAAGTAGTAGCCATAGACATTGCACAAGTTGGTTCGTCACGTTGGGGTTACATGACAAGAAGCCACGGAGCTGTATGGTCTACTGATAAAGTACCAACCGGAGCTTTACAGTTCAGGTTCATCGTCACAGGAGGCTACGACGGCAAAATGATTTGGTCGCAAAGTGTTCTTCCGGCTAATTGGGTAGCTGGTAAAACTTACGACGCCGGTGTACAGATCACAGACATTGCTCAAGAAGGTTGTGACCCTTGCGATGCTCACATCTGGAAGTAATAAACTCAATTCCAAATTCTTTTAGGTACACAACATAATCTTTATAGATTCATATATATGTAATGTGTAACAGAAGAACACAAGAATATAACATTGTGCTAAGAAAAAGCAAATCTTGATTCCATAAGAGATTTCATAACATTTACTTTACAACTGGGGAAACGATAATTCGAAAGAAACGAAACGGAAACCCTAAATTCGTAAACAAGATTTGAACAAACCCTAATTCCCAAATTCAAGAACTGGTGAATTTGGTAACAGCCTTGGTTCCTTCAGAAACAGCGTGTTTAGCGAGCTCACCGGGGAGAACAAGTCTCACAGCAGTTTGAATTTCCCGAGAAGTAATCGTAGGCTTCTTGTTGTACCTAGCGAGCTTGGATGATTCAGAGGCGAGCTTCTCGAAGATGTCGTTGATGAAGCTGTTCATGATCCCCATGGCTTTGCTTGAGATTCCGATATCGGGATGGACTTGTTTCAGAACCTTGAAGATGTAGATCTTGTATGTCTCGACGCTCTTCTTCTTCATCTTCTTCTTCTTGTCGCCGCCTGCTCCGGCTTCTTTCGGAAGTTTCTTGCCGGCTTTTGGTTTCTTCTCCGCCGGAGCTTTCTCGGCTTTTGATTTGTCTTCCACTGGCTTCTCGGCGGCTGGTTTCTTCTCCGCTGGCTTCTTCTCTGCTCTCGGCGCCATTGTTTTGACTTTGTTTTTTTTTTTTCTGGGTGAAGGAAGAAGAAGAAGCACAGATCTATGTGGTTTTGGTATCTTCCTTGACGAAGATGAGTTTTGGTTTTATAGTAGTTCGTGTAATTGATTTTATTGGTTCTTAGATATTAACGAGGATCGATGAGGTGAGAAGATCTTACCCGTTGATTTTATTTTTAATCGACGGTTTGTAAGAAGTGCTTATAAATTAGGAAAACTTATAAAGCGGGATCGCTGACGTGTCAAATATTTGGTGTATGTTGGCGCGGCGTTAAATTCTCCGTTCCCGCTACATTATATTCTACATGGGCTTTTCTTGGGCCTGATCCAAACAAATTAACAAGAACATAGGCCAACGTCAAAAACCCAAAAACACTATCTTAGCCGTTTATTACTTTCCATCGACTTATAACAAACAAGTCTCATTTAGCCTTTTTTACACTCACTATCGTAAAAAACATCCATTGACCGTTATATTTTGACCCGGTCCAGCCGGTTTATCCAATTGCGAACATATAAACCGAAAAAATTATTGTTATGCTTTACTGTGTATAAGGAGATGCATGATTTGGATTATAAAGACGATCAAACAAAGATAAGTAAGAAGTTTGTTTGATCATAGAAATCACCATCCATCACACAAAAACAAATTAACAGAAACACATCTCATTATTCGATCGGTTCAGATGTGATTTTTGAAAAAGAAACTTCATTATCCATCTCCATAAGACCATAACCATCTAGTACGTGCATGCATGATATAAGGTTGCTTTTACGAGCAGAAATAGAAGACCATCGTAATAACCAAAGCTAAAAAGGCAAACATAGCTAATAAACATACATAAGTCCCCATATATATATAATCCAAACAAGCTAGTCACCATGCATGTCACAGATAAGATGCCAAGGAAGATAGCAATCTCTTCGAAAACCCTAGCGTATGATGGACAAATCATGAACAAGGCTGATATGAATAAAAAACTGATATGTTCTTGTTAATTTTTATTATCTGAGTTTTTTTTTTTTTTGCAGTTAATGAAATGAATCATACAGAAGAAGATCATGGAGGTGGTGATTATGATTATGAGTTGGATCAGCTCTTCCTTGTACATTCTGATATTACATCTTTTCTCCATCAGGTACACTTGAGTTGGGTCCTTTTGATAATCTATCTGAGAGCTCCTCTGTGTCCTTTGTATGGTTGAAAAAGATGAACAATTTGTTAATTGAGCCATGTTTCCATGTTTTGTCAATCCTTTTTGGTGATATATGCTCTGTATCATGAGTTATGGCTAATCATTTGTTGAATATCAGATTGATGAGCTTGTTGTGCAAACCATGAAGCGTAAGACCGTGGGACGAGAGAAGTTGGATCCTTTAGATCTGTCTTGTCTGATATGCTGTCCACACTTAAGGTATCATTTCTTTTTACCTACTGTGTATTTTTTTTTTTGGGCTTCTTGTGTTAACCATTTGTTTTAGAACTGTATTCTATTTTAATTATGCAGCCATGGTTTCCACGATTGCAAGAAGTGATATCTGAAAATCTGAATTCCTTAATCATCAGAATGCGTCAAAGCTGACGGCTAAAAAGATTAAGAATTTGATCATTGCAAACATTTTTGAAATTGAACTGAAACATAAAAAGACACAATTTTAACATCACTAGCTTCAGATTATGGTGATTCAAAGGAATATAAGCCAAGAATCTCATCATCTCATAGAAAAAAAAACATACAATATGATTTTTATTATAAAATCTAACCAACATGAATCAATTGCATTACATTTTTATATTTAATAAATTGGTGGCCTGATGATACCCAATAGAGCGCATAAGTTTGTAAGGTAGTCTAAATACACAGGAACTAAATACCCCAAACAATGTTCGGGTACATCGAATAGAACGATACAACATTCCCTTGTAACGCTCTTGAACTTCAAATGCTCCACTGACTTAACACATTGCGGAACTTTTTTAAAACCTTTCAAACAAGCAAATGGTTTTGGTAGCCACCCTTCAGCTGACACTGGAGCAAACGCAAGTTCATCATCTGACTTTGGAGCAAACACAAGACCATCATCGTTACCTTTGATTTGAGAAACTGATAATATTATTACAACTATCATTGATAAGATTGAGACAGACATCTTCCCACTCATGTTTAAGTGTGTTTGATTTTTATAACTTGGATTTTGTGTATTGTGATTATGACTGTGAGTCTGTGAGACTTTGGGACTATCATTCTTAGTATTTATAAGGGGAATTTCTCAAATTTGACTCATATTTAATGTGATATAACTAGATGGCTCACTCTAGTGAGCCAAATATTTTGGAATATTCTTTTATTTGGATAAAACAGCTAACACTCTATCTTTTATATGATAATCACAAATTAATTTCCTTTAAAAGAAATCTGTCCACGTAATTCCCTTTCTTAACTTTCTTCAATTGGAAAGAAATATAACAAAACAAAGAAACTAATACATAGTTTCTCATCTTTAAGACCATCCCCAATGTATTTATCTATTTCTACCTCTAAAAAGGAATATTCCATATAGATTAGATTTTTAATTTAGTATTAATACCTTCTACTTTTAAAATTTACAAATTAACCCATCTAACTTTAACATTTGTAAAAACTACAAACTAACCTATTTATTTAAAGAATTATTCTACAAACAAAAAAGTTAAACTCTACATAAAAGAAGACATTATTGATTTATTTTGGTTCTATATATAAAAAATTTAAACTTAAAATGTTTTTAAAAATAATTTTAAATATTTTGTTATATTATTAATTTTTAAAAGTATTAATTTTATTTATTATAATCATAGATACCAAAAAATTAAAAGTTAAAGGATTCTTTTGTAATTAAAAAAGTTGAACTCTAATACTCTATTATAGAGGAAAAAATAGAGTTCATATATATATATAGTAAAATATAGCAATTTTTATATTAGAGGTGGATATAGAAATGAGGAGAAGTGAATTTTAAAATAGAGTATAGAGGCAAATATAGAGGTGGGTTGGAGATGCTCTAAAACAGAGAATACAATAGAGAATGAAAAAAAGAAAGCAAATCAAGACGGTAAGAATTTGATCATTGCAAACATTTTTGAAACTGAACTGAAACATAAAAGACACAATTTTAACATCACTAGCTTCAGATTATGGTGATTCAAAGGATTGTGAATAAGCCAAGAATCTCATCATCTCCTATATAGAATAGAAACATACATTTGATTTTTATTATAAATCGTCTAAAACATGAATCAATTGCATTACATTTTTATATTTTATAATTAAATTCTTGGCCTGATGATACCCAATGCATCGCATAAGATTTCAAGCGAGCCTAAAAACTCAGGAAATAAATCCCCCAAACAATGGTCGGGTAGATCGAGCAGAACGCTACAACATTCCCTTGTAACGGTCTTGAACTTAAAATGCTCCACTGACTTAACACAATAGGGAACTCTTTTAAAATCTTTCAAACAAGCAAATGGTTTTGGTAGCCACCCTTCAGCTGACACTGGAGCAAACGCAAGTTCATCATCTGACTTTGGAGCAAACGCAAGACCATCATCGTTACCTTTCGTGATTTGCAAAACTGATAATATTATTACAACTATCATTGATAAGATTGAGATAGACGACATCTTCCCACTCATTTTCAAGTGTTTGATTTGTATAACTTGGATTTGTGTATTGTGATTATGCTGTGAAACTTGGGACATCATTCTTAGTATTTATAAGGGGGAATTACTCAAATATGACTAATATTTGATGTGATATAACTAGATGACTCACTCTAGTGACCCAAATATTTTGGAAATATTCTTTAATTTGGATAAAACAGCTAACTCTCTCATCTTTTATATGATAATCACAAATTAAATTTCTTTAAAAGAAATTTGACCACGTAATTCTCTTTCTTAACTTTCTTCAATTGGAAAGAAATAAAACAAAACAAAGACACTAATACATAGTTTCTCATCTTTAAGACCATCTCCAATGTATTTCTCTATTTCTACCTCTAAAAAGGAATATTCCATATAGATTCGATTTTTAATTTAGTATTAATACCTTTTACTTTTAAAATTTACAAATTAACCCATCTATTAGTTTTTAGTAAAAAGGCCCAAACTTTTAGTAAAAGAGCCTAAATTTTTCAAAAAACTATTAAATTTACTTAAAAAACCTCCATATAATTTTAGAAAGTTTTATAACATATTATAATTTTTCTTAAGAAGGTCCAAGGGACCAGAATAATGTTGTGCCGGGGCTGGTCCTGCAAGCACTCTTTTCCTCCGGTGTCTCTCTTTCTAACATATGAACCAGTAAGTTAATAAACCCTTAGAGCACCCCCAACGGGAGTTCTCCGACCAATCTCTCACCATTAAAATAATTGAAAATATATAAAAAGAGAGGAAAGAGAGATGACCGGTTCTCTAAAAAGAACTTTGCCAACCCTCTAAAGAACCTCTCTCGCCACATGTTTTAATTTTATTGGTTCATCTCTATTTATGAATTAAATTTAATTACATAATAAAACTAAAATAAAAAATAATATATATTAATTTCAGAGATACACTTGGTGAGATATCCACCGATGGTGATGGCCTTATGTCATTCTAATTAATAGAATGGGTTTAAACCGTTTTCGTTTATAGCTGCATTTATAGCTTAATCCTTTGGTTTGTGAAACAGGATCCTACATATGGCCTTCAAAGTCAAATCTCTGGTTGGATAATCCAATGCTCATATCTGGTGAGAGGAAGGAACTTCATTTCATATCTTGGCATGCTTGAGTCTAACCGTGTCCAAGTTATACGGGAACTACCACTTGATGATCTTCTTGGAACAAAAGCCTCCACTCCTATAGAGCTTTCTGTCTATGAAAGCTTTTTCTAATGGCAGGTACGTGTTATGTTTGATAATTTTGCATGATACTTATTGAATCAATTAAGCTTTTTGTTTTTGTTTTATCTCAACTAGTTAGTTTTGTTTTCACAGATGGAGTGGATTCAGAGGTACTTGATGATGAGGAGGATTGGAGGATCATGTTTGGTCTTGTGAAGTATACCTTTCTACTGGTCAAGGCTTTGAAGATTTCTCCATGCATCTCAAATACAAAATTCACGTAAGCATCTTAGCCACACATAAATAAAAACTAAAATTATTCATCGTCTAACCATTTGATTCCAAGAAAGTCCTACCTCAGATTTTGACTCCCATGCTATTTTTTTTCCACAGGATAAGAATTTAGCTGAAGAAGAAGAAGATTTCGAAGAATATCAAGAAAAGAAATATGCATTTGAATTTTACAATAAAATCTATCAAAATGACTTAAACTGTATTACATTTATCTTAATAAATTACTGGCCTGATGATACCCAATGCAGCGCATAAGCTTTTAAGCGCAACGCGATAGCTAAAACGTACAGGGAAAAAAACCCCTAAACAATGTTCGGGTAGATTGAGTAAAACGCTACAACATTCCTTTGTAACATTCTTGAATTGAAAATGTTTCACTGCTTTTACACAATTCGGAACTTTTCTAAAATCTCCCAAACAAGCCAATGGCTTTGGTAGCCACCCGTCATCTCCCATTGGAGCAAACGCAAGATCTTCTTCTGACATTGGAGCAAACGCAAGTTCATCATCGTTACCTTTCGTGATTTGAAAAACTGATAATGTTACAACTATCATTAATAAGATAGAGACATAGACACGTGTTTTTTGCATGTTCCCACTCATTTTTTTTAAGTGTTTTGATTTGTGTAACTTGGATTTTATATTTGTGATTATGACTTGAGAGACTGGGACACTTGGGATTTTATATTGTGATTATGACATCTTTTTGAATATCCAAGCTAAAATAACCCATATTCTTGTGGATCAAAATACTGTTTAACACTTTCTTTTTGTGATAATCACAAAATTAAGTTTCCTTAAATGAAATTTGACCACAGAAATATAACATATAAGAAGCAAAATACAGCGAATTTAGTCTTCCATTGTTTTCTTTCAAATTGACTTTAATTTCTTCAATTGGAAAAAAATGAAACTAAACAGAGAATACAGAGTTTCTGATCATCTTAGGGAAACTAAGTTTTTGACTATTGACCAAGACAGATGTGATATCTTGTCACGAGTTTTCTTCAATTTAAGCTTTTGTCTTGAATGCATGAGTTGTTAACTATATCCTAATCTCTCCATTGTTGTAGAGAAATACAAGGAATAAGCAAAAATAATCCAAGACATAAATTATATTAGGGTAGGAAGAGGAGATACAAGACTCATAGAAGATATAAACTATAGTATAATCAAACTGATATAAAATTATATGATGTTGAGAGACATTTCTAGTGATCACACATTTTAAGAGAAATTTGATATTTTGTCATCTCTTAGCATTGTCAAACATTACATGGAAGAGAAGCTAATAAGTTAGCTAGCTTCGATGACATTTTAGATTAGATAGATAAAAATCATGGGATGATGAGACAAGGCTTTGAAGCCTTAGAAATAACACAAATCTGATTCCCAAAGTATTGTACATGTAAACTAATTGAAAAACCATCACAAAAGCAACACATCTCATAGTTTTCTCATAGACATTAAGATAGACAACAACAATACCAAATAGAATCAAGTTTTGGAAGGTGTTAAAAAAAGTTTTGATAACTGTCAGAGAGGAAACATAACCACTCCAGAAACAAACTTATTTCAAGAACCCTGTAAAGGAACGGTTCGTTATCTTCTTAGTTGGTGCGGCTTTTGAAAACATCAAGACCCATTTCGGTTGGATCGGTTGCTTGAAGCTCCACTTGAATCCCATCTAGTTCTCTCTTAAACCTATCCTTAGAGCTCGCGTAAATCATCTTGTCTCTCACTTTAGCAGTGTCTGGAGACCTTTGCCACACGAAAAAAAACAAACACATTGAAGCAATATAAAGGACATGACTATGTATATATGTTAGTTGAAAACAGCGAATTTTTACCACGCGATGAAGAAGATCTTGCTCTTCTGGCAATTCTCAGCAGTGACAAAATCGTAATCGTAAATGCAGTATCGGCATTCTTCAGCAGGAAGACTTGCTGCAAAGTCATCATATGATTGTTCAGGTTCACCAAGTTTCTCAACGATCACTTGCTTATCTTCAATCTTGTAGACTATGGTACGAAATGTTCGTTTCGCTTTCAGTTCCATAAACTTTAGCTTGCAATCATCATGCACAGCCATTCCCGATGCTGCGTTTGCCTATTATCATTTTCCAATACACACAACACAAACACTTGTAAAAGATGCTCATCTCTCTCAAAAACACAAATTTATAAACCAATGATCACCCAATTTGGAGATTGTAAAACAAGTTTAGACTTCAATTGGTGACGATTCCTGAGAAAAGAAGCAACTCATATATGGATCGAACTAGCATAACAACTCATATGAACTTCAAGCTGAAGAAACACCAGATTCCTCATACTTGATTTCAAATTAACTTAAAAGTCTTAGATATATATAAATTCCGATCACACACACACAAACACAAAAGCATCAAAGATCCGAGTACATAGAGTTCAAATCCCAGATCTAACGAGCGAGAAGCAAACGAATTTGAACTCGTATCGACTAGCAAAGCAATCAAAAGCTTCAGAAATCGAAGAAACTTTAAAAAGAGAAGAAGAAACTGAGCTCACCATGGCTGAATCAAACCGATTTCAAAATTCTGGTAGAAAAATGAAGAAGACGGAAGAAAGATATTTTTCTCCGGTCGACAAAAAAAAATCAATGGAGAAAATTATGAATTTGTGTCTTTTTTTTTTTCTTCACTGTTTCTTCTCTTTTTTTTTTTTGGGCTTTGTGTTAGCGTTATTTGTAAGCTATCCGAATCATTTTATTAATATGGAAACGTATTTCATTTTGTTTATATGTTTCTTTCCATTTGGATAAGAATATATAATAAAGTTTTTTTATTTTGCTCACTCTTCACAAATTATTATAAACATTATTACCCTACCTTGCTTTATTGAAAATGTCATCGATTAGGTGATAAATTCGTGGACAAATTCGGTACCGCTTCATGTTTGGGGATATACAAATATGGTCAACACAACCAATTTTTAAAGATAATTCTTTCGATACAAAACCATAAGAATGAATGAAAAGAATGGTCAATACGACCAAATCCGATCATAATCTTCTTAGTTAATGTATCTGTATAGGTCAGTCTGGTCCTGGACAGTTGTTAAAGAGAAACTTTACTCATCCATTTCATAAAATGATACCAAAATGGGTTCATCATCTTCAATAGACGATTTTGGGTCCTTACACACCATTTTAGAACAACATTGAACACAAGAACACCGCGATATAAACGGAAGCTGTTTAGGTTTCATAGATTCTTCACAGCAAAATGTATAATATAAATTGGTAACATTATCACTCCGAAACAACATCATATAGATCTTTCTCAAAGGGAAAAATGGATAATAAACTTTCGGGTTTACTTTTTTTAGTTGGCACGGCTTCTGAAAACATCGAGGTCCATCTCGGTTGGATCAGTTGCCTGAAGCTCTATTTGAATTCCGTCTAGTTCCCTCTTGAACCTGTCCTTGGAGCTCGCGTAGATCATCTTGCTTCTCACCTTAGCTATGTCAGGGCACCTTTGCAAAAACACAACAGTACATATATAAGATGAAAACCATTAGAGAGAGAGATAATGAGAAAGGAAGACACAAGAATTGAATAGCTACCAAGTGATGAAGAAGATCTTGCTCTTCTGGCAGTTCTCAGCAGTGACAAAGTCGAAATCGTAAATGGCGTAACGGCATTCATTAGCTGGAAGACAAGCTGCAAACTCATCATAGGTTTGGACAGGCTCACCGACTTTCTCAACGACAACTTGCTTCTGCTTCTCTTCGATCTTGTAAACAATGAAACGGTGTGACCTTTTCGCCTTCAGTTCCAGAAATCTCAGCTTGCAATCATCATGCACAGCCATTCCCGATGCCGCGTTAGCCTGTTTTAAACCCATATAACCATGAAGATCAGAACATCTTTTCACACTACTACATAATCAACAGTCTCAAAAACTTGAATTGATAAACTCGTGATAGCAATTAAGGTCACATTCTCAAACCTCAACATGAAAAAGACAGATAATGTGAGATGAAACTCATGAATCAATAGTGGAAACAACATCCAACAGTTCAAGAAAGAAGTGATTAAAGATCAACATCAAGCAACACAAAAAAAACTAAAGATCAAATGGAGTGAGAGTGAGTGATCGAGGAGAAATGGATCAAACAACCACAACAACACCAAAATTGATAAATGTTCAACAAGAATAAGCCCTAAATCAAACTGATTTCGAATTCTCGCTATCAAAGAGAAGCTCTCTCACACAGTTTTGATCCTAGATCAGTCACACAACGATCAACAAAAACACCAAATCTCAGAGATCTACGAAACCAAAAGTCCATTAACAGATCTAACGAAACAACAAAAATGAGCAAAAGCAATCGGAACCAGAAGATTTAGCAAGCGAGAACCAAACACAAATCGAGAGAGAGGCGGACGCAGTACAGATCGAGGGATTGAAGGTATAAACAAAATAAGTAGAAATTGAGCTCACCATGGCTGGAAACACACTAGTATCAGAGCGAAGTCGTGCTTAGAAGAAGAAGAAGAAGATATTTTTCTTCAGGCGGCTAAGAGAATCGACAGAGAGAAGAAGACGGTCACCTTTTTTTCTTTGTCAATTTCTTTTTCTCTCTTTCTTCCTCAATTTATTCGGAAGTCCAACCAATATTAATTATATTATTATTGAATATTGTTTTTTTAATTCAATACTATAATTAGATTCATTTTATTCAACCCAGTCTTTTTGGTAGGTGTTTTAATTATATCATTGATTTTTTTTTGTAAATTAATTAAAACATTGACCAAAAATATATACATGTAAGTTTTTAAATATAAAAATAGAAATATAAGTGATATTCCGAATTAAAATTTTGAAATCTCATTATACCATTGAATCAATAAGTAATTTGATGGTCCACAAACTTGAATTTCGATAAATTTTGGTTAATTCAGAAGAAATAAATAAAAATTATTAAGTTAATCTTTAGTTTAAATAAGTTAATCTTTAATTTAAATACCGATTTAAGATTAGATGGTTAAAATTGTATATATAAAAAATAATCCAAAAATTAGAGAAAAATATCACAAACAATAAACAAACCACTGCAATATAGTTCGACAAAAGTTTTGGGTTCTTTAAACCGTTTACAAAAATGATTCTTCTCCTATATAGTTTTAAGAAGATGGAGAGTGGAGACTCTTCATAATTTTATCTACAAGTCTAAACCATATTGGTACTTTATCATTTTCAAAAGTTTTGAATACTCTTAGTTGGTTTCCTATCTTACTAATAGATCTACAAAACTTCCAATACAAATTAAATGTTTAATTAGTACTTCTCTATTATAATTCAAATACTAGTCCCATATATGAATGCTGATAGCTATTAGCTAAGACTTTTAGAGCCAAAAAAATCTTTGAACACTTATACACACATTTGGTATGGGTCTTTTGTGCATAATGTAAAAGAAATGTGAAAATTTTCCATATAAAAAATAAATAAAATCATATGCCAAAACAAAATTGTATATCGTATTTTCTTGGCATAGAGTATATATATTTTGGTGAACAAAAAAAAAAGAGTATATATATTTATTTAATAGCCAAATTACAATAAATGAGATTCTTGCAAAATTCAAATAAAAAGAACGAGAGGTACGTGAATCATATTGGCTCTTCGGCATCTCTCAGTTGGCTCTTCCACACTTACGTGAATCATATATTGGCTCTTCGGCATGTTACACTAGCCTCACCGCTTATTAAATTGAAGCCCATTACCTAAATTAGGCCCGATATTTATACTGTATTTAAACAAATTAAGCCCAGATCAGCTCAAGAGCAAACATATAGTGAAGACTCATTACAAATTGCTTCTATCCATTATTAGTGTTGTAAAACATGGAACTGATGATCTCAGATCAATTCTGTAAACAAGTCTACATGATTATAGTAGTGAGTCTCTCTATACCCAAATTACAATCAGTCATCGGCTTTCGAACTGTTAATATTCATTGTCACATCCTCTGCATTCTTGGCAACTTCGACAAATATTAGTCTACCATCTACAATCTGAAACCAAAGATACACACAAAAGAACCAAAATGTAACTTCAGTACATCTGTCAAGAAGTTCAATAACGTTATCATCACAATGAACACAGACCAACTTCAATATATCTTCAGACTCTAATCAGCATTTCTACAGTAGATTCTAATACAATGGATCACACAAGTGTCCTGACTAGTGGTGTTGAGGTTAAGGACAATATTGTGCCAAGAGACGAGTTTTCGATAAGTAAACTCATTACAGTACAAAGTCAAACCTATTCAAGTGTTAATGAAAGATGTTTCAATTGGATTTTCTAACCTTCCCATCTAAGCTTTTCATTGCCTTTCGAGCATCATCTTCAGATTCGTAGGTGATAAAGCCGAACCCTTTTGGTCTCTGTGTTTTTGAGTCCCTAATAAGCCGAGCTGAAACAAACCCACATCACCAAATTTAACTAAGGAACAAAAATACAGCTTCATCAAACATATTCAGTTTCGTGTCTGCACCTTCTTTAATTTGACCAAACTGAGAGAACAATTGCCTCAGAGATTGATCTGTAGCGTAAGCTGATAACCCTGCACAAGATATAAATCTGATCAAACCAAACCAAGCATACATAGAAAGAATCTAAAAAGAGAGATAAAACAATAACATACTGCTTACGAAGAGCTGAGCTGAGACTCTCTTAGCCATCTTTCAACAACCCCAAACTGTTTCGAAAGAAACCCTTTAATAAAGAACGAAATCTATTTCTAGGTTAAACACTCGAACGAAACGACGACGTTTTGGAGAGAAACACTAAGATTCCGATCTACACAACGACGTTTAATTGAAGCGAGACCGATACATTTGCAGTGACAAAGATATGATTTTTATTAGAACATTAAACTTTAATTGATTTAAGAGAAACATCGGATATGATTCGATTACACCCAAAAGATAACAAAACAGAAATCAAAATTACAGAACTTCTAATAGTCAAATTCTAAAAAAAAACCCTAATTTTAACAAACACCGTAAATCCCAAATCATCGATTCCAACAAAAGATCCCACAAATTCAAGAACTGGTGAATTTAGTCACCGCCTTGGTTCCTTCAGAAACAGCGTGTTTAGCGAGCTCACCGGGAAGAACAAGTCTCACAGCAGTCTGAATCTCCCGAGAAGTAATCGTAGGCTTCTTATTATACCTAGCGAGCTTGGATGATTCAGAGGCAAGCTTCTCAAAGATATCGTTGATGAAGCTGTTCATAATCCCCATAGCTTTGCTTGAGATTCCGATATCGGGATGGACTTGTTTCAGAACCTTGAAGATGTAGATCTTGTACGTCTCGACGCTCTTCTTCTTCATCTTCTTCTTCTTGTCGCCGCCTGCTCCGGCTTCTTTAGGGAGCTTCTTGCCGGCTTTTGGTTTCTTCTCCGCTGGAGCTTTCTCGGCTTTTGATTTCTCTTCCACTGGTTTCTTCTCTGCCGGCTTCTTCTCTGCCTTTGGAGCCATTCTTCACAGGAGTATGAAAAGGTATTAGAGTATAGAAAGGTTTAGGAGAAGATTGATTCGTGAGATCAAGAATTGTGTGTGTTGTTAAAACGATTTCGTAGCTGATGTATATATACGACTATGAGTTGGATACTCATTGGTTAGTTCTTGTTTCACGAGGATTGATGACGTGGAAGATCATACCCACCGTTAGATTAGAACAAGTCCGTCGTTGTAGTGAACGGCTAAGAGAATTTTACCTTTTAAATTGGGCCATTAAAAAATTAGTTACGAGTTTCAAATCTTTGAGAAAGCTATCTTTTCATGGGCCTAGAATAAAATGGGCTTTATTTATACCCCACTAATAATACAATTAAAAAAAAAAGAAAGATAAGAAAATAAAAATGTTTTAACTTTTGTTCTATGAGATTTTAATGGCAAGGTCAAGGAGAAGCATGAGTTAGAACTTAGAAGAGTCGTCGGTCATGTAATGGAGGAGGTTATGGTGTTTCGATAACTTAAAATGATTTTTGTTAAACATGATTTTACTATGTGGTTGATATTCATTCTTTAAACTTAAAATGATGTTTGTTAAGAAATAATTTAAAAAGCATAGAATAACGTTAGATAGGAAAATTCAAATTGTTTGGACTTTGGATTAATAATATAAAAAAAAACGAATTTAATAACAAAAATTTGGTTGTTATTTACGAATATGAAAAAGGATATGTAGTTGAAAAGGTATTAAACTTGGTTTAAAATACTAGTACATTGTTAAGATTTTTGTAAGTTTTTATCTAAATTTTCAAACATATATATTTATTATCACCATAATACAAGAAATGTAATATATCAAATCTTAGCAATGTTATATTATTGGGTATTCAAAGTAAGTTTTCCACAAAATTTTAAGGATCATTATCTAACTATACCAAGAGATAAAAAAAAATAAAGTAATACAAATCATTTAACATAGTGATACAAGATTGTCAGTTCCCAACAAATTGCAGTCTAGAGAAATCTTATTCCAGTCATCTGATTTTTCACTTTCATAACTTCAATTTATACCATCACCTATCTTCTTTATCATTACTTTTTGCGATGAATATTATTTCGACATGTTCAATTAATTTTCTAATAATAGGCAAACTACCCGAATTTATTTATTGGCATTTGCGATGGAGAGTTGATAAACATGCTTGTTGTTGATCATTTAAGTTGGAAGATGTTGATATTGTACTGATTTTAGCTTCCAATTTGATAAACATGCTTGTTGTTTATTATAAGATTATTTAAGAGAATTACATTTGAATACCAGAATTTTAGTTTTTATTCCAAAAATTATCATAATTTTTATTTTATTTTTCCAAAAACAGCACAAAATTTTAACTTTTACAAAAATACCATAACTTAAAAATGCTTTATAAGTAACTCTTTAATTTTTCTAGTATTTTAATAATTTCTTTTTTTGGTCGAGGTAGTTTAATATGGTAGTTCAAATTAAATTTTAATTAACTCTTGTCTTTTTTAATATGTAGCCTATCATGATATCAAATTTTTGACACTTGACGGTAGAAATTTTGTACACATCAGATAATATTCTCATTATAGGCAAATAAATATTTTGTATTGATTAATGGAAAAATAATAGCTAATGAATTATGACACATGCAAACTAGTTTAATGTTTTAGAAATTTAAACGAACAATTGTTAAATTATACAAACATTCACCAACTAAACATAAGCAATTAAGCATACTCTCTCTAATATATAACGAGCAACAATGGGCCTAATTACGCATAATGGGCCTAATGAAACATGAATCTAACCCGTGAAAGCGATAAAAGCGAAAACCCTAATTTTTGGTTCCGTCTTCTCTGTTTAATCTGTTCTTCAAGGTCAAGGCGAGAGACGTCGGAGCGGCTGCTACTTAGGTTTCAGGTTAGTAATCGTCGGAATCTCCATCTCTTCTCAACTTCTATGAACTGATTTATCGTATCTTGGAACATGCCTTTAGTTTATTTCCCAAATTTGATGTTTCTCCAGAGAATCTAGGTTTTAAGCTTTCGTTTAGTGTCATTTTCAGAGCCATAGTGTGTGGGAATCGAATTCATTGCCTCTGTAGATGTTTCAATGCGAATGTGAATAAGCTTAAGATTTTGTTGGTGTATGGTTTTTGCAGATTTTTGAATTTTTTGAAGAATGGTGAGAATCAGTGTGCTCAATGATGCTCTTAAGAGTATGTACAATGCTGAGAAGAGGGGAAAAAGGCAGGTCATGATCAGGCCTTCGTCTAAAGTTATCATCAAGTTCCTTATTGTCATGCAAAAGCACGGTATGGTGATTTTGCAGAGCTAGCTTTGACTCTGTGTTACTTTGCTTTCATTGTATTACTGTTTCCAAGTGTAATGATGATTGCTTTGTGTTCTGTTCTTGGATTTTATAGGTTACATTGGCGAATTTGAGTATGTGGATGACCACAGGTCTGGTAAGATTGTTGTGGAGCTTAATGGAAGGCTGAACAAGTGTGGAGTCATCAGTCCTCGTTTTGATGTCGGTGTCAAGGAGATTGAAGGTTGGACTGCTCGTCTACTTCCTTCCAGACAGGTTAGTCTAGACACTACAAGCCTTTTACACTGTATTCTTGGTGCCAATCAATTGTGATTTAGAAACTTAATGCACATATCGATCTTCTTGCTTACTTTGCTGGTCCTGGTGTAATCCGGTGTTAAGTGTCATTATTAGTAGAACATTATTACTGAAGTTGTTCCTGTTAGGGTGTCTTGGGTTAAGATTACTAGTAGAACATAATCGCTTTGTTATTCCTTTTAGGGTGTAAGTGTCATTACTAGTAGAACATAATCTTACTTTATCTTCAATGTCATTATAGTCTAGAGATTATAAGCCTTTTACTCTGTACTCTTGGTGTTAATGAACGACTTAATGCACATTCTCATATCGATCTGTTGCCTCGATTTGCTGGTCCTGTTAGGGTGTAATCGTGTGTTAAATGTCATTATTACTAGAACATTATCACTTTGTTGTTCCTGTTAGGGTGTAAGTGCCATTACTAGTAGAACATAATCTTACTTTATCTTTCAATTGTACAACTTCATTGAACACATCTCTCTATGCGCAGTTTGGTTACATTGTTCTGACGACCTCGGCGGGAATCATGGATCACGAAGAAGCAAGGAGAAAGAATGTTGGTGGCAAGGTTCTTGGTTTCTTTTACTGAAGCAGCTTCTCGACAACAATCTTTATCGGGCTATATTTTGATTCTACTTATGTGGAGGGAGTAGTAATTGGATTGACTTTACTTGTTAAAGTAGTAGTTTTGTATGTGGTTTTACTCAGATGCTTAAAAAGTTTGCAGAAGATGTGTAGACAAATTTATTTCAGTTTTTGGAATTCGTTAGACTTATGCGATTTATGAAAGCAAAATCATCTTTCTTGACTTATCGTTAAATGTGTCATTTACTCAGTTTTGGAGACGTGTTCTTCCATTCTTGTTTTATTTACCTTCATTTGGATCTAGGGATAATAAAAATAAACGATTCTACTGCATGTGTGAGGATTTTGAATTTTTGAACTAAAACATTAGCTAATGAAAACACTTCTCATTAGTGATATTATAATGATTATGAACAAACGTTTAAAAGATAAAAATGATAACTAGACCACAAACTTTTGATAGATGTGTTGGTTGCACTGACTCAAAACACTTAATCATCGAATTACACCAGCTTTCTAAATCCGAAGCAACAACAAGATGTTTTTGATTACCAATCATATAGAAGTTGAGCTCGGTGATAGCAGAGCACAGCCTCCAATAATGGGTAAGAGGGAGAGGTAAACAGAGGGAATGTCTGGCCTATGACAGGAGGCTTAAAGGCTGGTTTCACTGCTTTTGATGATGTGTGTGAAGGACACTGCGACTTATGAGTTTTGACATACTCACTGTTGCGGCTACATGTCCAAATCGTATGTGCCAAAGCCACCCTAACAATCAAACCACCATCACAAACAAATTGCATCTGTGTTCATTAGTGATGTAAAACATGGAACTGATGATCTTAGATCAATTCTGTAAACAAGTGTACATGATACTAGTGAGTCCTCATACCCAAATTACTCGTGGTGATCGGCTTTCGTACTGTTAATACCCGTTGGCACGTCCTCTGCGTTCTTGGCAATTTCAACAAATATTAGTCTACCATCTACAATCTGAAATCAAAGAAACAAACAAAAGAACCAAATGTAACTTCACTACATCTGTCAAGAAGTTCAATAACGTTATCATCACAAATTACAGGACCTACATCAATATAGCTTCAGACCCTAATCAGCATTTCTACAAAGTGTCCTGCGTAGTGGTGTTTAGGACGATATTATGCCAAGAAAGGAGTTTCTAGGTAACAGTACAAAATTCAAATCTTGAGAAAATCTCCAAGAACTGATTAGTACATTAAACAGCAAAAGCCAAACACTTATTGAAGTGTTAAAGGAGAGGTTCAATTACTGTAGTTAGTAAAAATGGGCCTAAAATAAAATGGACTTAATTTTGACTACACTAATAATAATCTGAAAAAGAAAAATAAGTTTTACAGTATTTATGAGATTTCAATGGCAAGGTAAGGAGAAGCATGAGTTGAACTTGGAAGAGTCGTCCTTGTCATGGTGGTCGTTACATTTTATCGTGGTTCGAACATAGCTCAATTTTCATTCTCAAAACTGAAGATGATGTATCATCTAACAAATATTTCAAAAATTAGAGAATAACTTTGGACATTAAAATTCAATCTTTTTGGAATAATCATAAATCAAAAGGAAATCGGATTAAATATTGAATTTTGGGATATTATATTTTTATTCACACTAAGTTTTCGGCAAAATTGTAGGTATCATTATCTAACTATACCCAAAAAAAAAACTATACCAAAAGTAAAAAAAGAAGAAGACTAATTTCAAATGATTCAACATGGAATTCTACATGCTAGTGTCAAAATGGAAGATGTCTTCCCATTAACACTCTTCAATGCATCATTCTTAGCAAACTCCTAATCTCATTGTAGCAATCGATGGGTTTAAGAATTGATTTTCACAAACGTTAATTTTGGGAGTATTCTATTGTGATACTTATTGGATATTGCATTTTTTTTTAACCACATGACTTGCTGCGTCGATATGCTACATTTACAATATACATGATATTCACTAAATGAATGCATGATAGAATATAATTCGAAAAGAAAAAAAAGTACATTATGGGTAATTGAGTATATATTTTAACTAAATCTTTAAATTTTCTAGTACTATATTTATTTATTAAAATAAAGTAATACTAAGTAGTTTAATTTGGTAATTCAGTTGTAATTTAAAATAATTCTTGTCTTTTTGACTCTTAGCATCTATCATGATATAAATTTTTGAAAATTGGATAGTAGAAATTTTGTACACATTAGAGAAAATATTCTCAATGTAGGTAAATAAATATTTGTATTGATTAATGGGAAAATAAACAATTAATAACTACTAAGTTATGAAAACTAATCTAATGTTTAAAAATTACACGAATGATTGTTAAATTACGCAAACATCCACCAACTAACATAAAACACTGACACAACACCTTAATGATATAGAATGATTCTGGAATTATTTATGTCTAACGGACTATGTTTTACATAATTGAAAAAATAATTTATGTTTCGTAGCAACAACCTTTTGCAGCAGGATTCAAAACTAAGCAGTAACCTCAATTCTGAAAATAACGAAGTCAAAATCAAAGCTTTATTTTATACACACAGAAAAATGAAGTCAAAATCAAAGCGAACCGTTTTCCTAACGGACGTACGGAACGGTATATATCGCTGGAAATTTATGATGACGGAGAAGATGAAATTGAGACGGCGAAAGATAGAAGCAACACTAATCTGAGAATCACTAAAAATACATAAGAGCATCTTTAACGGTGTAATACCCTCACAGTTTCTCAAAAATAATATTATAATTATTTGTGTTAAATAATTTATTTAATTAAATTTTTAAAAGATAAAAAAGTATTATAACCAATCTAGTAAAGACATGTGGCAGAAACTCTCCTCAGACGATTCTCAAACGAGAGACGTTTCTGCTTCTCACTCATGCTTTATTATTATTTTTAGTTTTTTTTTTGACATACGCTCTCTCAAACTGCCGATGGAGATGCTCTAAGCTCTCCTTCTGATACTCACACATACAAAATTAAATTCAAATGGAACTTTTCGTAACAGAGACGTACGAAATGGTACCTGACTTGTGGTCGGAATTTTATGATGACAGAGGGGATGAGATTGAGAAGGCGAAAGATAGAAGCAACAGTAACCTGAGATCACCGAAAATACATAAGCTCTCTCTCTGATACTCATGCATTTGACACAAGAGCAGAGACGTACGAAACCGAACGGAACAGAGATGACAATACGACATTACCTGACTTCTCGTCGGAAGTATATGATGACAGATGGAGGAGATGAGGTTGATTCAGCGAAGGAAAGAAAGATCACCAAAACTATTTAAGCTCTCTCTCTCTCTGGCGATTGCGATTTGAAATTGAGAAGAGCTTAACGTTGAGACTTGCAGCGGAAGTGATATGACGCGGAAAACTTCAAAGCATACAATGGGACCCACACTCTAGCTGGTTAAAAAATATTGTTAGTTTGTAGAGTTTTTGTCATCTTCTATATTTTGCTTAAGATGTTTGGTATTAAGATCATTTCCAAAGGGGGATTGTTAGTGGAGTTTATAGGTTTAAACTGATTAAAATTAAATTAGAACAAAAGAATTTGCTATTAATCGGTTGTTAAATAAGGTGTTTTAGGGGAGGTTCACTAGATGACGTGAGATATGTTGATTGGTTGTGAAATTTTTTGTCGGAAGCGTTTTTGTCTCTCTCTTTTTTTTATCTGGTTTTCTTCCTTTTAATGAGGTTCCCTATTGTAGGTGAAAAACAAAAAAAAAAATCATAGGAACTGCACAAATTTTATTTAATCATTAATTTTTTAAAAAAAAAGTTTAAAAACCCTTGACAAGAGTACACCTTTAGAGATGCTCTAAGGACATGTTCAATGATGACACTTTTAGTGCATGTCTAAAATAATTAATTTAATGTTTTAAAACAACTGAGTGTCTAAACCCAACAAAAGTGTATTAAATAAGACACTTTTAACAAATAAGTGTCTAAAATTAGGCTCAAAATCAATTAATCCATATTTTTTTTTTCTTTTGAGATCCAACTTAAAGACCCCCAAAAATCACCATTGTTAGAGCATCCTTAATGGTAGGATTTTATGTTTGTATCTTAGAATTAGTTTAGAATTCAATTTTAAAAGTGTAGAGTTTAAGATTTGTATTTTTGTTTTGTGTTTTTATGTAAGATTATTGGTAGGTTCTTAAGTTGTGTATCTTAGAATAAAAAATATTTATTAAAGAAAATTAACAATTTTAATTATTTAAAACTTATTTTTTTTTGAAAATTAAAAAATTTAAAACATATATGAGATACAATTTATTGCATAAATAACATAAAGCACAATTAATTGAAACGTGATTTGTGGAATATTTTGTCCATCTGTGCTCGACCAAATCGTTCTTCAATTGTTTATGCATAGCTCGATCACGAATTCGAGTTATAGTGGCCATCATATCGACGAGATTTGAAGGCATATATGTAGAATAGGTGAAATTCACTCTTGTATTTCCGGAATATCTGCATGTACGAATTCGTTGACATCAAACTGTGTATACGTATCTCATTCGTCTTCTACAATCATATTGTGAAGTATTATACAAGCTCGCATAATATTTCTCATTTTTTCCTTATCCCAAATAAGAGCCGATTTTTTTTTTCTTATATGTTTATTTCAACAACCACTAAGAAATAGCCACGTCATCGCCTTTAAACATAGTTTTGTATCTTATATAAGATACTATATCTTAACTTTTAATCAATATTTTGATTTAAATTAAATTCCTAATTCATCTAGATACCCTTAAAATCTCTGCATTGAGGATCAAACACTCATTATTCAAAGCAAAACAAAGAGAGCACAAAGTCTCTTGCTGAAACCGAAACAAGTCTCAAGTTTTAATCATCTTCACCTCCCATTTCCTTAGTGTATAACCAGCTCGGTATCACCAACGCCATGGCTAATTCTAGATCCTGCAATCAATATTACCAACTGTGACCACCGGATGTTAGACAAAGATAATATTAACTGTTGACTCACCTCTGACTAGCAATTACTGTATGCCTTCTTCAAGAAATCAGTACCAAACAAAACTGAACTTGGAGGGTGTTCAGGTCCTTCCTCGAATGTAAACTCACAATCCATAGCGAACAATACTGCATACAAACAGAATTTGACATGTGCAGTTAGAAGATAAGTTCATAGGTATGCTCTCAAACAAGCCAAGAGAAAGATATTGTTTCTTCCGGCAACCTCATGAGTCAAACCCCGCCGGAGGAGAATCATGGTGCGGGATATAAGCAGAGAGCAAGATTCCAACAGAGACTTTAGTCGGATACCTTTCCATAGTGAGAGAAGTTCCAATGCCAGCACCATGCTCCATGACATGAGCCGTGGACGAAGACGAAGTGGTGGAGTACTTGTTGTTTCTGCATGTGATGTGCTTGCATTTGGTATTGTTTTGGTAAGTCATGTTTTCTTTGTCTACTCGTACGTGTGCTATATAGGCAGCCATATTTACAATGTTATGAGGATTATCATATTAGCACAAATATTGATCAAAATTAGCATTTTTCATACTTGAGTTTACATAGTTAATTTCAAATTTACAATTTTTCTGTTTTTTTTTTTAAATTCTTTATCCAGTTTGGTTTAATGTAGGTTTTGATGCTTAACCAAAAATAAATGCAGTTTTTAATGATACTGCATAGGATTATGTGACCCATAAGCAGGATTTAAAGCTTTAAAAATGAATTTTGGTTTAATATAAATTATATAATTAATAATAACTGATTTGGATTGTAAAGTAATTAACAAAAGGCCCATAAGGCTTCGTGCATTTCTACAAGCCCTCTCCAAAAGAATCTCTTCTCTCTTTGTTTTTTTGTGCGCACTCCTTCGGTTCCAATTGCTAACGTGCACGCGAAGCAGAAGAAGAAGAAGAAGAAGACGACGACGAAGTAAAATAGAAGAAGCCGGGAAAAATCTAAAAAGCTAAATCGGGACTGGCGCATTTTAGCCGTCCGCCATAACCTTCGCTCTTCGCTCCTCTCCGATTACATCGGTTCCTTCTTCTCTCTCTCTCACTTGCTCCGGTACATGATCTTCTTCTTCGCGCAGCCGATTCATTTTTTTTTCCTCTTTTGTTTTGATCTAATTCGATTTCGATGAAACTAAGATTTACGGATTTTGATCTTTGAAGTTTTTGTTTCCTTTAGATTCAATGGCTGCTCCACCTGCTAGAGCCAGAGCCGATTACGATTATCTCATTAAGCTTCTTCTGATTGGAGATAGCGGTACGTACGTTGATCTGAAAAACCTCTTCGATCATGGATCCGTTGAAATTTTCTGAATCTATTCGTGTTTTGTTGAATCGATCTATTCACTGTGATGTTTTTGTTATTTTTGCTTGTGATAAGATCGTTGTATGGACTTTAGTGATACAGATTTGATTTTTCTTTTTTTGATCGGTGTTTGTATTTAGAGATCTCTGTAACCTCAGTGTTTGTTTTTGCAGGTGTTGGTAAGAGTTGTCTTCTTCTACGTTTCTCTGATGGATCTTTCACCACTAGCTTCATTACCACCATTGGGTTTGTGTTCTCTCGGTTATGAAGATAAATTGAATTCAGTGATGTGTGTTTTGATTTTGTTCCTTGACGTTTTACAGAGTCTTGTTTCTCTTTTATTTTTTTTGGCCTTGATGTAGCATTGACTTTAAGATAAGAACGATTGAGCTTGATGGCAAACGTATCAAGCTTCAGATTTGGGACACAGCTGGTCAAGAACGGTTTCGGACTATCACCACTGGTGAGTTTTCATCTGTTCATGTAATTTTGCTTGCTGGATCAGTACTTAGAGCATTAACCATCCCAGTATTAATTGAAGGAGGTGAACACTTAACAAAATGCTGAATAGCCTCTTACAGGTGCTATTATCTCTTGTAAAGGGACTGTATTTGTGTAATGTCACTTGACTGATTTGCTTTGTTGGGCTTATTACTTTGCTAGGTATTGGTGTTGCTGTGCTATTTCAGCACTTTATAGTTCATCTTTTCATATACGTCTGCTTGCTGGTCACTTTACTTAGCATTCACCATTGCAATATAAGTCAAGTTAGAAAGGTTGTCGAGATGAGATTTTCGACAAACACCTATAAGAAGTCTTAGATAGCCACTTATTGGTAAAGGGGATGTATTTGTGCATTGTCACTTTACTGATTTGCTTTCTTTTGCTGATTATTTTCCTAGGTGTTGTCTAGATGATGTTGTTGGCCTAAATCGGCACTTTATTTTTGATCCTTGCCTTTGTTTCAACATCAGTTTGAAGATTCTTTTCCTTTTGCATTTTTTTACAGCTTATTACCGTGGGGCAATGGGAATTTTGCTGGTATATGATGTCACTGATGAGTCGTCCTTCAACAGTAAAACTCCTTCCATCAAGTCTTTCCCTTACTGGTTTCTATAAAACTCCTTAACCGAAGTGATCATATCTTTTACACACCAGATTCTTAACGTAATTGCAGACATTAGGAACTGGATTCGTAATATCGAACAGCACGCTTCAGATAATGTTAACAAGATCCTGGTAGGGAACAAGGCTGACATGGATGAAAGCAAGAGGGTATGAATCACACGCCCTTTATCCCTGTACATTATTCACGACTGATCGTTACATTAATAGCTTCTATGTCCTGTCACACTATTCAGGCTGTACCTACAGCAAAGGGTCAGGCTCTTGCTGATGAGTATGGAATCAAGTTCTTCGAAACAGTAAGTCTAACAATGCTCTTAATCATCGAAACTAGATAACTAGAGTACACATTGCTTACTTATCTAACTATATATGTGCTGTCACAGAGTGCCAAGACAAACCTAAACGTGGAAGAGGTTTTCTTCTCAATAGGGAGGGACATTAAGCAGAGGCTTTCAGACACCGACTCCAGGGCAGAGGTTTGTTACATCTCTTTCTCTTCCCTTTTCCCATCTTTGCGTTTTTGCTCATTCAACGGTCTGAAAACGCATTGTTTTCATGTGTCTGTCGTCAATTGCAGCCTGCAACTATCAAGATAAGCCAAACAGACCAGGCTGCTGGAACCGGACAAGCCACACAGAAGTCTGCATGCTGTGGAACTTAGAAGTTCAAAAAAGCCTTAAAGTGAAGTATTAAGTCGAAAAAAAAAAGTTTGGGGTGAAGTGAAAAAACAAACTAAGATATCGTTGGGTGCTTCTGTAATTTTTGTTTTATTCCAACATTCCTGATTCGTTCTAAATTGTCCTTCTTATTTGTACGAAGGTTTAATCGAAACTTGTATTTTTCTTTTCTCTTGCTTATCTTTTCTTTTATGACAGGTGACTGCATTGTTTATGTTGGTCATCACTCATATCACTTCTCTCTTATATTATCCTCTCTGTTCTTATGTTTCTCTTGCCTTCAGTTAAAGCATTCATAGAACGATAAATTAAAAAAACAAAAAATAGAAAACAAGAAAAAAAATCTTGTGATAGTAAAATATCAAACTGTATACAAATAAATTTTGACTGTAAGGTAACAAATCCATGTGAAAGCCCTATGCAAAAATGTTTGTTAAATCTGTGAAAACTAAAAAGCTAACGAATACGAAAGTGTCAATACATGCTTCTTCCCAACTCCAAATCAGTATTGACACCAGTCTCCACAGCAGCTAAGTCGTGCAAATCCAAACACGCAACTCTCTTCCCACTACTCGATTTGTTCAAAGTCGTCATCGTAGTAAACGTTGCGTTCTCAGGCAAGAAAGATCGTGTAACCAACTCGTTCGATGAAGCTTTCTCTTTCTCGTTCCTATGTTTCCTCATGTGACCACCAAGTGCTTGTCCCATCGGAAAATTCAACCCACAAATCGGACAAACATGAATCGTCGTCGTGGACGTCGTCGTCGTTTTACTCGGCGTTTTCTTCTTAGGTGATCCAGTAAGTGACGACGTCGTATAGTCACCGTTGTTAGCGAGTTTATTATGGCTTGCACGGTGACCTCCTAGTGCTTGAAACGAAGAGAACTCTTTCTTACAAGTCTTGCATCGGAAAACTCGTTTCTCTCCTCCTCCTCCTACTCCGTCGTCGCCGCCAACTCTCGTTAACAACATCAGACACTTCGCCGCTTTATCCACTGCCGTCGACGGATCAATACACTCCTCTCTGTTCGCAATCATCGAGAGTTAAGTGACGCTTCTAGGGTTTTTGTTTTTCTTGCTAGTGTCGGTGTTGTGTGTCTCGTGCGTGTTTTGGGAGACACTACTCACCTATTTATAGGGTTTATGACGTAACGTTAAGTGACGAAAGTACCCCTTCGTGACGTGGTGGGTAAGTTAGTGTAAGTGGTGTTTATGGTAATTAATCATGCTTAGGAGACTCGAATAAATGGAAATAAATCGTTGGTTAAATGTATAACTCATTATTCTCTACTGATTGTATTCATAATTAAGCCGCCTTATAGATTTTTTTTTTTTTTTTAATTTATAAATCTTGTCGATGTGGATGGTGCAAATTCTATGTACTTGGCAACTTATCCATAATATTCACTGTAAAAAAATTAAAAAAAATAAACTTATTATTAAGTCAAAGGTACATGCATGTGTAGATTCTTTTTGGTTAAATAACTCAGTATATTTTTCTATAGAGTACATATGCATGTTTGGATAAATTCATTTTTATATAGTTAGAAATATATATATTCATGTCAATCATCTTCTAATTAAAGCACAGATAAACACTTTATAATCTTCTTGATAAAATAAATTTACCTACGTAATAGTTTATTAAGGTGATCATCTCATTCAAGAATCTAAGATTTTTTCACAGTAACGTGTTTTGTGAGGGACAAGTAGAGACGACGAATAAATAATAGAAAGGCATGAAAAACAAAGGGGTGGTTCCTAGAGAGAAACGTTCAGAAGCAAAAGTTGTATTCATATGCAAATAGATCGAAAACATATAATTAATTGAATAAAGTTATGTATGTAATTAAGATAAACATTTGAATTATCAGTATATGTTATTTGATTGTCGAAGTTTACAAAACATAGACTTTTAGAAGCATCTTTTGCCTGATTATTTAATTTGCTAGTTTTGGTTGTTTAATTTTGAACCTTCATCATTTTATATTTGACCCATTATTATTGGAATACCCAATGCGTTAATGCATATGATTCAATGTTTGACGACAACCGATTTGAATTTTATATACGTTTTTAAATATTAGTCTATAAACCTTAAGATAACATTTAGGAATCTTAACTTACTAATTATCACAATAGTTACATAAGTATTGTGAGATTATAATAACTAAAGAAGAACAACAAAGTTGAAGAAGTAACTAGGAGAGAATTAAGAACTAAATTTCAAAGTTTTGGCAATTCATTTTTTCCTTTAGCTTAGTTTCGTCTATGTTTCTTCTTCTTCTTCTTCTTCTTCCATAATGGGTTCGTTATGTTCTAGTTGACCACACTAATATTATAGTTTCAGCACTACTTAAAACCATTCATAGCTCAACCATTAAAGGTTCATTTATACAAACCAAGAAAATTTAGTAAACAGTACAAGAAATAATCTCGGATGGTAAAATAATATTCACATCGATCGGTACAATATATGGATCCAACGAAGACTAACAAGATGAAACTTAAAACCTAACCAATACGAAGATTCAACTCCAACTTCCAATTAACCAAACTCTCTATCGAATCTAACTCCAAGTTATCCAAACACGCCACTCTCTTCCCACTACTACACTTCTTCAAAGTCGTCACCGTCGTAGTCGCCTCTGGCAAAAAAGATCGTGTAACCAATGTCTTCACTGATGCTTTCTCGTTCCTATGCCTCCTCATGTGACCACCAAGAGCTTGTCCCATCGGAAAATCCACTCCACATATCGGACAAGGATGAGACGTCACTTTAGTCTTCTTATGAGACGACAAGGATTCAAGAAGTGATGAATCGTCACTGTTAGTGAGTCTCTTGTGGCTTGCACGGTGACCTCCCAAAGCTTGGAACGAAGAGAACTCTTTAAGACAAGTCTTGCATCTATAAACGCGTTTCTCTCCTCCTCCTCCGCCGTATTCTCCAACTCTCGGTAACAACATGAGACATTCCACCACCGTATCTTCCACAATCTCACTTCTCGCAACCATTTTGGATTTGTCTTAGTAATGATCACTTTCTAGGGTTAAGTTTTTTGTACGTGTTTGTTGTGTGACGACGATGATCAGTACTACTCTCTCATTTATATAATAGAACTTGTGTGATGATATGGGTTTTATAGTAAAATACATAACTAGCCTTTGTGGCTTGCTGCGTAAGTAAGCTGATGAGGTGTGTAGAAAATAGAAAAATCAGTGTCACCGCGTCACGAGTTGCGTCACCGCGTGAAAAGCTTTAAAAGGAGACTGACTCAGAAAAGTCGTTGTACGTTAGTTCAGATAAAAGGAATGTTCTTCGTGCGTTCCACCACAATATACAATATTTGTAGTCTAGTCTAGAAGAACAAAGTTATTATTTTATTTATCTTTAGTTTTTGTTTGGGTCTTCGATGTTATTCGTATCTAGATAAGTTTACTCTTCAACGTACTATATATAATATTCTTCATGGATTGAGCAAATGAGTTTTACTTAGCTAACTACTTAAGTTATCCATATACAATCTACAATCTAGATACATCTAGAATATTTCTTCGTTGGATGGTCAATATTTATTCGTTAAACTTATCTACTAGTAATATTTGTTTCTTTCTTTTGCAAAAAATTGTTCATCTTTTAATACATTATATTAAATATCTTATGAGGTAATTTGGGCCAACTCGATTGAAATATTATTTAATTATATATATATTTATAATTATTATTGTAGATCGAAAACATGTGTTATTCATTCATTAATTTATAAATACTAGTTAAAAATTTTGTGTATAACTTATTTGATGATTTCTTTTCAGTTTTCAAAATCCATATTAGATTTTAAATAAAACAATGCTATAAGTAAACTATGTTATTTGAAAACCTCTACTTCATATTCTTCTTATATATGATAATATGAAAGAAGTTTTGAAATATGTTGTTAAGAGTTTTAAAAGAAGTTTTGAAATAATTTTGGGCTGTGTATATATATTTCTTTGGTCGGGACCATTCTGTGATACAAACAATACATACACTCTCAAGCCAAAGTCCAAAAAAAGCGTGTAGAACGCAATTTAATCTGGACTAAATAAGACAAGAGGAAACTACCTACAACTTGATATATGTCTTGTTATGTTTATATCTCCCACAAAAAGACATATTGATATTTTTGTTCGTACATAATTAATTTTGTTTGGATTATACCATATATCCTAATTTATCATTCACGTCAACTTCTAAACCACATATAAATAAATATATAGTGGAATGTACGTACACATTACGAGATATTATTCCTGATAACTTAATCTTCGCATGCACGTCAACTTATTCATCAGTTCGTCATCTCATTCCATCAAAGGTGTGTGTGTTTCTTGGAAAGATGAGAATGATTTTATAAGATTGTGAAAAGGTTGGTTGTATGGAAACTAGAGAGAAATGTTTGGAAGCAAAAACAACAGAAGAAAATAAGAAAAAGGAGTTGTGAGTGATGTGATGCGTCATTCTTGATAAGATTACGCGGTTTCTTCTTAATTAGAACACAAAAAACATATCTCTTCTTTACTAAGTTTATATCGCACTAAAATTTATCTCTAATATTCATACTTTGGTAGAGAACCATGTAGGTATAAAGCTTAATATTTATAATGTAAGATCATATATATATATATATTCAAATCATGATTTGTAAGGCTTTTGTGGAATTTATGATATTTTGGATTTAGAAGATTTAAGTGAATTTTAAAGGTATTTTAGTGGATTTGTTTTTTTCTTCCATTTCAAAAAAGATAAAAAAACATTGTTTGTGATTTGATTAAAAACTAACCAAAACATAAAATATTTTTTTTGGTAATAATGCCAAAAAAAAACTTAAACCAAAACCATTCTCGCTCCATATTGATGCATCAAACTTTATTCACTTTGTTTTTTTTTTTTTGATAACCCAGTGTCCAGACCACACAGTGATCTGACTAGCCCGCGATCGTTTATTCACTTTGTTTACGAAAGGTTTCGTATAATCCATCCCTTATTCCCTTTGTTTGGACATATGCACAAAACCACATTTCATACCTAAACTATGAACCAATGTCATAGCCTCATAACACATACCATCTTCACTTCATCAAAATCTTTGTTCAAATTACATGCTCACTTCTAGCTTTCTTATATGGAGGAAACTTTTTCTAAACTGCTTTTAGAAAACTTCATGCACAGATCTTTCATTGTATGGTAGGTCATCATGTACATCATTCATTATCTGGACACGGCTTGATTCATTTATCGCATCACGACTTGATTAAGATTGAGAACAACATACATTCAGAAATATACTTTGGTTCATTCCATTTCCCGCAAACCAAACCACATCTTTATTCATATACTGGTGGAACAAGCGAGACAAAATCATATTCATAAAAATCCAAGATTTTATCATCACAAGGATAGATATATTTCAAAATAACATTCAACTCCGATCACAAACGACTAGCACCATACCCAAGACCAACACCGATCTAAGTCCCTCTTACCGGTTGTATTAAAAGGGCTCTATGTGCAAAGAAGAGTCTGAAAGATAAGAAGGTGAATCGAATTTGAACACGAGGTGGCAAGAATTTGAAGCCCTGACCACACCATCCAATTCCTTGAGCACCTTACGTCTCTCTGTCAACTTGTTGAGCTCTTTCGATTTGATGGTTTTTGTTGAAAATGTTGCCTGCTTCAATCGTCTTGCGTTCTTTAAAATGTATGTAGCCACTTCTTTCTCTTCTTCTCTTCTCCAATCAAATTTTCTCCACACAAATGTCTCTAACTGTGACAACAAACATTCAGGGATATACTTCGGCTCATTCCATTTGCAGCCGACCAAATCATCATTAAGAAAATTACGTTTCTGCGACCAAAGAGACAAGGGCAGTCAATGTATAGCAGCATTACTAAACCATAAAATACAGCTAGCTGACTAATAATGAAAATTTCTTACATCAGTGAGCTTGAGAAATCGTAGTTTAGGAGAAATTTCGAGCATGCGCTTAAGTAGATTCCACCACTCTGCTTTACGTGTATACATCTCTAGAGATACCAGCTGGTAGAAGATACTTCCACTAGGATATGTAATCTATCCATAATCCATGAGACCAATCATTAAGAGTACATAAACAATGTGATAACTGGATAACGAAAACTCAATTGGCGATACAAAAAAAACCCGCAAAGTTACCTTAAAGAGTGATAAATCCAATAAAAGACGTCTGACAGAAGTGACAGATCCAAGAAGCTTCTCACTGGTTACGGATGTATCATTCGCGATACTTGCCTCCACCAGCTTAGGCGCATTCAGAGAAAACCCTGGACATCTTAAGTCTTCAATTTGCAAGTATTTCAAACAAGGAGCGTTTATCAAATATCCCCAAAACTCTGGTCCATCATTGGTATCATGAATCGTTAGCCTCTGCAAAGAAGGGGACTCAACATTGAAAGTCCCAACATCACAACTGTCACTTCGATACACATCCAATTGTTCAAGACTAGGGCAACTAGATAAAAGGTTACGGAAAGATGCATCGTCTTTGAAGTCCACAAACTCAAGATGCAGAGTTCTAAGAGACTTCATAAGACCTGGTGATGGTATATCAACAACGATGAAAAGTACGAGTTTCAAACTCTCAAGTGTGGTACAAGTACACAAGCTACTCGGAAATGTGAATATCTCATGCATAGTGAAGAAATCGAGCACCAATACACGCAAATGCCGAGAAAACGCTGTTCCAACCCAAAATCCAACATCTACAGGGGCAACGTTATCTGATCCAAATCGGAGACGAAAGCTCTCTAAAACCGGAGCTTCATGTGAGAAGAAAGACTTGCAAACAATATCTGAAAATGAAAGGTGTTCACTTTCGTAATCCTCAGTATCGAACTCGAGATTTGGCACCGATTTCCAACGGGACCGCCATTGTTTAGACAAAACACTCGTGGCTGTGACAAGTTTCGTCGGAAGCAAAGACAATATCTTCAGAATCAAAGCTTCCGGCAACAGATTCATCATATCCTCATCATCACCTCGATTTCTTCTCAATCTTTTCACCACCAACAAAAATCAAAGAATTCACATTAAGACCGCTATGATGTATCGGAATTTCAAAATGCTCTAAACGTGAACAAAACTTACCGTTTTTCTTGTTCCATTTTTGCTGTTCTTCGAAGCTAAAATCGCACTTCAATCGCTCTTAACGCAAAATCTCAACAAGTTTGAAGCAAAGCACTGAAGCTCGCGTCAACTGAACAAGACTAGGGCTTTCTAATTCAAAACCGGTTTTGAATCAAAATCGAACCGAACCCAACCGGTTTACTTATTAATAAACGAAGAAAAGCCCAAGATGCTGGTATTACACGGCGGTTGAGGATGCAGAACTGAACAGTAGGCGGTGTAGGCCGGTAGGGTTTTGGATCATGCGGCGGATGATGACGTGTTGGGCTATAAGTGGGCTTTTCATACTTAACGATTAGTAAGTCTCTGGACCAGACATGAATAAACAGATTCTTATAAAAAAAAACATTATACTGTTTTGTATGTAGTCAAAACATATACTATTTTGTGATCATTATTATAGTTAAAGGAAAAAAAAAATATTCAAGATCCATGAATAAGATACTTGATAAAGAAAATTTCGACGATCATGAGGAGTAAAGACAATGAAAAGCCGTAGATACTACTACTCTAAGTCATTGAGTTTGACTTGGAACTGCTCACCTGAAGACAACACCTTCACACTGACCGAACCATCTTCCCACTCTGTCTTCCCAACCAGAACCAGCCTTCTTGCGTTTACCCGAGCTGCTCTCTTGAACACCCATTTCAGCGGTTTACTCTCCAGTACCAAATCAACGGTTTGGCCTTTGTCTCTGAGAGTGGTTGCAACGGTGGCTGCAGCTCCTTGGAGGTCTTTGTCCAAAGCACACACAATGTTCTCCACTTCTTGTCCCAGTTCTGGCAACAAATCTTTCTCCTTGAGCAACTATATGAAAGTGGGAAATTAGAACCAGATATTCAGAGCCACACAAGTTCTCACTACAAGTAATAGAAGCTTAATAAATGTGACCAGCAAGTTTAACTTACTTCAACAATTACAGCATCGCCGAAACCAAAACCACAAGCCGGAATGTCATCCCCTCCATAAGTAGAGAGTAATCTGTCATATCTCCCACCACCACAGATAGCTCGCAGCTTCCCTTTTCGATCAAATCCCTGCCACAAAACATTTCTATCAGTTACTAAAAAAACAAACTATAGACAAGTATCCATGTATGCAGAAGATTATGTCATAAAATCTAACCTCGAAAACGATACCAGTGTAATAAGCAAGACCGCGCACAACAGATGCATCAAACTGTATCCACTCTGAATAACCAAACTTTTCAGCAAGTGAGAAGAGTTGTTTCAAATCTGCAATGGCTTCTCCTGCTCCACCAAGTATATCTGCTTATACAAATAAGAGTTTCTTATTAATTACAATTTTCGGAGAAAGGGTCTCACTAGAAATAATGAGAGGACATACCTTCCAAATCATCCAAGGACTTCACAGAAAGCACTTGAAGTAACTGTTCAATAGCATCTTCTGACATTCCCGTGAACCCAAGTTCCTTTTTTATTTCATCAATTGGAATCTTTTCTATCTATTTAGCAGGCAACATAAAAAAGTAGGGTGACAAAATCAGCAATAGCAGAAACATTCGTAAAGCTGGAGAATCTTTTGATATAAGCAGGTGAAGTAGCCTTGGTTTCAAAGCAGTAGTATATTGATGTTTAGACTACTAACCTTATCTATAATGATACAAACTCTTCCAAACAGGCCTTCGGGTACACCATATTTTGTTAGCAATTCTTGTAAAACCTGTACAAGGAAGAAGTTATGGGAGATGATAGCTACAGTATATATACACATGCTGCAAATAGTACAAAAAAATCTGAAATCATGTCTGCCATTGCGAGTAAATTCCTTGTTTCTGTATCATATAATCCATATTAAAAGAGAACATAAGCAAAAATACCTTGCGGCTTGAAACCTTAAAACCCACATCTGCTGCAGTGATTCCAATTCGCTTGAAGAAGGTGACTATAGATGAAATGAGTTCTGCTTCAGCCTAATAGAAAAGGTTTAAGAACTAAATTAGCGGCACGGCTTCTAGAGAGTTAAAAAACAAACATAGGTGAGGTTAATATAGCAAGAAACTCGCAAGCAAGTGATTGAAGATGTGACTTGAGAGATACATACTGTTACTTCAGGCACACCAATAATATCCATATTCCACTGGTAATGCTCACGTCGCCTTCCTCTTGTCATTCTCTCATACCGCCAACACTGCCCAACAGCAAACCACTTCAATGGAAGGGAAACGGATTTTCTGGACCAAAAAGAATATGGGAATCAACATTCTCACATCCATACCTGGATACAAGAGTTTTACAAACAAAATAAATAAACTGTCCTTTGAAGATTCCATGGACAATTCTGAAGACTTGAAAATACAATTCTTAGACTTGTAGGTTTATTACCCTTTCTGTATGACAAGCCTGGCTAACGAAGGTGTAAGCTCAGGCCTCAATGCTACACGGCGATTTCCTCTATCTTCAAAGCAGTAAAGCTACACATAACAAAGATTGCAAGAGTTCAAGCTAAGGAACTAAATTCTTCTAACAATTCTACATACACAGAGGTTACTGCACTATCCTAAACTGCAGATAAAGATCCTAAAGAATGAAAATGTAGAAAAATACTAACTTGGTCTCTAATCTCTTCCCCTGCTTTTCTGATGAACAATGCCTCCGTCTCCAGTACTGGAAAATCCACTTCCTCATACCCAAATAACCGTGAGACCTTCGAAGCAAAGTCAACATAAAAAAAGCATCAAACTTTGAACACAGAGTGAACAAAGTATTCAAATTTCATCGAACCAAAAGAACATTTTCAGAAACCCAATAAGTAGAGTTCATCTCTGACCTCTTTGAAGTGGTTGAAGAGCCAATTGCGGAGTCGCATATCCTCAGGAGGGAAATCACGAGTTCCTTTAGGAGGATTGACATCGATCTTCTGAAAGTCTTCTTCACTCACCAACGGAGGAGCCACAATCGAACCTGACCTTCCTCCTCCATTGGCCTTGGCCGCCGCGGCACAGATTAGGCGGCGCCTAGGGATAGAGCACTGACGAAGAGGCGAACAAGAAACGAAGTCAACAAGAATAGGCCTGAAGCTCGAGCACAATCGCGTCGTCACGATCCTATGAATTGCTCGCATCTCTTCTCTTTTCTATGCTTCTTCAAATGAGTGAGATAGAAGAATCAAAAGAAAGAGATAACAAGTATGAACGAACGGGCTCTAATGGGCTCAAAACATTTCTAATGAAAGCCCAATTGGTTTGGTTTAAGCTCTAAATGGGCTCTATAATGGTACGAAATATGAATTGTTTGATACGTGTAAATCGAGCTTGATTGTTTTTTTGTTCATAAAATCTCTCAAATCTTATTAGGGGCCACATATGTATATCGTCCGTGAGCTGAGGAGAAAAAAACAAAAATTTTACATTTGCCAATTAAAACATTTTGCTAAGTGGTTTGTGAAACTATGAACACGTTGAAGCAGGCTCCACTGGTGCTTCTCGTGTTAGACATGTAGTCAAAGTTAGGTGTGGATATGTGACTCTAAGTAGACTCATTAAAAACTCAAAGAAATATTTGAATTCTCTCAATTATAACAATACTTTTCTTTGACTATACTTGCCTCCTATATTTTGAAATTTACTATAGTTTAATCTCATGCTTCATCATAGTTTTTAACGTAATGTTGGGCACAATATCCATAAACTTACTACTTTTTCTGAGTGAAACTTTCAAATTATGTTCACAATACAATCAAATTCAAAAATCAAACCAATTTAGAAAACTCATCATTTATCTCAGACAGTAACTTTGCACGAATGATTATTTTGTAGAAGTACAAGTGCCGGTCTTAAAAAAAACCAAAGAGAGGAACAAAAAAGTCTTATTTGCTGTTTTGTCTCTCTTTCTCAAATCTCTCGTGTTGTGATATCTCTCTTTAATACATTCAAACTTTTCGTCCTCTTCCTCTTCTTCACTCCGAGAAGAACAACAAATCCAATAAAGCTCCAAGATACCATTAATGGCGTTGATGAGTTCAAGAGCAACAACAACACAAGACAACTGCATTATGGTTCCTAGCAGATTAAATCACCACCACCAGTTAGACTCAAAACCCTCCGGCGACCGGAGAGTCTCCGTGGTTTATTATCTCAGCCGTAATGGTCAATTCGATCACCCACATTTCATTGAAGTACCTCTCTCTTCTCAAAACGGTCTCTATCTCAAAGGTATTAAAAAATCTCATATTTTGCTCTGTTTTGCTCTGTTTTTGCTCTGTTTTTGATTTCGTAAAGTTTCGATTTTTATTTCCTCTTCTCAGATGTGATCAATCGATTGAACGAGCTACGAGGCAAAGGAATGGCTTGTCTCTACTCTTGGTCCTCAAAACGGTAAAAATCTCACTTCCCCACCGTCGGATCTGTAAATCTTTCTCACCGTCCGATCTTCTTGTTTACTTATACTCTGTTCTAATCTCAGAACTTACAAGAACGGGTTCGTATGGCACGATTTATCTGAAGAAGATTTCATTTTTCCTGTTCATGGCAAAGAATATGTACTCAAAGGCTCTCAAATTCTCGACCTTGATGACAAATCCGGTAAAGAATCTAACATCTCCGCCGTCGTCACTCACCGGCGTAACCAGTCTTGGAGCTCTAATGATCAGTACAAAGTCTACAAATCGTCAGCTGAGTCATCGAGTCGTAAGCTCGCGACGGATGCTTCCACTCAGACCGACAATCATCGGCGGAGGAAACATATAGCGAAAGAAGAGGTGGAAGAAGTGAATGAGATCACTGAGCTGAGCAGAGAAGAGATTACTTCACCTCCACCGTCAGATTCAAGTCCAGAAACGTTAGAATCATTGATGAAAGCAGATGGACGGTTGATGATGCGTCAAGAAGATCGAACGGTTGAGAAGATACGACCATCTGCTGTCCTGATGCAACTGATATCGTGCGGTGCGATGTCATTTAAGAAATGTGCGCCGACGCTATTGACTGGGAGCACGAGGTGTACGGTGGAACGTGGAACAGGGAATTATAGGCTGGAGAGGGCAGAGAAGGAGTTAAGGAGTTTTGGAAGGGTAAAATTGGAAGAGAAAGAGTATTTTAGTGGTAGCTTGATTGATGAGAGTAAGAAAGAAGTTGTTCCTGCTTTGATGAGGTCTTCTTCTTACAATACTGATAGGTAACGACATGCAATTCGATTTGTTATAGGTTAAACGGCACGATGTTTTTTTGTTTACTTTGAAGTCGCATTTTCGAGTTGAACATGTACATGCCAGTATAGTTTTGGTTGTTTTGTGAGTAAAATGTGTAGAAGTACGTTTTGGCATTATAAATTTTAGCTAATTAAGTCATTTTTATTAAACTATAGAATTGAGATGACTTTGGTAATTAGGTGTTCTAATGGATGGATTAATCAACTAATGTTTGTCTTAGGAGTTTAAGGATGAGGATGACGAAGGATAAAGATGAGGAAGAGGTGGCTCGGGCTAACTTGGTTCCGAGAAACACAAAGTTCATGGTGGATCATAACAAAGCCAAAGCCGAAGCAAGTGTTTGATACAAACATTACTAGAATATAGCAAAATGGCATAGAGGTGTTTTTTTCTTTATATATATATATTTTTGGGTGAGTAAAGAAATACAAAGTATGAATGTTACATGTAAATATGTTGTAGTTTGACGTTTGGTGTGTTTAATATGAATTGATATGATTATTCTTTGGGGAATCTTTCGTTTTCAATATTTTTCAATACATTTTTGACTATTCTCATTTTTTTTGGGTCAAATTTTCAGGAGTCCGCAATTGAATATTCAAAAAAAAATTCAAAGCATATTGACAATTCCCATGTGATATTGTATTTGGAATATTCTATGTTTTAGGGTTTTATAATTTATAAATAGTTTTCTTAGGAAATACTTGAAGATAATGTTTGAAGAATAATGTTATGGTGAAAGATTAATAATTCTATCTTCTTTTTTTTGTTTAGTAGATATATACTAAGATTAATATTACATATCATGTTATCGAATTTGACAGTTTAACACTTTGAATATTATGCTAAAATATTAAAAATAAAAGCATTGATAAACATTATTGTGTGTGAATGAATAGTTTTAGAGAGGGAGAAAAAGTTTCAAAATTTTCATATAGCTGTACAACTTATTGTTACTAACGATTATGAGAAGATTGAAGAAAAATGTGTAACTCATCTAGATGAAGATGCAAATTAGTTGGGTTGAAACCTATTGCTCATAATGGAGTTTGGAGTGGATGCAAATGGCAAAAGGTTTTGGGAGGCTCAATATGCATATGGATTAGCAAAGAATACGAAGGCCTTATTAGGATGGATAGAGATCATAACTAAATCCCGATTTCTGTGTGATTACAATTGTAGTTTGAGTTTGAGTTTGGTATAAAGTTGAACATTGGAGTGATTCTGACTTTGAGGAAAACATGGTGTTTCTTTTTTTTTTTTTGCCTAACGAATATATATATGGATGAGGCTGCATTGACACCATTGGCACGACCATTAAAATACATGTATTAGCACTCAAGATTGTTAAGAACAAGATCTTGTTTCTTTGTATTTTAAAAATAAATCTTTCTAGAGTTTGATATAAAAAGAAATGTGATCCCAACTATGATTAAAACACAATAAAGAGAAAGTACGATTAATAATAACAAAATTGTGAAAGAATTGTAGTTATTATAGATTATTTTCCTAATTGTGAATTTAACATTTTTAATAAAAAGTGAAGAAGATTGAATGAATCACACAATTCACAAACGCAGATATTCTTAAAGAACCATTTCAAGCCGTTGTGAACTAATCTCGTCATCGGTCACAATTACACCTACCATTTTTGTTTTCGTTTTGTTTTGCAACACTAATATACGTAGCATATGGTTATAAAAAAAAGTATAAACATATAGCATAATGTATCGTAAAAAGTATTATAAATCGATCTATATAAAAGGTGGATATTTGTTGTAATTAAATAACGAAAGTTGCATACTTGTTACTTTGTTAGATAGATAATTAAAGTAATTAAGAAAAGGACTTATCGTAAAATTTAATGGTTTCTTTTTTTATTTTATATGCGGCTGTAGATTATGGCTGATGAAATCGTTATCTCCACCCGATGGCATAAATAGCTAGTCATTGCTTAAATGGAGAACACTTTTTTTTGGATTACTAACTAGTGTAAAATATAGAAGCTGCCCCTATAGAGTTGTTCCAAGACAAGGCAAAGTGATGATTATTGCACAAATTTGTCCAAATTACCAAGAGAGGAATGGAATATATAATTAAAGACACAAAGATGCAATCATCTTCTTTTGTTTAAGACAAGAGTTTACTCTTTTGGACGAAAGATGTAAGAGTTTTTAAAGGTATGGATTCCATTTTCCATAGACTATGGATCTAATGTTTTTTTTTTCTTTCTTTTGTTGAAAGTTATTCATCAGCTACAATCTTAATTAGTACCAATTGACATAATATAAAGGAAACATTATAAAAGCTATACAATTTTGCCTGCAAATTCTATAAAAATAAATTTTAGTGAATACAGTATATATATATATGTTATCTATAAGTAACTTTAGGATATGTCTATTTAAATTACAAATATTTTTTAAAGTTAGAAGTTATCTTAAAACTCAACCAAGACTTTTTTTTCATATCCCTTTTGATGGGGTGATATGGATCACTAGGTAAGACCACGATCCATGAGACAATATGTGTTTCATCCATTCATATCAATATGCATTTTTGCAGTCATGTTATCCCACTAAAACTGAAAAAAGTAAGCAAAATTAGCTATAGTAACTTCATTTTTGGAATCTATTAACATCTCAATATATTGATGGTTGATGGTTCTTATGTTTTTGAAGCGGTCTTAAATCTATTCAAAATACTCCCAACATGACTGATGATATAGAATTCTACTTCTACATGTATTGTGATGCTAATAGATCGAGAAATGGAAATTAGTATATACATATCATTGCATACGTACGTACGTAATATTTGATGCAATGAAATATCATTTTAATGCATACGTAAAGCTATATTATTCCATATATGGGGGATCACATATCATTGCATACGTAATAATTGATGTGGAAGTGGACTTTATACCTTTAAGGTGTGTGGTCATGTTCATAAGAATATCCACCGCATCGATCCTCTTTTGTCTTTTACAACTACCCGCGGTACATGAAGATTGAGAAATACACACATGCAACGCAAGCATGTTTCCATGTCAGTGTACGTATGGAGTGACGAGATCTTAAAGAAATACACATTTTGAAATCAAGAAAGAAATGATTACAACAATAGAAGTCTAAAAACTTGAATAAATGTCAAGAGACCATCATCTATATATGTAACCATTGAAAGAGTCTTCATATCCTTTGACTAGCGGCTCAACAAATAAATCATTTTTTTTCAGACATAGTCCGGATCACTGGCAAGGCTGGTCCGAACCAGTTTCACATATTTCTACTAGCAACGGTGATTAAAAGAAACTATAGGTATTACTATATTAGCGTGTGGGAGTCACAAGGCAAAAGAGGCGATGATGATATAAATATTTTTATAGTGGAGATGGGCCAAAGAGTGGTGTGTGTTGGTGACGTCCACGTCCCTCAATCTCATTTCTTAATATGGCTCCACTATAAAGAATATGTTATCAATTTACAATCCTCTCCGTTCGTTTTGTTTAAGCTTATAATCTTAAGTAAAATATTCGTTAGATTTCTAATTATTTCATAAAAGAATATATATAGCTTGACAGGATGATCAAAACCAACTAACAATAGAATATATTTGTTTATCAATCATCTCCTAATCATGTTCTTCCAAATGTATTGGTATAATTGCCTCATGTTAAGTGGTCAAATCCAACTAATAGTCATGCTTCACTTCGAATGCAGTACCTTTCAGAGTGTGGAGTGTGTTGTGTAGAATATATTTTAGATAAAAGGACAAATTTAGGAATTCCAAATCAACACGCATGAATGATAAACCCCTAGAACCCGAATCTAATCGAGTATTAAAAAAGAAAGGCCAATTAAGATTTTTTGTAATCTATATAAGATCTTTTTAACGGTTAACGGTCAATTAAGAAAGTATTAGGTGATAAGGAGGCGATGATCCAATATTTAGTGCTTAGACCGATTAATCAAAATTTAGACGGTTTTTGGGGTTTAAATACAACATAAAATATTGTAAATATGATGTTGGGGTTGTTCGTTTCACCGCAGCAGCTAGTTGCGGCTGCTACGCAAGTAAAGATGTTCGCTTGATCACCGACAAGAGCCGCGTCAGAACGCAGTGTTCTGCGGCGAAAATTTTGAAACGCTAGTTATTTTTAGCGGTAGTGACCAAAATGTTGCATTCAATTTTGGAATTGACAAAAACACCCTTGCTTTGTTCAATGTTTTACAAATCAATCTAAACCTAATTTGCTAAGAGAAGAAGAAGAACAACGGCGAAGAAGAGAAGAAGAGCTCCATATTCGATTTTTCTGCTCCTCTGCTCTCATCTTTGTTATCTTGGTAAGCTATTATGGATCTTCTTCTATAATTTTCTCAATCTCTGTTTCAGCATAGATTGAGATTAGTTGATTGTGTTTTTTTGATGGGTTTTGCATTGATGAATTGAGATTATTTGATTATGTTGATTGTGTGGCTAAAGACCTCGGATTTTATATCTGAAATATGTTCTGGAAACTAGACAACAAAATCTTTCCATTGATATAAAGATAGATAAAATTATAAGAAACTAATTAGTTGCAAAACTAAAATGTGAAATCGTAAACATAAATTAATGTCAAAATCTAATTAACCACATCATTTTTGCAATATGGACTTTGTAAAATTATAAGATTTAGATTTATGAGATAGAATCAGTTGTGCGGAATACTAAGTTGTAAAGAATTTATTCTCTAACAAAAAGAACAAGTTTTGAAACCTCACGCTAATCATGGTCCATGGACTAATTTGGTTTGATACAAATGGAAATATTTCCAAACTTGTCATAGGAGATATGCTGCACATATGCAATACAATAATAATGCCTTCTGTCCATGTTCATATACTTGGAAGAACCACCCAAAAATAAGGGATCACTATATGTTCAATACTAAAGTTTGGAACCAAATCAAATTCATAATAGGTGTCGCACCTTTCATCATTTTCTTAGATTTTTTGTCCTCCTCTTTTAGCTGGCTACACATTTTACTTCAACTCAACAAAGCCTATAAAAAATCAACACTTCAAGCTAATATTTTTTTTTTTTGTAAAAGACTTTCAATTTATAAAATAAAGCCCAAAGGACTATTTCCGGATTAGGCTCATATAAATCCCCTCAGGGTCCAATCCATTTACATCAAACCAAACTAAACCAAAAGAAACAAAACCGACCGGATTCACAAACCAAACTAAATCGGTAGTTATAACCCTAATCTGCAAATGCAAAACACATTGCAGCCGCCGTCCATAAGATCTGCGAATGGAGATGGTGATCCAAGATCCGTTGCCATCCCGCCACTGTAGAGCTGTTTTGAGAAGGAGGAAGGGAACCGAGCTTTCCTTTGTCGAGAAGGATTCTTGCTTAGTAGTGAGAGAGAAAAACAATAGGGAGTAGAATAATAGACCTTCGACGATGACTTAGCTTCACCAGATCGGAGACTACCTCTCACATCAAAGTCGATCTCGTAAAACCTCTAGAATATCAGGTCCCTAGATCTAACTACTCTCCTTTCTCGTTCTTCGCCGTCAATCTCCTTCTTCCCCTATGTGAAGCTACACCGCCAGTGGAGCTCACTTCATGCTAATATTTCCAATATCGTAATTCATATAAGAACCTATCTATCCATTCCTATGAATCTTATATTAAAAAAATGGAAATATGTAGCTCTAGCTTAATTTCAAGAATGGTTTAGGCCTCTTTAAAATTCTTTATAATTATTTATGGCCTCTTTAAAATTCTTTATAATTGTTAATCCCCTTATTTAGTACTTTAATTTCTCTGTCTTAATTAACAGGAAAATTTAGTAAAGATACTCTTTCTTTCTTTTTTGCTTTTGGCTTGAACTATTGACTATGACATAGGAGATGGTGCACTAGCAAATATGGAATAATAAGAAAGAGTTCTTATTACCACACACACCCACCAAAAATTTAAAGACAAAAACTAATGGGTTTGTTACGTCAGTACATCAATCACCTGTTTTCTCAATACATGTTTTGCTAACCCCATATGTTCATAACCAAAGTCCCGATATATCAACTGTTCAGAATATGCCAATACAACGTACCCTATATCATGTAAGAGCCATGCTTAACGAATCTTGTGAACACATAAAGTCTCTGCTTTTTATGTCCATGCGCCCTAATCTTGCTTATGCATCTACAAGAATCCACATGCCATATACACATGTAACTTAAAAGTTCCACAACTTGATTTTGTTGTACTTGAGTGTGTGTTTGGACAATGTTAACCCTGACCAGGCCTAAGAGAAAGAAAAAAAAAATACAAGCCACAGACTCAAGAATCTTTAGAAAGTATCAAATTCCAATCTCAGGTACTGCTACTAGATACAAAAACTCACTTATCAGGCCCCCATAACAACAATTTCGACTTCTAAAGCTGTCAAAGCTTTTGTCTGTTTCTTTCTTCTCTCTTTTCCTTTTCTAAGATTCAACAGTTGCTACCATTATAACCCTTAATAAAGTCAAGAGACACTTCTCTCTTATCCCCCACGAAAAAAGAAAGATCTAGGGTCTTTTTATATTATTCTTTTCAATCTTTTTTAGCACCATAGAAATTTTTATTAATAGTACTAGTTTTTTTCAAGACACTATAGAAGAAAAACATACCTTATTCTTTTTTCTTATTTTGGATTAATTTAAAGAGATTTTTCTGATCCTGTTGATCTCCATGTTCGAGATAGTGCCTTGCCAAAATATATAAGAAAGAGTTCTTATTATCACACACGGCACAAAAGATAAGAAAAGGCAGAAATTATAATGGGAGTGTTGCATCAGTAACACCAATCACTCTCTCTATCGATCAATTTTTTTTTGATATAATGGCCTTGTGACATCACAATAAAGAGACCCTACATTATCAATAGGATAATCCCTCAAACATATGGACACTAAAGATTGGTAAGAAAAGAGATATCATTAGTGTTTTTAATATTAATGTGAGTGTGATATCGCATAGATACAGCACAGTGTTAAAAAAGTTTTAGCTTATACTATATATATAGTGGCCAAAGGATGCTATGGTGAACCAAGCTGAGAAAGAACTTTTTAGAAACAAGAGAGGTAAAGAGAGAAAGATAAAAATAAGAGAGAAAGAGATATGATGCAAGAGGAAAACCGAAAAGGTCCATGGACAGAACAGGAGGACATACTTCTGGTAAATTTTGTTCACTTATTTGGAGATCGAAGATGGGATTTTATAGCAAAAGTATCAGGTTTGAAGGTGGAGGGAGAAAGATAAGAATAGGTAAGGAGCCTCCATTAATGTGCTAGTTTTGGTTGTAGGTTTGAACAGAACAGGAAAGAGTTGCAGGCTTAGGTGGGTTAACTACCTTCATCCTGGTCTCAAACGTGGCAAGATGACTCCTCAAGAAGAGCGCCTCGTCCTTGAGCTTCACGCAAAGTGGGGAAACAGGTCTGATCCATCTTGACAAAGTAACACATACTTTTGTAACTGTATCTTTATACAATCTTTTTCATATGTATGTAGGTGGTCAAAGATAGCTCGGAAATTGCCTGGACGAACAGATAACGAGATCAAGAACTACTGGAGGACTCATATGAGGAAGAAGGCTCAAGAAAAGAAGCGTCCTATGTCACCAACTTCCTCATTTTCCAACTGCAGCTCTTCATCTATGACCACTACCACCACCAATACTCAAGATACATCGTGCCACTCGCGTAAATCTTCAGGGAAAGTGAGCTTTTACGACACTGGAGGATCCCGGTCCACGGGGGATATGATGATGAATCAAGAAACTGAAGATGTATACTCAATGGATGACATATGGAGAGAGATTGATCACTCCCCGGTGAACACAATCAAACCGGTTAAAGACATCTACTCAGAACATAGCCATTGCTTAAGTTACTCAACTCTGGCTTCTCCAACATGGGAGAGCTCATTGGATTCCATATGGAACATGGATGGAGATAAGAGTAAGATGTCGTCTTCATTTGGAAATGATCAGTTTCCTTTCTGTTTCCAACACAGTAGATCACCTTGGTCGTCAGGTTAAAATTAAGATTTAATTCATTGAGATAAAATCTGTTATATAACTTATAAATACATAATAAATACAATAAAACCTAATGACTGTAATAGTTTTGTTTGATGAACACAAAAACATCCCAAGTCTGGACTTTGTAATCATCCTATATGGAGTAAGTAACTAGCCTAAGTTTGTGTCTAGATGAATAAGAATAAAGTCTTGTGATCCCACTTTATTTTTTATCTTGTCAATGTATAATACAAGTCAATACCCTAATTCTTAAGTTAACTATTCAGTTTTCAAAAAATTTTATATGTTACTTTAAGAGTCTTTCTTTTTGGTGATAATCTCTTTTGGAGAGCTGAATTTTTATATATAACGAACGAGAACACGAAATCTCCAAGTAGATTCACAAACGGATCTTGCTTAGAACGTTGAAACTTGATGAAGGAGCAATAAGGATAGGACAAAAATCCTCTTCTCAGGATCTACTCTCATTCCATCTAAAAAGAAGCATATCTAAAACGGTGATGTATGGTGATACACATCATATTTACAGCTTTATTAAAGGTTTTATTATCCTTTTTATCATGTTTCAATTGTATTTTCATTGTGTTTTGTTGCATTTAGTGTCTAAATGAGCGTTCTTGCTTTTTAGAAGTAATATAGTGTCTTTGAGTGTGTTTTAGTGTGTTTTGTGTGTCTTTTAAGTTATTTCAGGTTAAGATAATAGAAGACACATGTTTGAATGCAAAGTGGAGGATTGATGATGCAGATCCAGTTCGAAATCCCTCAAAGATCGACTCATATGAAGGCTTGAACTTGTGCTTTAGCTTTGAAGCTCTGAACTAAAGTGATAGGAAATTGAATTAGCTTTCCAACGGTGGTGGTTTCAGGCCAATCAGAGTTATGGTTCATGAGTTATGACTGATTTAGTGAGAGTATATCCATATAGAACGAAGATAGAAGCCACCGAGGATTCCAATCGACCAACAGGTCGATTGACTAGTCGGTTGGAGTGAAGCAGACGCCAAAAAAAGTATTCAATCGACCTCATAATCGATCGGTTGGATACAAAGACTTTGGGTTTGACCCGGTTCATCTCGGGTTGACCCGGATCGTTTTCGTTTACTATATAAGTGTTTCAAGACCTAAAAATATGGGACTTATGCTATCTTTCGTGCTTGTTTTCAATTTCTTTTCTATTTTGGAATTTTTGTATGAATCTTAAGTACATTTATGCAATTTAATCTTGTTCTCTCTTAGATTTATCCTCGCTTTTCTCTAATTATGTTTCTTCAAAGATCAATTTCATTGCTTTGTGGTTACATGATCATGAGTGAGTAGTCTTTTAGAGTTCTTGGGTTTTGGTAAATTAGGATGATTTAGTAGTTGGGTTATGGAGTTTAGGATTAGATTGTTTAAGATCCTTGCTTATTGGTTGCTAATAAGGCTAAATCAATCTTGATTTTGTTGATTTAGAGCTTAGGAATTTCACGCCCGGAAGGTGTTCGATGAAATTCCCGAACCAAAACTTTTAAGTGCTTTTCATTCCTAACCTTTGGAAATTGTTGATTAGGGTGATTAGTGGTTAGATAGACTTGTTTATAATGCTTATTGATCATTAAATTGTCTTTGAAAGAAGTTGATAATTGATTGATTAGTAAAGAGATTAATGTCATGAAAATGTGTTAGTCTTGCTCAGTGTTTTATGGCCTAAGGATCATTCTTTGTTAGAAGTTGGTTGAGCCTCCATAACCCATCTCTTTTTCATTCTAGTTAATTGTCTTAACCCGAGAATTCGTCTTTTAATTATTGCTTAGTAATTTACTATTTCTCGCTTTGTTTGATCTTAAATCTTGTTAGTCTTTTAATATTTATTTTCTCTTGTCTTGCTTTGCATTTAGTTTGAGTTGTACTGTTAGTCAAATTTAGAAAATCAAATCAAATATCTTATTAAGGTTAGATTAAGCAAATTTGTGTATTCTTGGTGTGTTAATTAATTGCTCCTTCAGGTTCGATAATTTAATTGATCGGGTAAAAATTGCTACATTATATGGATCGTTAAAAGCTTGAATCCGAATATTTTAATTAATTTCCAAGTCCATCCTTAAACATGTTCAGAATCTTAAGATTAAATTACTTTTGTGAGATCAAATTTAAACATTTTCAGCATGATATTAAAGTTCGGGTATGTGTCGTCTCTTGTAGCTTTGTCGGATAAATTCCAAAATGATTTGACAAAATTACTCTTGGTTATCCTAACAAAATTATGGCTGATTAAAGCAAATCAGCAACTTTAAGATATCTGAAAATAATATTTTTGTTGTTATAAACAATAATTTTGTAATATATGTATAATATAAAACAATGCGTAGACAAAAAAAAAATCAACGACAAAAATTTATTTAAAACAGTTTACCCTCTATAAAATTTTCATAAATTGTAGATGATTATTGATTGTGCTGATGATTTTTAAGTTATCATTTTCCTTACTTTTAAATTTATTTCATTAGAAGTGATTTTGTTTTGTATATTTTACAATGGAGCTTTGGTGCTCTTAGAAATGCCTATAAACCTAACAATCACCAAAGAATTTATAACTGCAAAAAATATGTGAAATGATAGAAGTTAATTAATTATGCATCATGTAAATTTTTAGGAAAGAATGTGATTTTTTTCCTCTCTCATATACCAGAACTCAATATTAAACAACCCGCCAAAATCTTAAACACTAATTACGCGCGCAAAATAACTGATTTACAAATTAGATAAGACGGGTAAGTTGACTGAATTCTTAGAAATGCCTATAAACCTAACAATCACCAAAGAATTTATAACTGCAAAATATGTGAAATGATAGAAGTTAATTAATTCTGCATCATGTAAATTTTTAGGAAAGAATGTGATTTTTTTCCTCTCTCATATACCAGAACTCAATATTAAACAACCCGCCAAAATCTTAAACACTATTTACGCGCGCAAAATAACTGATTTACAAATTAGATAAGACGGGTAAGTTGACTGAATTCTTAGAAATGCCTATAACCTAACAATCACCAAAGAATTTATAACTGCAAAATATGTGAAATGATAGAAGTTAATTAATTCTGCAACATGTAAATTTTTAGGAAAAAATGTAATTTTTTTCTCTCTCATAGACCAAAACTCAATATCAAACAACCTATCAAAGTCTTAAACATTAATTACGAAAAAGTAACTGATTTACAAATTAGATAAGGCGGGGAAGTTGACTGAATTACAAAATACACATTGACTAAATATTATATAGATTTTAACAAGTTACCAAAGACATTGGAATAATTTTGTCTGTTACTTTAACTATTTGATTATAAATACTGACATACCTTCTACCTCCTATCCATATCAGAGCTTCTCTTCTTATTTCAGTTCTTAAATTACAAAAAAAATAATAATACAATAAGTCGTGCAAAAGGTTGAAGTAAACCAATTTTGAAAGAGACACACATTTTGGTTATTCAACAACTTCGATCGCCTCAACTATTGAAGCTGAGGTATCCTTTACTGCATTTTGATATCAAATTTTCATGATAATCACTTTTAGATCTCAAATATTTCATCAGCTATGTACCATATATTAATATGCTATATTCAACCTTTAAGTCTTTAATTTCTCGGACAACATACTCAAAACATATTTATGTTATGCTCTTTTAAAATGAATACATAAAATACATGCACGATCTTATACAATTTTTTTGTCTTGTGCCTTGGTCTTGTCTTTGCTTTCCCTATATCAGATTATTTTACATAGAAAGCGAGATGGATTCTGTTAATGGTCATATCGTGAAGTTCAACGATCGCTCGAGCTCGAACCAGTCTGGCAAAAAGCTCATGTGTCCTACTACGAACGTCGTCACAAAGAACTCCTCCGATTCACCAAGCGACACAAAGATCCCTCCTCTTCCCAAAAAACCTACTTTTGATCTAAACCTACCTCCGACCAATTCTGATGGAGGAAACTGTTCCAAGAACAAGAGAAAGAGGGAATCTATAAGGGAAGAATCAATCAACGCAGCTGTTCAGAAACCTCCCGTTATGTTCACCCACCAAGGCAGCCTAATAGAAGTAAAAGAGTCTTCCCCTTGGGTCAAAACTGAGTTCCTTGGGCAAGGGGCTTACGGTTCTGTTCACCTAGCGAAGTGCAATAACCAAGAGAGGGCTATCAAAACCGCACATATCTCACGTGCTTTGAGTCTCATGGATGAAGGAAAGATCCTAAGACGTTTACAATCTCCCTTCGTGGTCGGCTGTTTCGGCGAGGAGATTGTACGTGAAGGGAATGATTTTCATTACAACTTGGTCCTTGAGTATTGCCCTAACGGAAGCATGGGAGATTTTCTCAAGAATGTTGTCTCATTGTTAGTGGAGGTTCCTGTTAAGCTGTTCGCTAAAGATGTTCTGTCTGGTCTGAAATATATTCATGACAGAAACATTATTCACTGTGACATCAAACCGGACAATCTCTTACTCACCATGGTTTTTGATCAAGTACTTCAGATTGACCGGTATTTAATGAAGCTTGGGGATTTTGGTTTAGCACTGGAGAAAGGGACGGTGGCGTACCAAAATGCATTGGGTCATAGGAGAGGTACTAAGAGGTATATGGCTCCGGAGCTACTAAGCCATGGTATTGTGGACTTCAGTGTTGACATTTGGTCTTTTGGTTGTTCGTTTCTGGAGATGTTAAGCGGAAGACGTGTTTGGGCTGACTATCTCCACTTAGATTATGATGATTTCGTCAATCTAATTGGTAAAAGTAATCTCGTGCCCTATGTTCCGAATTTTTTATCCGCTGCAGCACAAGATTTTCTCAAGAAATGCTTGGTCAAGGATCCTCATGCAAGGTCGGGGATCAATGAACTCCTGAACCATCCATTTCTCAGGTTGGATGTTTAAAAATTGTTGGACGACTAAGATTTAATTTGGGATTAAGTAATCATCATTATCCTTTTTAATTTCCAATTAATGCAAATGATATATGAATAATAAATAACAAAATGTAAAAGGCTAAAAAAATAAAAGTAAAAGGCTCTGGTTGAAAAGATAAATGTAATATGTATCCTTTTATGTTCAAAGTTCTAATTAATATTACTATGCTTCTTCTTTTGAATAGATTACTAAATTCATTACTAAATTCACAATTAGTTATGCCATATATTTTTTATTTAAATAAATGAATATTCTGAATTCTGAATGTTAATTTTATTTTTAGTCAACCCTTCTGTTAAAATTTTCTTAAGCCCACTGAAGATTTTACACGTGGCATAAGAAGAAAATGAAAGGTTCTAAAATTATCACCGAACCTTGGTACGGTTTTGTTTTTGTTTTTGTTTTTGTTTTTTTTTTTGTCGGCCAAATTCCATTAATATGGAAAGCCCATAAAGGATATTACAAGTGGTAGTTTTTCGGATTGAGCCCAACAAGCTGGACTTTTACATATTTTAAAACATAAAATATCTTATAATAGTTTACAAAGTAAAAGCCCAAGCATAGGACACGTGTGGGACGTGTGTAACGCATTTGACTGTATCTCCAAAGCTTGCCGACAGAAGCCTTCCGCCGCTAGCTCCGTTTTTCTCATCACCGTTCACCACCAAAGCTGATATCCTTACAGATCCAAAATTCTTTAAGCATAATCAGCTAAACTTTTCCGATTATCCACTTGATAAATCTTTCTACAGATTTAACCGCCTCATCAGATTTGGCAACGTCGCAGGCTACTTGATAATTTGAGACATTCAGATCTTTCTCATCTTAACCCAAAACTCAAAGATAGAAGCTCCGCTTTATGACCTAAACTTGAGGTCTACTTTGCATAAAAACAAAGAAATTACAGCGAAGATATTACTCTATCGTTTAAGAAGAGTTAAGACCGACGTTTGAAAGAGAAACCAACTGATAATAAAACGGGGTTAAGACTGAAATTCTTGTAGAAAGATGAGAAAACAAAAAAACCGAACTTAGCAAGAATATAATCTAAACTAAGTCGGAGATTAATCCGCCTAAGCGGAAAGACTAATCCGATCTAATCGGAAGAGCAAAACAAAAAAGAAAAACCAAAGAAAATTCCGGTTTATCGGAATTCTCCTTCTCTCTCTCAAAGATAAGGGTGAGTTACGGTTTTGTTTTTTGACTCTCTCAGACCGTTTTAGCCGAGGAAAAAAAAAGGAAACTTGAGTCCAAATAAAAAAAAAAGGAAACTTGAGTCCAAATAAAAAAAGGAAACTTGAGTCCCAAGTAGTAGTAAACTGAACAACAGATGCATTATAAATATAACCTATCGCCTCCTCTCTTTGTCTCATCGTTTTAGTATCAGTCGTTTTAGTATCAGACGAAGAGATAGATAGATAGAGAGAATTAACAGAGTTCTAGAGAGCGAGAGAAACAGAGTTCTAGAGAGCGAGAGAAACAGAGTTCTAAAGAGAGAAAGATGTCGAAAACAACATCTTCTGATCGATTAGGTCAGTGGGAGGACGACGACTCGAACCGTCCTCACAAGAAGGTGAAGTATTCACCAACCATATCAGAGACGAACGTGATAGAGGATGATGCAGATTCGTCGACCAAGAGGAACCGTTCAATCATAAAAGCACCAGAAAGTGATTCGTGGGTGGTGACTCGTTATCTAGGAAGCGACTCATACATCTCTGCTTACTTAGCCGTCAGAAAGACCGACGGAGACGGAGACGAAGACAAACTTCCTAACGAGATGGTCATCAAGTCTAGTGTGCTCTCTCAATCAGCATATCTCATGAACGAGGAAAAGTTCTTAAATTGTCTCAAAAGCCCGTTCATCGTCTCCTGTTACGGCCACGAGATGACAGATGAGGAAAACGACAAGAAGCTTTTCAACACAATTAACGAGTACTGTCCTGGCCAATCCCTTGCGAAGCACGTCAGGTCCAACGAAGGAGGCTTACCTGTTGATGATGTGAAGAGATTCGCTAGTGATATCTTGTTTGGTCTCAAGTGTATACACGGAGAAGAGATCATTCACCATGACATCAAACCAGAAAACGTGTTACTCAAGCCAGCGAATAAACGAATTAGGGCTTCTGGGTTTATTGCTAAGATATCTGGTTTTGGTAACGCGATGGAGAAAGGCTGGATTGAGGATGGTGAAAACTGGTATCACAGGAGTGGAACCGCAAGGTTTATGTCACCTGAGCTTATAGGGGAGAAGGTTTTGGACTATGGTGCAGATGTGTGGGCTTTTGGGTGTACTGTGCTTGAGATGTTGAGTGGAGAACAGGTTTGGGGAGAGTATGGTGAGCTTGATTGGGATGATTGGGTTACTCTTGTTAGTAAAAGTGGTCTAGCTCCCTCTATTCCTGATTACTTGTCTGAAAAGGCTAAGGACTTTCTCAAAAAGTGTTTGGAGAGAGACCCTGCTAAAAGGTGGTCTGTTGACAGTTTGATCAAACATGAGTTCTTGACTGATGGTGATGATGAAGAAGAAGAATATGAGGAAGAAGATGGGGAAGCATATGAAGAAGAAGAAGATGAAGAAGAAGAAGAAGATGAAGATGATGAATTATATGATCCTGAGGTGGTAGCTTATGAAGCAAATCTAGAAGTTGAAGCTGCATTTGAAGAAGAAGAAGAAGAAGAAGAGGAGGAGGAGGAGGAGGAAGGAGAAGAAGCAATTGAAATTGATGAAGAATACCCTAAAGAGGAGGATTCGGACGAAGATCTATAACTTAGAAGAAGATAAAAGAAGTAGATGCTTTATGTGTCAATTCACTATTTTTGGAATCTTGTTTCATTATTGGTTTGATATCTGCAAAATTAGGATGATTCTTGTAAGGTGAAATTTGTTTCAGGTGCTCTGTAATTATTGATTTTTTTTTTTCAATAGAAATTAAAGCAAATTTCCATTATTTCAAAACGAATTACTATTACTAGTTTACTACTGATTACAGAAGCTGAAAGAAGAATGTTCTGTCAAGTTAGGATGTTAAAAAAAACCATACATGTTCTGTTTTGAGACAAAGGTTCCAATCTTGTTTTGTAGCCATCCAACACATAACAATCATGCTTCAACCCTCAAATAATCTTCTTCTTGCCATAAAGTATGATCAAAGATGTTTTACATCTTCTTCTTGTCAGCTCAGATGTTAGACAATGAATACAAGGGTATTTTTCTCTTCGATCACAGAGTCGATGGTGAGATTTGTCAAGCTTGTTTCTAGATATTCTATAATCCTGTGGTAGTTTGGTTAGTCATCAGAGTCATTGGTCTGTAAAATGTGACTTTGGTTCTGATCTTGTTAGCCTTCTTCTTGAAAGTTTAACCCCCCGAGTCTTCTTAGTGTTTGGCCTTTTAGTAATGTCACCTGCAAGTGTTTAGAATTGTGAACCATAAGCCACTTACTCTAGGAAATAACGGTTGCAAAGAGACATAGATCAAATTGTCCACCTAGCTCAGACAAATCAACTTTTAAATTGCCAGAGACTTATTACTCCAAATTGCAAAAGACAATTACACCAAATGACAAGAAGAAGCAGAGGATAGTGTTGAAGAATCAGAAATCAGAAGCAGTGGTTTAGAACATTTTTTCCCTTTTCTGATAGATTAGTTAAGATAATCTATTCCGGTTAAGTGTAAACCGAACAAATTAGATTGTAAATGGTTCAATGTAAGCGAGGAGCCATTGGCGAATTTGGATGAAAGATAACGAGAAAACGACGCCGTTAAGTAGTAAAAGTATATATTGGGACAAAAAGGTCTACAATAGAAAATAGAAATAAAACTTGATAACCAATTGGTTTAGATTAATTCCGGTTCGGTTCGGTGGACCTGATTGAATGTTTTGGTTAATTGTTCCTTTTGTTTTGGCGAGGAAGAGAGAGAAGCGGATCAATGGAGCAATGGCAGAACCTGATTCTGTAAACGAAGCCAAGGAGAAGAAGCTATGGAAAGCTGTTTTCGCTATCTCTGGGATTATGATCACTCTCGTCATCTATGGTCTTCTTCAGGTCTCTCTCTCTATCTCTATCTCTCTCAGTTGTTATATTTCTGAGTTCCTTCCCCCTCGAATCCGTCTCTCTTTGTTCAAATTGATTGAAGAAACGATCTGGGTTTTGGAAATTTGTGATTGTAATTTCAGGAAAAGATCATGAGAGTGCCTTATGGATTGAAAAAAGAGTACTTTAAGCACTCTTTGTTTCTTGTTTTCTGTAATCGTCTCACTACATCAGCTGTTTCTGCTGGTGTTTTACTGGTAACAACTATCAAAACCTGAGTTGTTGTTATATTCATACTATCTCAATGCTCTTAAAGAAGTGTGCTTTTGATTTTGTGATCCTTGTGTGTTCGTAGGCGAGCAAGAAAGTTTTGGATCCTGTAGCTCCGGTTTATAAATATTGTCTCATATCAGTAACTAACATCTTAACCACTACATGTCAGTATGAGGTATGAGTTGTGATAGGTTTGTTCACCTTAATCTCAGTGATTTTCGTTTTTGCTTGACCATAATGTGTGAACTGTGATGTCTGTAGGCTCTCAAGTATGTGAGTTTCCCAGTTCAAACTTTGGCTAAATGTGCCAAGATGATACCTGTGATGGTAAGTTATTAACTTTATGTTACGTGAAGTAGGAAACTTTTGTACATGTGAGTGTATCACCACTGTCTTATCTATGTGGTTTGTTACAGGTTTGGGGAACCCTCATTATGCAGAAAAGGTATAGGGGATTTGACTATTTCGTGGCTTTCCTCGTGACCCTTGGGTGCTTTGTGTTTATTCTGTTTCCGGTAATGACGCAATCTTTTCACTGGGATCTATGCTAGTTTTTATAGTGAGCTATCACTATGAACATTAAGATAAGATGTAATGGAGTTTTGTTTATGTATTTGAGCGGTAGGCAGGAGATGAAATTAGTCCGTACAACAAGGGAAGAGAAAACACTGTCTGGGGTGTATCCCTTATGGTTGGTTATCTTGGGTACATATCCTTTTTACTCGTTTTATTTTTGTTTAGTTTTAAGATAGGAACCTCAATACTGTCTTCGTATATCCATAATCGGGTATTGGTAAACTGGCTAACAGGTTTGATGGCTTTACAAGCACATTCCAAGACAAACTCTTTAAAGGTTATAATATGGAAATACATAACCAGATATTCTACACAACAATTTGTTCCTCTATTCTCAGTTTCACTGGTGAGAACTTCTCTTTGTGCTTCTTTTGTCTCTTTTACTAAAATCATTTTGTTTGGACTCGGACCATGTCGTACCTTCTGTGATGATTCTTTTCGGCTTTTCCATTACTGATTAAATCACTTTTGGAGTAAATTTGTCATCTTTCTTTCATGTCTCAATCTTTGGTTATATGTAAACTTGTGATTTAAGCTTCATCTGAGATCATATGTTAGAGATGCTAAACGCTGTAGTTAGTAGGAACCTTTCTCACGCTTTTTTTATTTCTGACTGTGATTCTCGAGTCCATCAGTGCTTTTCGATATAGAATTCAGCTGCCTTGCATAAACCTCAATCTGTGGACCTCAAGAAAGCTTTAAATCAGCTCAACCATGCCTTTTGCTACTCATATATGAAATTTCTTGCTTGATACAGGACTTATACTGCAAGGGCATTTACTCCCAGCAGTGGACTTTGTTTCCCGCCATAGAGATTGTCTATTTGACATCGCTTTACTTTCCACCGTAAATCTTCTGCGTAGTCATTACAGTTATCATGTTCTGGAAAGATATTCAAATTAGAGTATGATAGCACTGCAGCAGTGGTCACAGCAGCTATAGTTAGCGATAAGCTAGAGTTGAATTTTTATTGAAACATATGCCCTAGTAATACGAAAACTAAAAGGTAGTATAAAACTTATCAGAGATGAACTCTGTTTTCTGCAGGTGGCAACAGCCAGCCAATTTTTCATTTCTTACACTATTAGGACATTTGGTGCTCTAACGTTTGCTGCCATAATGACTACTAGACAGGTAATTAGTTAGTTACTCTGATGTCAACTCTTTAATTCCTGATTACAATTTGTTCCATCTAATTCTTTCTTCGTTGTCTGAAAATCAAAAAGCTTGTGAGCATCATGCTCTCCTGCATTTGGTTCTCACACCCGCTTAGCTGGGAGCAGTGCATTGGATCTGTAAGCTCCTACAAGCCATTCTTTAATTTTGTCTTCCCTCTCTTGTGATCTCTCCTTGTTCCCAAAGCTAAATCCATTTTTTCACTGACGCAGGTAATTGTTTTCGGGTCTCTATATGCTAAAAATTTAGTGAAGAAGAGATCAGAAAAGCCGCAGGCAACTCAAGAACCTCCACGGGACGAAGAGGCTCAACCTCTGAAGGGAAACCCTTAAAAGCACAGTGAGAGTTTTTTTCCTTCACTGTTGCTTGAAAAGTTATCAACCAAATTTAAATGATCCCTCTGAAGCTGAGGCATCTACTAACAAAACTAAGTGGTTGATCAATTGTTTTTTTTTTTTTTTTTTGTCAAGAAGAAGTCATAGATCACCATATGAATAGAGACTAATGTATGCAAATGTAGTTTCTTGTTTCCATTGTCTACTTTTTTTCCTGCAAACAAGAACCTAACTGTTTATTGTAGAGTGGTTACTTGTGTAAAATTTGTAATGGGATTTTGGTACTATATACGAAAACTAGATGTCTCACTCTCAAAATTCTTAGTTTTAAAAGCTTAATTTATTTGGTAAAAGGCTTTATATTTAAAAAATCCAAAACGCCAAAGTCAATGAGACAACTCAAACAAAAATATTTTCTTTAAACTGAAACTCTTTGTCAGACTCAAACAATTTACTTTTTAATACTAAAACTATTGCTTAATGTATTATCAGGTAGCAACAGCCAGCCAAAACGCCAAAGTCAATGAGACAACTCAGACAAAAATATTTTTTAAGAACTGAAATTTTGCTTAATAAATACGAGACTCAAACAAAAGTCTTTTTTAAAACTAAAACTATTGCTTAATATTATATGAGACTCAAACAAAAGTCTTCTTTAAAACTGAAAATTTTGCTTAGTAAATATTAGACTCGAACAAAAGTTTTTTTAAAACTAAAATTATTGCTTAATAAATTTTAGACTCAAACAAAATTCCTTTTTAATAACAATAACTATTGCTTAATATTTTATCATACTCAAAAAAAAGTCTTCCTTAAAACTGAAAAGTTTGCTTAGTAAATATTAGACTCGAACAAAAGTTTTTTTAAAACTAAAATTATTGCTTAATAAATATTAGACTCGAACAAAATCATTTTTAAAAACTATAATTATTTCTTAATATTTTATCAGACTCAAACAAAACTCTTCTTTTAAACTGAATATTTTGCTTGATAAAATATAAGTAAACTGAAACTATTGCTTGATAAATATTAGACTCAAAGAAAAGTCTTTAAAAAATAATCTGAAACTATTTTATTATATAAAGTTTGGTTTTCAAAGTTAATAATTTAAATAATCATGATACGTGTGAATTTTATCGATTAAAGAATTTTAATTAATTAAAAAAACCAAAATAACTATAAAATTTATAAATTTACAAAATTTAAAAATTGTAAGAAGATAAATTTACTACGAATATAAACATTAAAAATTTGGTATTTCTATTTGAACATCAAACAAAAATAATGAATATGCATTTAGTATAAAATCATATATCTAAAATATAATCGTTGATATATATGTCTAGGCCTAATACATGCAACCGGATTTTATTAACAAAAGACTTTTCTTAACAAACTGAAGCTATTGCTTAATAAATATCAGACTCAAACAAAAGTCTTTCTTTTTAATTACGACATCTATTGCTTAATAAAATATGAGACTAAAAAAAAAACAAAAAAATTTGAAAATTTGCTTTATAAATATCACAAAGAAACAGAGAGTTTTGAGATACATCCTAAGACGTACTAAAAGGTGTTTATTGACTTATTGTGAGGGTTTTATTTTTCCAATCATTTGTTTTTTGTTTAATCATGGATCAAATTGCAATCAAAGAAGAAGAGATGAAAGGTTTAATCATCAGCGACCCTAGTTCTGACAACTCTTCGCATCAGGTTCAAATTACTTAAAACTGAGCTTTTCTATTTTTGTAAATTCTGCGATGATCCATGCATTTTTCATATATAGGGTTAACATTTTTGTAAGTTTTGCTATGTATGATGGATTGTGAGGTATACTAAAAGTCTAAAACATAGTTGTATCTTATAATGATACTGTTGAACCGATGTCATCAAAATGTATAAACACAAATACGTACACAACCCAACGTCTTATCATAGGCCAATGATTTGTATGCATATATATATATATATATATATATATATATATATATATATATATGATCTTGGGCTTCTAACCTAAAACCAATTGACAATAATTGGAGAGGTCTATATATACTAGTTAGGATCGTACTCAACTTCCAATATGGGATATTGTGTGGCGGATTGGTTGTGTGCTTTCAAGGCTCTAAAATTATTTAAAACCTCTACAGCAATTATTTTGCCAATCAAAGATTTTGGCTTTTATTTCTTTTTAAAGTATTGAAAGCCACTTTTATTTTTTCTTTTTTTGCTATCTCATTTTTTTAAAAGCGTCAAAAAACTGAATTTAAAATCTAAACAATTAAAAATTATTTATTTTTTCACATCCACATTACATTTAAAACATTCTAGAAGTTTATAAATATATTTTAAATATTTAATTTTTACATATTAATTATTCTCATTTTTTCTTGTTCTTTTAAGATCCATTTCAATAATAATCATTTTTATTTTCATGATGATGATGATGTAAAAGAGTTATGAAATTTATGTTTATATAGGGAATAACATTCAAAACAATGCATTAATTAACGTTTAACAGATTGCTTATATACAAAAAACATTTGAAATAGTTTTAAAACACCATTATTATTTGACATAATAATCTATTAAGAATCAATCACCAAAAACAAAACAAAAACAAAAAATTATTGTTAGCGAAATTTTATATCGACTAATGGTATTATTATTATCTTTTAATTTATTGTTCAAATGTATTGTTAGCGAAAATTAGTCATTAAATTGCTATATAAATTCATTTGTAGCATAATTTATATTTATTATTAATATAAAATAATAATAAAAAAATAACAATCACATCTTTAAAAGCGGTGCATTACAAATCAAATTTTAACAGTAAAAGTTCTTACAACCAAAACATTTATAGCCAAATTCTCTGCATCTAAAATTTTAAAGTTAAAGTCTTTACAGGCAAAAGTAACAACCGTTACCAATCAGAGCATGTATCCCTAATAATATATTGATCAGTGTCTGACATTTCTGATTCTCCATTTGAATACAGGAGGATCCTGTTTCTGATATACAAGAAGGTACGGTAGCAACGTTGATGTGATTATTACCAAAAGATGGACAGCCTCAATCGTGTTAAAATAATTGAAAATTATATCATTTTTTGTTTAATTATAACTTTAAACCAACTTTAATTATTTTATATAGATATATAACATGATGATTAAAATACTTGGTAACTAAAGTTATTAAGATTTGCCAAACTTTATAATTAACCACGGGGAATGTAATTCATAATGACGACAAATGAAAATAACTTGTATAGGGTCGCAAGAACACGAGAAGCTCATGTTACCTTTAGCAGCATATTTTAGAGTACGTCCTCCAACAACTTACAGCATCACTTTCGACTCTTATGAGAAAATGGCGAAGCTGGTCAATGATGGATATTACGAGTCCCTTCCTTTCACTTCCGGTGGATTCAATTGGTACGTCATTCACGCATTATTACGTACAACTTTTAAACTATATATAGCTTTCAATAATTGTATCCCTTTTCTTTTGTTTTTGTTTAAATAATATTAAAAGGACGTTCAAAATCTACCCAAACGGAAACAAGAAGGATGCAGCAGCGCCAGGATGGGTTTCGGTTTATGTAAAAATCGATAACTCATTCTGCGTCACCAACCCACAAGATGTGTATGCGGAAATCAAGTTCTTCCTTTACAACGGTGTGACTCGTTTGTATTATACACACCAAGGTACTTAATTTAATTAGTAGGATCGATTCATCATTCTAGCTAGTAGTGGCCGTACGTTAATATGTTGTTCTCAACTCTATTGGTCAAGACCACCACATACGAAATGTATATTCTCTTTGTATAATGAGGAATTCGCGTAATGATATATTTAAGGGGTTTTTTATTTTTATTTTTATTGGTTATAGAAAGTGAGCCAGTAAAGTTTGATGATGTAAAACCGGAGTGGGGAGTGGCGAGTTTTGTGACCTCGGCATGTTTCGTCAATCCGACGGCATATCTTTACGACGGAGGGAAATGTGAGTTTGGAGTAGATATCTTTGTTACTCATCGCAGCAAGAGGGAAGTTTTCTCCTATGATGTGAACGTCACCAACCCCATTTACACTTGGTGCCTCCCAAATTTCTCTACCCTCTGTCATTGCTCTTACACATCCCATACGTTTTGTTCCGGAGATAGAAACTGGTGAATATCTCAATCTCTCTCTGCGCAAACACACCTTGGTATGGTATATAGCTAATATGTGTTTGTTATATGATGGGTTGAATGATTATTAGGGTTTTGAAAGTGTATCCAAATGGGGATGGTTGCGCAAAGGATAAATATTTGTCACTCTACCTGTTGAGTGTGGATAATGAAATCAATTACGTTAAAGCCACGCTACGAGTTCTAAACCAAACCCCATGCAACAATGTGGTGAAACCAGGTTAGTGCATGGTTCACTCAATATGTCCTTTCTTCATGGTGATATATGTAGTGTGACAGTTATGTTATTACTGCGTTACGTGGTTAGTTACGTTATTATAAATATATTATTAATTTTGTTGCTTTTTTCTTATGGTTAGTTGAGGGATGGCCTAAAGCAACATGCAACAATGGATGGGGTTTCCAGGAGTTTATAGCACTTGCAGATCTTAAAGATCCATGCAAAGGATTTCTTGTGAACGATGTGCTTCGAGTTCAAGTCGAGATCACAGCCTTCTCTAAACACACTCCACTTAATTAGGGTTTATGGTGAGCCCAACAACAACTTACCTAGCCTCTTTTGCTTTTACTTTTGTTTTTTTTTACTCTTGTGTATTTTGTTAACATTGTTTTCGTGGAAGGCTCAAACCGGAGATCTCTTGAAACTACTCAAAAACATTATATATCATCAGTGTGGATCGCCGGAGCCATGAGATGCGAGACCCTTACCTATCTTTTGTTTTTCTATTTCCAAAATAAGAAAGGTTTCTATAACTCTTTCCTCACAATCTACTCTTCTTTGTTTCCCAAAATAAAACAAAAGTCTACTCTTTTGTGTATGCTCTGGTTGTATTTAAAAAATCTACACTGGTTGTAATAAAAATAATCTACCCTGGTTGTAATCTATACTATATAAACTAGGTTTTGAACCCACACGAGCGTGGGTATATTTTATATATTTTGGTTAAAATTATTTATGGTTGATGATTAATGAATTTACTACTCGATCCAAATGATTTTAACGTTAGTCTCATTGCTACTAAATTATGATATGCTCGGGTTTTTCCTGATTTATGATCGGTTTACAATATTTTTTTTTGTGAAAGATCGGTTAGAGGTCCGAAATTTGGATCCAAATTAGGTGATTACACCCAACTTTGGATCTGTATTACCCAATTCGAATTATTTGAATTACCAAATCTGGCTGGATTTTGAAAATTTCGGATCACTTCAGATCAAATTGCTTGGATTCAGATTATATGCCCAGACTTAGTTTTTTTCTTTTTGTGTTTGGACGTGTTAGGTTTGGGTGTTTGTGTGTCTTTATTTTTGTGTGTGTGTTTGTGTTTGCATTTGCGTTTGTGTTTGTCTTTGAACGTGTTTGCGTTTGTGTTTGGACGTGTTTGCGTTTGTGTTTGTGTTTGGACGTGTTTGCCTTGCGTTTGCGTTGCGTTAATGTTTGTGTTTGCGTTTGCGTTTGCGTTTATGTTTGTGTTTGTGTTTGTGTTTATGTTTATGTTTATGTTTTATGTTTATGTTTATGTTTTATGTTTATGTTTATGTTTATGTTTATGTTTATGTTTATGTTTATGTTTATGTTTGTGTATTTTTCACATTTAATTAGAGTTTTTGTTTCTGTTTACGTTTACCGTCTGTGTTCACGTTCATGTTTTTGTTGGCATTCACATGTGTGTTTGTGTTTGCGTTTAGTGTAGTTCAAAAATTGAAGTTTTAACGTTAGTCTCATTGCTACTAAAATTGAAATTGTTAAAAGTAATAAATTGGTTAAATAAGAAAACACTGACCTGATTAAAAGCAGGAACCATGTAATCAATCCTCAAAAACTCCATTCCTGCAATAACTTGGTTTCCTGTAATGAATCAAGACAAAGAGAAGTTGGTTTCAGTGATATGTCTTCTCTTCAATGGCCTACCAAAAAACAAACAAGAATATTTTGATGCCAAGCCAAAAAGGTCTGTACCTCATGTTCTACGCATTACAAGAAACCATGAATTAGGCTAACTAAAACCAAAGACAAACTCATGTCATTCCAAAATTCAAATGCATCCAATAACTAGTACCACTGGAAATCAGAGAAGCAATGTAAAGACAAGAACGTACCTGAGAAACCATAGCTTTGTTTTATCTCTTATAACTCAAAAAAGTATAGATGTGACTTATAAAAATACTTGCTCACCAATACTGTTGAAGAGAACACCAAACTTGTTCACCTTATCCTGTTATGAAATCCAAAAGTCACCACATAAACTAAAATTTTCGTATAAAAGAGTATAGAGAGCACTCTCGCACAACTCCTACTATGATAATTCAAACGAACCCCATAACATAATACTATTGGAAAAGCAAAGGGAGAAGTCAAACCTGAGACACAAATCTAAAAGGACAAGCTAACTAATAACTCATTGCAAAACAGTTATCAGTCTTTACCTTGTCAAAAGAAAGATTCAGCCAAGGAATGACAAACTATATAAAGAGAAGTTCTTGTGAAAATCATAACTTAGTTTAGGGAAGGATAATGTACCTGATCAAATCGGAAAAGAATATGAACCGTAAACTGATTTCCTGCAGAAACTCAATTCCCCTGTTAAGAATAATAAGTCAACAGAAAGATGTGATTAATACATATTACAATAAGTCGGAGACTTATTTAGTTCTTTACTTACCTAACTTTTGGTAGAAATAAGAACAAAAGAGAAATAAACTTACCTTCGGTTCGGAAAAATGAACTTACCAGTGTGTTAGGCATTGTAGGCATAGAGTTTCAGCAGATCATTAGACAGGCCTTCTTAAGAAGCCCTTTCTCCTCTATCAATATGTGCAGATCATTGAATATGTACTATATCATATGCTGTCCAGGCTCAGCTAGACATAGATTTCAGCAGATCATTGGACACCCAATATATCATTAGACAAACCTCCATAAAAATACTTTTGCTTCCAATCAATATGCAGATCTTTGAACATTAGCATTTTATCTTTCAGCAGAAAACCGAATTTTTTTTCCCCTCCTCCATCCCATGCAGAACATTGAATATTATTACATCATGCTGTCCCAGCTCAGCTAGATATCGAGTTTCATTGAATTTCGCCAATCTCTGTAACACCATCATTAGACAAGCCACCTTCAAAACCCATTTCTCCTCTAGTCAATATGCAGATCACTGAACATTATATCTTACAGCAGAAAACTGAATTTTTTTTCCCTCCTCCATCCCATGCAGAACATTGAATATTATTACATCATGCTGTCCCAACTCAGCTAGATATCGAGTTTCGTTGAATTTTGCCAGTCTCTATAACACCATCATTAGACAAGCCTTCTTAACAATCCGTTTCTCCTCTAGTCAATATGCAGATCATTGAACATTAGCATTTTATCTTTCAGCAGAAAATTGAATTTTTTCCCTCCTCCATCCCATGCAGAATATTGAATATCATTACATCATGATGTCCCAGCTCAGCTACATATAGAGTTTAATTTAATTTTGCCAATCTCTGTAACACCATCATTAGACAGCCTTCTTAACAATCCGTTTCTTCTCTAGTCAATATGCAGATCATTGAACATTAGCATTTTATCTTTCAGCAGAAAATTGAATTTTTTTTCCCTCCTCCATCCCATGCAGAACATTGAATATTGAAATACATTTCTCTCCCAATCAATATGCAGATCATTGAACATCATCATTCTTATATTCAAGCAGATTATTGAACTCATTTCTCCATTCATTAGGCAAAGCCTTTAATCATTTCATTTTTTCCTCCAACAATATATGCAGAAAATTGAATACCATATGCTGTCCCAGCTCAGCTAGATAAAGAGTCTCAGCAGACAACTTGAATTACCTTAAACACAAGTCTTAGAGGCATATATATATGCAAGATATATAATGAAGTTTTATCTGATCATGCTTGCCAAGTTTGATCCAAGATATTGAATTCATGAATCTTGGATACATATTTGACAAGTCTTACTTGATCTATAAACCACTTCAAATATATATCTTTGTCTGCTTGTGTTAGGCAACATTATAGACGGGACAATTTTCCCAAGTTAGAAACCGGACATACAACAATCAAATGTGTTAATGTCCCTTTCTTTTGGGTTTTCAACAGAATGAAAAGACAAGTCTTACATACGTGAGATACTTTATATAATGAAGTTTTATCTGATCATGCTTGCCAATTTTGATCCAAGATACGGAATTCATTAATCTTGGATTACAAACATGACAAGTCTTACTTGATTCAGAGGCCACTTCAAGATATATCTCTCTGTCTGCTTGTGTTATATAGGAAAATTTCCCCAAGTTAGAAACCAGACATACAACAATCATATATATGTTGATGTCCCTTTCTTTTGGGTTTCCAATAAAATCAAAAGACAAGTCTTACATACGGAATATACATTGAAGTTTTATCTGATCATGCGTGTTTAGTTTGATCCAAGATACTGAATTCATTAATCTTGGATACATAACTAAACAAGTCTTACTTGATTCAGAAACCACTTCAAGATATATCTTTGTCTGCTTGTGTTAGACATTGAAGATGATACTGAACCATTTCCCCAAGATAGAAACCAGACATACAACAATGATTCGTGTTGTCTGTCGTCGCTCTCTTATGGGTTCTTTAAAATAAAATTAAAAACTTTCAAAAAAAATAAATTAAAGTTGTTAAAGAAATACCTCAGTGATGGTGAGGACTTAGCGTAATCGCGTGGGATTTTAAATCCTTGTGTCAACCATCGACAGAGTTAGAAACCCTAAGACAAAAAATGAGAGGGTTTTAATCGCAATTATAAATTATTATAAAAAGGAGATTTGGAAACAAAGAATCGAAAAACAAAACCATGAAACCAAAGATTTAATCGCAATTACGAACTCTAAAAGAGGGGATTTATCTAGGTTTATATGTGCTTGAAAAATATAATAACAACCTTTCTTATTGATTTAGAAAACTACTCAAAAACTAAATCTCTCTCAAGTCTTGTGAAACATCTCTTCACAAGCTTAGTATTTATAGAACCAAGACAACACCTTAGTCCTAATTAGATTAGGAAAACAACACAAAGCCTTATCTAAATAACTTGCCATTATCTAGATCATGTTTGTGAATCCCTTGACTTGCTCCCCAAGTCACTTGGAATTATCCAACAATTTAAAATCGGAAATTACGAATTTCAAAAGAGGAGAATTTGAAGCTAAGACCCAGATATAATCATTTTGATTTAAACCCTAATCTGAAACAACAAACCCTAATCGAAACTTCAAAAGAGGAGATTTTGAACCTAAGATTCGCTAAAGTCTTTGTTTTCATTAAATCGGATTTTGAATCTGAACAATATAAGAAATTCTAAACCCAAGAAAAACACAATCATGAAACTTAAATCCTTAAAAATTTCAAAGAAAACAAAAATCTCAAAAAGAGGTTCTTCGTAATATTAAACAAATGTATCCGCACCTTATGATGACGATGATGATAGCCTTCGATAACAAAACTCTGAAGCGCTCCAGCGGAAAAAAAAAAACGAGAGCGAAAAAAAGAAAAACTCAAAAAAGTGTAAATCATATATATAAAGGTAAGGTTCCACTCTCTTCTTATTGGTGGAAAAATATTTAATGCTTTAATTTTTTTAATAAATAAATAAATGTTTATGACAATCATTCAGTACAAAATTTAATTACACTATAAGTTATAATCAAATGGCAAAGAAAATGAAAGCACTTAATCATATATCATACAACAAATTTTATAAGCTTTATTGGTGGAAAATTATTTAAAATCATATATATATAAGTAAGGTTGCACTCTCTTTATTGTTCCATTTTGTATTTTTTTTTTAAATATAATATTTATTTTTAACCAAAAAAACAAATTTAATCATATACATTAATTCATACTTTAAATTCACACTTTACTACTAAAATGAAACTGAAAATTATATAAATTTCCAAAGACTATTGGTTTTCTTTATTGAATTCCAATTAAACACACTATAAATTATAATTATAACTCCTCTAATTTAATTATTTTAAAATTGTAACTTACATCATTTATTATCATATAAATAGCTATTCTCACATCATTCTCTACCATATCTATATCTTCATTATTCTCTTTGTTTTTTTTTAAAGTTCTTGCATGGGGTGAAAACTCATTTAAAATATCATTGTAAGATTTTGATTAATTATTTAGTTTAAACTTTTGTTTTCAAGTTTATTTATTTTTTGTTTTTATGTATTTCTTTATGTCTTCATTGTTTTTTATATTTTTAAATGTAATACATATGTATAATAATATTTTATGATTATAAGAAAATCAAGCTAAAGAAACCATCTTCATTCTTTTACTTTGGATGTTTGTTTATTTCTCACATATTCATGTATATTTAATTTATTTTCAAAAGTATGTAAATTTTTAACAAAATAAACTTTTTGTTATATAATTATCAAACCAATTTGTAAGACATTCTTTTAAGAATAATGATCCTTATATTTAGTTTGTGATTCAACATGTAATAATACAAAGAACATTATAATTTGTTTTAACTTTGAATTTTATATTTGATTTCCTATCTAAAAAACAATTTGATATTCCATTTTCTATCTATTATATATACTATAAGGATGAAAAATATAATTAAACCTAGAAATATAACTTAAATTAAGAGGAATATAAAAAGAGATTAAAAATAAAATTATTTTTTGGGAATTTTTAAGGTTTCACTCTCTCCTTATTGGTCCATTTAGCATTTATTTTTTAATTATAATATTTATTTTTAATTAAACCAAATATCTAACACATTTATTCATATACTTTAATCCATACTTGAAATCCACACTTTACTATTAAATTGTAACTTAAATTATATAACCTTTCAATTGACTATTCGTTTCCTCCATTTAACTTCAATTAACACACTATAAAATATAATTATAACTCCTATGATTAAATTATTTTAGAATTGTAACTTACATCATATTTTATCCTATAAATACTCATTTTTACATCCTCCTCCACCATATATGATATTCTCAATATTTTCTTTATTTAATTTTTAATGTTCTTGCATGGGTTGAAAGCTCAATTAAGATATCATTGTAAGAGCTTTATTATATATTTGGTTAAAACTTTTGTTTTCAATTATATTTCTTCTTCATTTTTTCATTGTTTTTATACTATTAAATGTATAATACATATGTATAATAATATTTTATGCCTATAAGGAAATTACTTTATCGATGGGATTCAAAAATATTGATTTCTGACCATCGCACCATAAGAAAATCAAGCTAAATAAACCATTTTCATTGTTTTACTTTATATGTTTTTTTCTTTCTCACATATTCATGTATATTTATTTTATTTTTAAAGTATGTAATTATTTTAACAAAATGCGCCGGCGGCAGTGGATCCGTCCAATTTGTAAGACAATGAAATAAATAAAATTTTATACACAAATAAAGGTTATTTTGTGTATATTTATAAGTTTACACACATATTTGGATAAATTTCAACATTTTTAGTGGTTGTTTTGATAAAGTTTGAAAAGGGGGTAAATTTAAAAAGCGGTATTTTTAAAGGGGTATTATTTAAATTCTCCCAATATCATTTCTATTTTTATCATTAACAATATTATTGTTTTATCAAAAAATACTGAAAATTACTAAAGAAAATTACTATCAAAATTGATAAATTGAACAATTAATCAACGAATAAATTCAAAAGATATGGATGTATGCTTCTATTGTATGATTTAAATAAATAACATGTAAAAATGTCATAAGCATTAAAATTTATTTAATCTATTTTTTATAAGTAATAAATAAATTAAAATAATTAAATAAATATACAACAACCCACGCATATGCGCGGGACATTACCTAGTTAATGAGAAAACCATCTGCAACAACATTATCAAACAAGATATATAAAGATACGATACTTATTGGGCCTCACTAAACCCTATTGGGCTTAAACCGACTTAGTTGATTTGTTTCCTTTTTTAACGAAAAATAACTTTTTTGAAAAGGGAAAGTGAAATACAAGTATATCCGTTTTCCAAATTAATGGAAAATAAAAAATGGTTATCGATTTTAGTTATGATCATATTTATTATTGGTGTGTTTTATTATATAACTTTGTAGTTATATAGACTCATGAACTGTCTTTCTTCAAAGTGAATATTATTAACAAAAAGTACATTATTATGATGCAAATGCAATATTGATTGACATAAAAAAAACTCAAGTTTATAATGGACATAATAATAACAAAAGACCAAAAGGGTTTATCAACCACAACAACAGCTTGTAACAAAACATGAGTTCATTGATTCCAGACGGAAACAAGAGTCACCAGGTGGATAGTATGATATAACAAAACATGGGTTCAATGATTTGACTATTTTGTGGCTTTCCTGGTGACCCTTGGGTGCTTTGTCTTAATAAACTATTGCTTAATATATCAGACTGAAACAAAAGTCTTCTTTTGAAAATGAAAATTCTGCTTAATAAATATCAGATTCAAACAAAAGTCTTTATTTTTTTAGAACTGAAATTTTTCTTAATAAATTATCAGACTCAAAACAAAAGTCTTTTTTTTAAATGAAACTTTGCTTAATATTTTATCAGACTCATCTTCTTTAAAACTGAAACTTTTACTTAATAAATTATTAGACTCAAAAAAAGTCTTTTAAAAAAAAATTGAAGCTATTGCTTAATATTTTATCAGATTCAAACAAAAGTCTTCTTTAAAACTGAATATATATGTTGCTTAATAAATTCAGACTCGATCAAAAATATTTTTTTTAAACTGAAAAACTATTGCTTAATAAATATTAGACTCGGACAAAAATCCTTTTCTTAAAAAACAAAACTGTAACTATCTAATTATATAAAGTTTGGCTGTCAAAGTTAATAATTCATGTGTGGTCGTGACATCATGTCAACATTATCGATTAAATATTTTTAATGATATTTAAAACAGAAAATAATCCTAAAAATTATAAATTTACACAATTTTTAATTTTAAAAAAGATAATTGTACATAAACAAAAAGAAAATGGTATTTCTATTTGAACCTAAAAAAGAAATGATGATTATGCATTTAAAATATAATCGTTGATGATACATGCAACCGGACTTTATCAGCAAAAGTCTTTTTTTTTTAACTCAAAACTATTGCTTAATAAAATATAGACTCAAACAAAAGTCTTTTTTTTTACATTGAAATTATTGCTTAATAAATATGTGACTCAATCAAAAGTCTTTTTTTTTTAATTGAGAATTTTGCTTAATAAATATCACAAACAAACAGGGAGTTTTGAGAGACATCCTAAGACGTACTAAAAGGTGTTTATTGACTTATTGTGAGGGTTTTATTTTTCCAATCATTTGTTTTTTGTTTAATCATGGATCAAATTGCAATCAAAGAAGAAGAGATGAAAGGTTTAATCATCAGCGACCCTAGTTCTGACAACTCTTCGCATCAGGTTCAAATTACTTAAAACTGAGCTTTTCTATATATTTTCATAAATTTTGCGATGATCCATCATTGCATGATCCATCCATGCATGCATTTTTCATAGGGTTAAGTTTTCTTTCTTTTCTTTATTTCTTGTAAGTTTTGCGATGTATGATGGATTGTGAGGTATATTGATACTGTTGAACCGTAGTCAAGATGTATAAACACAAGTACACACAACAGAACGTCCTATCATGAGTCTTTGAGTCGTTTTTCTGAAATGGACCAATGACTTGTATGCAAATTTTGTGATTATAATAAGTGGAAAAGATATCAATATCAATGAACTCATCATCTATATTGATCAGTGTTTGAATTTTCTTCGGAATAATTGTGAGTTTAGTACATTTTTGAAACTTAATTAGCAAAATAGTACAATCACTATTTATAATTGGCAAATTAGTCAGCTTTTACTATTCTCACTATTTGGAAGACATTAGAACCCCTTCAACTTTCTCATATTTACACAAATGCCATTAAACACATATTTTTCATTTATTTCTTTTTTCTTTTTAATTACATTCTCCCTTCAATCTAAAAACTAAAATACTAGTCAATGAAATTTTTTTTTTTTTTACAAGTTTCAAATATATAAAAATCTATGTTTTTTCTCTATTATATGATATGCATTTTGTTTGAAGATTTTATTTGATAATAACAAATAATTTTCATTAATTTTAGATATGTACAATTTACTAAGTGTACAGATCTAATCCGTACAACTTAAAACGTGTACATATGTACATCTGTACAACTTAATAAGTGTACAAATATTAGTATACAAGTCGTAAACGATTGTACACGTATTTGTACAATAGGATATATGTACAAATACAATTGTACAGATCAAACTGTATATTTATTATATGTACAGAAAAATGTATGTATAAAAACTATATACAATGATATATGTATAGATATAATTGTATGTATATTGACTATTATATTGTATTATACATGTATTTGTACAATATGATATATATGTACAAATACAATTGTACAGATCAAACTGTACACAAATTATATGTACAAATGAATTGTACGGATGCATTTTGTACATCTACCCTTTTGTAATTTACCACCACTACACTATACCCCACTTTCTCATCTATCTCACACATTCTCTATCTCACATGGTGGACCCATTGTCTATTTATCCAATTTTGAATAGTAAATGTACTATATCACAAATTAAGTTTTGAAAATGTACTATAATGCTAATTTTCCCATTTTCTTCTCATTCTTTTTTTCTGATTTTCCATTTGAATACAGGAGGATTCTGTTTCTGGTACACACGAAGGTACGGTAGCATCGTTGATGACTTGATATAAATTACGAAAAGATGAACAACCTCAATCGTGTTAAAATTGAAAATTATATCATGTTTTGTTTAATTATAACTTTAAATCGTTTCTATAGATATATAACATAATTAGAATACTTCGTAATTTATAAAGTTGTAATTATGATTCGTCAAACTTTATAATTAACCTCGGAAAAATCTTAATAACGAAAAACTTGTAAAGGGTTGCAAGAACACGGGAAGCTCAAGACAGATATAATACCATATGTGAGATTAAGTCCTCCGGGGTCTTACACCATCACGTTCGAGTCTTATGCGAAAATGGTGGACCTGGTCAAGAATGGATATTACGAGTCCCTTCCTTTCACTTCCGGTGGATATACTTGGTACGTCATTTCACCATCAAGACCATTGTTACAACTTTATATTATATATATTTCTATAATTGTATCCCTTTTCAAATCTTAAAAAGGACGTTCAAAATCTACCCAAACGGAAACGCACAGCCAGGATTTGTTTCGGTTTATGCAAAACTATGTAACTCAACCAACTGCCCACAAGATGTGTATGCGGAGATAAAGTTCTTCGTCTACAACGGTGTCACGCGTTTCTATTATACGCGTCAAGGTACGTAGGTACTTAGTTTTAGAGGATTGATTATTTGGTACGTAAGACTAAATTATTATCTTCTTTTTCTTCTCCGTGAAACATAACCAAGTGTTGCAAGTCTAGCTACTATTGGCCGTACGTTACTATATATGTTGTTGTCAACTCTATTGGTCAAGAGTGAAAGATAATTCCAAAGCAAGATGATTTAGGCTCAAATGAGTTTATTAAGATTGATTAAACTTAGACATTAAGATAGCTCATGAAGAGCTTTATTCAAATGCAAACTAAAAGATAAAAAGAAAGAACTTTAGTTTGTCACCAAGATCACAATGATTCAAAATTGATATTTCATAAGATTGAAGAGGAAGAGTTGTTTTGCACACTTTATATAGTAATCTATCTTGCTAGAGAACCGTAGTTACATTGTCTCATAAGATTGGGTTTGTGGCTCTTCAAAGTCTTGTCTTAAGGATGCTCTAATAAGACTACCACATACGAATGTATATTCTCTTTGGTTAATGAGGATTTCAAGTAATTGTTTAAGAAGTTTTTGTTTTTTCTTTTGGTCATAGAATGTGAGACAGTAAAGTTTGATCATGAAAATTCGGAGTGGGGAGTGGCACAGTTTCTGACCACAACCTGGTTCGTCAAGGAAACGGGGTATATTTACGACGGAGAGAAATGTCAGTTTGGAATAGATATCTTCGTTTGTCCACGCAAGGGGGAAATTTTCTCTTTTGACCAAAACGTCACCAACCCCGTTTACCCTTGGTGCATTCCCAATTTCTCTACCCTCTGTCATTGCTCTTACACATCCGATACGTTTTGTTCTGGAGGCAGCAACTGGTGACTCTCTTAATCTCTCTCTACGCAAACACATGCACCCTCGTATGGTATATAGCTAATATGTATGTGTTTGTTATATGATGGATTTGATGATGATTAGGGTTTTGAAAGTGTATCCAAATGGAGATCGTTGTGCAACGGATAAATATTTGTCACTCTACCTATTGAGTGTGGATAATGATATCAATTACGTTAAAGCCACGCTACGAGTTCTAAACCAAACCCCATGCAACAACGTGGCGAAGCAAGGTACGTGAGTGCATGGTTCACTCAATATGTCCTTTCATCATCATGGCGATATATATGTAGTGTGACAGAATTTACGTTATTAATTATAATTTTATATGTAATTTTGTTGCTCTTTTTTTTTCTTATGGTAAGTTGAGGGATGGCGTAATGCAGCATGCAATAATGGATGGGGTTTCCAGGAGTTTATAAGTCTTGCAGATCTTACAGATCCATGCAAAGGTTTTGTTGTGAACGATGTGCTTCAAGTTCAAGTCGAGATCACGGCCTTCTCCAAACACACTCCATGCTAGGGCTTATGGTGAGCCCAACAACAACTTACCTAGCCTCTTTTGCTTTTATTTTTATTTTTTTACGATCTTGTGTATTTTGTTAACACTGTTTTCGTGGAAGGCTCAAACCGGAGATCTCTTCAAACTACTCAAAAACATTATATATCATCAGTGGATCGCCGGAGCCATGAGATGCGAGATCCTTACCTATCTTTTGTTTCTATATGTCCAAAATAAGAAAGGTTTCTATAACTCTTTCCCACAATCTACTCTTCTTCTTTTTTTTTTTTTATCAAAATAAAACAAAACTCTACTCTTTTGTATATATTCTGATTTAATCAAAAGACCTACCACTATGTTTGTAATAAAAAAATTCTAGTATGGTTGTAATACAAATAATCTACCATAGTTGTAATAAATATAATATATTTTGGTTTGTAATAAATAAAAAATCTACTCTTTTGTGTGTCCAAAATTATAAAGAGTTTTGAACTCTTTTCCCACATTGTGTGTGTTAATTATCCTTAGTTCCTAAATTATAGTACATATAATAATAGCAAACTAAGAAAATGTCACCAGTATTGTGTCTTTCCATCGTAACTTTATGTAATTTGATTTTTTATTTAGTAAAATATGAAGTATACAACCAAAATTTGTACCTTTATTGTACTTTATGCCAATTGTATTATTTAATTTTTGTTGAAAATAACGAGTTCCTCGCCATATATAGTATAATATATACATAAACAAAAGAAGAAGAAGAGAGTATGGAAAACATATATACCCATAGCACATGAAGGAAGCGATACATCTCTTCTTATTTCTCTTTCAGCTAATACATCTTTATTGCTTTTTTTTTGCTTATATTTTGCTTAAATTATGTCTATTGAATATTGATGATTTCGTTATATATATACACAATTGTAAATTACAATTTGTAATATGTTGTATAAAAGAAACTATATAGTAAATGGCATGATGTGTTATTGATGAAAATATATTGATTTTTTGAGTGAGCAAATCACAGTAAGAATATATAAATGTTGTAGAAATCAATTCCTTAAAAGTCTTTTTGGCTTAACACTAAATATTAATGTGTGTAGAAATAAATTAATATTACAACATTGATCATACCTTTCGGTGGTGACCTCTTGAAGGAGATTCGTGTAATGAGACAATGGTATATAGTCAACGAGAGATGGACGTGCACCCATGTATACTATGTAAACCTGTAACATTATCATAATCATAAACTCATGAGTCGTATGTAACATTAGCAAAAAAGGAAAATATAATCATGCTTGGGTACAGTTGTGCTACATGTTTTTCTTGGTCATTCCCTGCTGAGCAGAAGACATTCAGAGACAAGAGAGAGAAACAAACAAAGAGGAAAGAAAATTTCGACATTTTCTATTTCATAAGTTTAGGAGAATGGAAAAGTTGAGTATTTATAGGAGATAGTTTTTTTTAAGTAATCCCTTTCTCTCTATAGTTTTTGAAAAATTAGTTCCAATACAACAAGTCTACCTCACATGGTAATAAGTGAACTATGAAATATTGTTTCACAATGCGCACTACCAAAAACTTTAGACCATTTTCACATTTCTGGCTATACATTTTACAAAAGTTTAGTTCTCCATTCCCTATATATTAAAAGAGAAGTACAAAAAGTACTCGGATCAGGTCAATTTAAAAATTATAACCTGGATTCTTAAATTGGATCTTTGAAAGAAATGTTTATTTTCATATCAACTATCATTACATATATTTAGGTAACTATAATTATATTATTTCCCTGTTTAAATTTGGATTTCCTAATATTTCTCTAACTAATTAACAATAATGCTTCTTTTATATTTATGTGATCATATTTTTAATTTATTGCATTACAATATATAATACAAATGTATAATAAAAATCCAACATTTGTTTTACATATGTTGCAATTTTAATTTTCCAAAACAGACATATATTACTAGATTGAAAAAAGTGTATGTACAACAAGGTTAAAAAATGTTTTCAAATCTATCTTTTAATATAAAAATTTCTTTTCTTTTTTATTTATAATTTTAATTATTAACTTTTTTTTCAAACTGAATATTAAGCATATAATATCCCTTATATTATATTTACTAAATCACTATATTTACTAAGAGTATACTCCATAAGTTTTTTTTAATTAAAAATTTAGTTAAGTAAATCAATATTACAATTGTTATCATAGGAAAATTTGAATTTATGATGTCACATCTATTTCAAATTTAAAAGCTAGGTTATACTCCTATATTATAGGGATTTAATTTTTCTCATTTTTCAGTTATACTCATTTTTATGTCATAATTCAATTATATTTTTTTATTATACTTATATATTTTTTTTAATTATTACTCATTTTAATGATTCTTTTTAAAATACACGGGTCTTCAAGGGTTAGTTCTTTTATGGGAAAAATGTCAAAAAAATCCCGATGTTTCAAATTTGGGACGCTTTAATACCAAACTTTTAAGAAGTCATTTTAATCACAAAGTTTATGTTGACTTTTCCGCAAAATAGTTAAGTTTTCTTGACTTTGCCAATTTAAGCACGACGTTTTATCTGTCTGAAAATTGTGAAACAAGGTTAATTACTATTCGTGAGTTGCTTCCGTTTTAACCTAAACGATCATGTATTTTAAACCACAAAATAGCGTCGTAAATAAAATTAAATTCTAGTGCAATCGTTTATACTATAATTTCTATAAATGGTCTATGCATATTATTAGTCACCATGTATGATCGATTAAAAAAAATACTGTATCGTTTGTGTGAGATTGAAAACAAAAAAAAATTTAGTAAGTATTATATTAGATAAATAAAAATATTTTTTGCTGTAAGAAAATATATATTACATATTTACAGTTTTTGGTTGAACTTTGAAATTTAAGTTAAGCTTTCATGCACTCAACGGTATAGTATTTACAGTTTATCAGCCTTTTTTTTTTGGGTTAACGACACATTTTACCAAATTATTGAACTTATTAATTGGTTCTATTATTTGGGGTCTGTTCATAGAACATGTGCAGTAGTGATAGACTCTCGCATATTTTTACCAAAACATTATACTAAAATGTGTATGTTTTTTTTTTTTCCTTTTTCGTTACTGTATTACATCTATTATTAAAAAAAAGTCATATGTCTATCATCTATCTTTGTTCTACAAAAAAATAAAATTCACATATTTTTAAAAAAATCTATTTAAAAAAAAATCTATGTATATTTAATCAAAGTTTAGAATTTATAATTGTTTTAGAGAATATACACACTTTGACCCACTCCCCTTACCAAAATTTCTCAACAACTTCATAAACCATAACCAAACATATATATATCGTTCATCCCACGGATTAATAAACATTTTCCTTCCAAATCCATAACACGGTCCATATATATTGCATGGCTCATGCATATTATTCAATATTCTCCAATCTCATATCAGATATAAGTACGTAGAAATTAAATGACTTCTTTCAAAAGGATTTTGCAACCACTCTCACTTCTCTTACTAACTCTGTTGCTCACTTCTGTTACTTCCGGCCGTTTACTCATCGACTTCGACCCTGTTCCGTCGTCTGCCAACACGCCATTGGAAACTGAGTTCGATTGTTGCAACCTTAGCCTTCCGTTAGGTAACAACGTCCCTTTGATCAGTAATGAAACGACGTCGGAACAATCGAGAGCCGTCGTACAAATGTCCAACATAACCTGATAATAATCTCGTATATGTACAACAATATCATAAAATTGTGGTATTAATATACAAAATACGAATTATATGATTGGATATATTACAAAATACACATTATATGATTCGATATTAAGGTTTTCTTTAACCTTTCACGATGAAAATGACTATTCTACATTTATATATTCAAAATTATGCTATGTTAAACCTTTTTAAGTGTAGAAAGACCAAATTTTACGATCAACTGAATGCAGTATAATTATAAAATGAAATGTCGACTGGTCTTGGTGAACCTTGAAAGTGATGAACCAAGAGTTTTAATTAGTTGACAATTTTTAATTTCCAATTTCCATAGATCGGAGGGGTAACTCCGCGACTCAATCCAGCAGCTCATGTCCCGGACCATATGGTTAAAATTTAATTTTATTAAAGTATTTTTTATTTCTGCAATCAATTTTTAGTTTCAATTTCTACTTGAATATCAAACACAATATTTGATAATTTCTTTGTACCTCACAATTTGCGGAATTACTCCAATTGCAAGAACATAGAAATTACGAGTTCCTTCTAATGACCACAATCCAAGATCAAAAGTACACCTCAGTGAGCTTGAGCTTACAACAAAAATCCACTAATTGTCTTTTTTTTTTGTTGTCAAAAATGTTCTTTACAAACGATACACACAAAGATGACTAGCTTGGTATGATGTAAAAGAAATTAAAGATATCTACCTTTTAAATTCAAAACTATTAAAATCTATATTAATTTGTCTCGTATGTTGTAAAAGACATGTTAAAAGTGAAAACATGGAAGTCTACTAGAGAGAGTTAGTTAAAAATGATGTGATCGATCGTAATTTGCCAACTTGCTATTCTTGGATGTCCTTGACTTACCTACACGACCACATCTTGTGAACGACTTCACTTTGCAAGTGTGGTCAGTCTGTGTGGTTCGTAATTTGTTAAGTGCAATGTTTATACCACTTTAATTTTCTTTTATGTATATTAAAAAAACAGCTAACTATAAACACTTTACAACAAATTCATCAATATTGTTTACAAGATTTAATAATCCCGTATTAGTATTCGACGTTAAAGTGAAAAATAAAATCTAGTTGTAGTAACAAAAAGGAGCTTTTGTTTGTAATACCGCATCTTACTCAATAATGAAGAAACCCATCATTCCACTTGTATATAGTAACGTACCCATTTCATTTATAATATATCATGATCTTAGTTTGTCTATATACATCTTTTGTAACCTTCCTCTCACTTTATCTTCTTCGGTTATATCAATAAAAGTGTCTTCACTTATTAAGAAAGAGAAATGGGAAAACATTTATTCCGATCATCGTCTCCTCCTCCTCCACCGGCGAAACCAAAGCCTCACCACACGCTCGTAGACTCAGCAATGGAGGACTACGAGATCAAAGTCCACTCTATAACAACCAAATGAACTTCTCCAGAGTCGTCCATGCATTGATCACTTTCTCTTCTCCCCAACTAGTCACCAAGAAGCAGAGCAGTTCGTACGAGCCGTAAACAACTTGTATAACTCAATGCACCGTCTAGTCTCCGTTACACCGGAGTCATTAGAGAATCTTAACCGTGCACAAAACGTGATGAAGACGGGGATGAAGCTTCTCGCATCAGAGTTCCGCCGTGTGTTAGAGGAGAATAGAGAGTATTTAGATCCTGAATGTGTATCTTTACGTTCTTGGAACTCATCAAGATTCAGCGTTTCTACTCCGAGTACTGTCTCTGATTCCAGTTGTACAGATGAAGGCTACTTCGCCGACGAGCATAGATTCTCTGGTGGAGATCCTAACGCCATGGATGATCTGAAAATGATCGGTGAATGTATGATTTCTACAGGACACGCCAACGAATGCGTTAGGGTTTACAAATCCGTACGTAAATCTATCGTGGACGAGACGCTACACAGTTTGGGAGTGGAGAAGTTAACTCTACATCAGGTACAAAAACTGAACTGGGAGATTCTTGAAACAAAGATCATATCATGGCTTCAAGGAGTGAAATTAGCGGTTAGGTCTCTGTTTTACGGGGAAAAGATCCTTGCGGAACACGTTTTCTCTAACTCCTCCATCGCGGATTCCTCTTTCACCGCGAGATTATTCAAGAAGGAGCTTTAAACTTGTTTGCTTTCCCTGAAAATGTAGGAAGATTCAAGAGACTGACCTCCGAGAAAATGTTTCGCGTTCTTGTTATGTACGAATCGATTTTGCAAAGTTGATTAATGCCAAGATTAGGACTAACGAGAACATCATCACTTTGGTTTGTTTTAGTTCCATTGAAATGTATGGGTGAGAGTTTGAGATCTTTCTCTCTGTGAATAAATAGAAAAGAGTTTGGTACTGTATTAGATGTTGTATGAGTTTTGACTATAAAAATCTCTAAAGTTCATAACTTCATATTGTTGACTAAAAATAAAGAGATTAAAGAGTTGACTAAAAAATAAAAATGAATTTTAAGCTTCGGCCCATAAGCTCCATTCTTTGGATTAATGGTTCTTTTTTCTGGCCCATTTATTGGTGTAGCCCATTAATGGTTTCTTTCTTCTTTCTCATTGCTTATGCCTTATGCTGTGTTCGAGCTTCTTCTTCCATGGCGAAACTAGTAGAAGAGATGAATCCTGAAGGTTCACGGTACCAGATTCTTCTCTCATGTCCTTCTGGGCTCTCTCCGTCTCAGGTAATTTTCTCTTATCTCACCTTTTTCCTCTGTTAATCGGACTTAGACACATTGGTTTCGTATCCGTTATCATATGATTTTGCTGTTTCAATGCTTAAAGGTCTCGGTGGATTTCTCGAAATCTCATGATCGGGTTCCTCATTCCGATCCTGTTCTGGAGGATTCTATTTCTGAGGTGAGAACCCGAAATGATTCATCTTTACTAGAACTTGTGTTGGGTTCTGATTCACTACTCTGGTTAGATCATACTTTTTCATGGCTTAATTTGAAAGTTTAGATTTTGATCCGCATTGAAGTTTGATGACTCTTGGCAAATTAGGTTTGGGATAAGAGAACACAGGGCAATTCATCTTTGTTCAATGGCCAAAAATTCAGGGTATGATCTTTGAAATTGTTCTGTACTTAGTCACCAATCAAATCAGCTAGTACATTTTGATGTCTTTTAAGTTTCCACATAAATTGTTGTGTTTTCTTTCAGTATGGATCATATTGTCTAGATGGTGATGGTGGTACCAATGAAGTGCCACACGTTTGTCTTCGTCTTGGCCTGACAGATTACAGGTTTCTTGTTTATATTTCCTCTTCAGTGTTTGTGTATGATTATGCTTCTAACTTTATTGAATTCTGGCAATCACCATGACTTATGGAGAGAATTTATTACTAACCATGGACATGGTTTCCAAGGACTTTTGTAGGAACAAATTTGAGTTCTCTGTGGGAGAAGTTCATTGTTACATCAGAAGGTATATCCGCAAAATCTCACACTTCGAGAGATTTTTGTTATCTAGTTTTGTGCTGGGGAACTTGTAGAGCTTCCAGGTGGTTTGATCAGGTTTCTTATTGTTATGGTTTTGTTCTCTCGCAGATGACTCAATGAGATGTCGACATACCTCTAGTCCTTTGGGTAATGGAGCAGTTATCGAAACTTCTGACAAGAAGGTTATCGTGTTACACCGGAGTAATAATGTCGGGGAATTTCCAGGACATTATGTATTCCCTGGGGGCCATCCAGAGGTATTCACATGAAGCATCTTCTTTTTACATAAAGCATTATCATATTGTCTCTGTTTCTAACTCTTTGGTAGTTTGATTTTAACATTGTAGCCAACAGCAGTAGGTATTGATTACCATCAGCCTGAAATAGATGTTCAAACCAGCGAGCTTTTGAACAAGAAGGTAACCCAAGAAATGTTTGACAGCATTATCTGTGAGGTTGTCGAAGAAACTGGAATACCGGCATCATCACTTGTAAGCCAGAAGGATTTCTTAAGGATTTCTTTTGGTCTCTCACTTAGGCACCCTGAGTGATATCTGATAGGGGTTTCTTTTATACAACTACAGAGCCAGCCTCTCTTCATCGGTATATCTCGCAGAGAGCTGAATGTAAGACCAGCTATGTTTTTCTACCTCAAGTGTAGTCATCATTCAGATGACATTCCAAGGTTATACTCTGGCGCTGCAGACGGGTTTGAGTCAACACAGCTCCACACAGTCTCATTGGTGAGTACTCTAATCCATCGAGGATGCAAAACCATCAAGTGCATGTTTTACTCTCTAGTTATAATCCCATCACAAATAAATGTCGGTTTGCTTTAAAATGATCGATCAGGATGAGCTGAAGATGATGACATCGAGAATGCCAGGTTGCCATCATGGTGGATTCGCTCTCTACGAACTGATGCTTCAACACATCTCAAGAACATAAAGGAAAGCTCTTTAACGAAGACCTTAAGAGGACAATACTTGAACTTACACCTAGTTGTGTGATGGTATGGTAATGATCACAAATTTTTCTTTTGTTTTTATGCCATTAGTATTAGTAGAGTTTCCAGTAATTTTTTATAATGAACCGCAATAATTTGTTAAGTACGTGATGATGAGCAACTATAATGTAACTGAGACACCAGAAGCTGTAACCATGGTTTCCATTTATGTTAAAGATAAAAGGTTCATTTGTTCACATATGTAACCATTCTAGCTTCTAGCATTTAAGTTTTAAATAAAAACATAAATGGCACGAGTTCTATAGAATCTACAACAAGGGAGATTTTATGCTTATCTAGCTACTCCCTCAAAAGTCTTAATTATTATATCAAGTTCTATATGTAAAAACTAAAACAATTCAAATTGAAAAATGAAAAGACTAAATAGTTAATTAGATGGCTTCGTTATTGGATGCTGATCATCATCAAGGTCACATGTCTTTGCAGCATATATAAGATCCAATGCTTCTATGATCTGCGGGTATTCCCTCAGTGCAATATCCGCTCGGGCCTCAAGTTCTTCAGGGGAAAGCTTCATCAACTCAGGATCACGGATTCTTAAGCTAGGGTCGTTGACAGATTTTGCAAACTGACATATCCAGTCGAAGTATTCTTGCCCATGGCCATGCGTAGGAGCACACACGAGAAACCTAGCAATAGTGGCAATTTCAAATCCCGCCTCAGTCAACAATGCATATATCTCCTCCGGTTTGTCCGCAGGCAAGTATGGCACAAACGCACACTCTCTTTTGCATTTACACGGACAAGATGATTCCATTCTCCTAATATAATGCATATATACGATTGTTAGAAAGAAGAAAAAAAGAAGTTTGTATCCAATAAATTAACAAATCATCTCGAAATCATTCTATTTTATTTATTTAAACTTCATGAACATAATGAAACTTTACGTGTGTGGAACTAACAATTCGAAGTAGTTACAAAATTTAGTTAACCAACAGTACAAGAGATTGATGCTTAGATTTTAGATGTTGTATATAAGACTTTTGTGATCTTTTGTTAACAATTAATCAATAGAAGAATAACCTAAACTTAACCTTGGAAAAACACCTACAAAGTAAACCCTAAATCTAATCAAACCATACAAGAAAAAGCAATAGGTAAATATTTTGAATGAGAATATAGAAATTAACTAACCTGTAATCAGAACTTTTGATGATAAAAGGATCAACAGATGAAGAAAACAAAGCACACCCAGTTTATGATGACACAAAGAACATGTCGAGGTACCATACTATATATATATACAAATATGGAAAATTTTCTAAGCGCTAGCTCGCGTGTATTGCAATTTGCAAAGTATCTTTTTTTTTTACATATGGAAAAAAATTTCTTTCGTTTTATGCCATTAGTATTACTAGAGTTGCCAGTGAATTTTATGAACCGCAATAATTTGTTAAGTCCGTGATGCTATCATGCTGAGCAACTATAACGTAATTCAGACATCAGAAGCTGTAACCAGGGTTTCCATTTACGTTATAAAAGGTTCATTTGTTCACATATGTAACCATACTATATTCTAGCATTTAAGTTAAAGTAGAAACATAAATGGCATAAGTTATTTGGAAGCTACAACAAGTCAAATGCAAAAGAACACAAAACCGCAAGCAAGTCACTGTTGATTCTTACTTAATTTTACCCGGATTTGAATGAGTTCCTTTGGCTTTGTTAGCGAGAATATTTCATTCATTATCGAATGGCAAATGGAAAAAGATTGAAGTTCACCCTCAACATCAATGGTAATGACAACATATAGTTACTCCATGCATATGCCGAAACTTACAAATTTTGGAATAATATGATCGTATTTATCTTCAATCTTATTAGAAATACAAATCTACACTATAATTTTAAAAAATTTAAATATACCTTATATTAAAAAGATTGATTATTTCATTTTGGACCGCATACGCACAAGAGGCATTAGACATCCTGGCAGCTAAGGGAACAATGTTGGCACATTCATTCCGTAAAGCAATGTTAATACTTGATATAAATTTTTTTCATACCTGACATTTTGCAGAGTTAAAAGTTCAGCCAAGTCTTTGTATTGTTCCCCGTTTGATAAGGCTTGTAGGTCGTGCTCCAATATGTCGTGGGCTTTGGTCTTCTCATTTCTACAAGATCCATCATCCATGAATGGGGTAACAACTTGAACAATCTTGTTAAAGGCACTTTAACATGTACGGATGCAGATAACTCATACCAGTCAAGAGCTTCAGTGTATTTCGTCTTCCCAATCTCAAAGAAAGTATGCATTGAGAAGACATTATCTTTCACTTTCATAAACCTCCAAGATACCTCTCAACTTCTTCCTAGTTCCCATTCACCCTCAAAATACTTTTATGCAAAGTATTTCATACTAAAAATAACCCGTCTCGCTCTGGAGCCTAAATCCATGGAAAACGAAATTTAGCATCAATCTTTCAAGAATCTTGGTTCCAACATACAATTTGTGAGAAAAAAAACTGAACTGGGTCAGATACATAATCGTCAAGATACCTGTGCATAGTCTCCCTTAACTTCTTTATTCAATGTGACTTCTTTAATCATCAAATTGGATATTTCCAAATAAAAATTTACAGAGGATCGAGCATATCAGAAGCACTTATTTAGCTTGTGATTGAAACAAACAAAACAATGGTCTTTTACATGTACACATTTTGTATATAATCTTACTCTCTTTTATTTTTTTTTTCAAGTTCTCATCTACTAATAACGAGAAACAGAGTTTTCAAGGGAAAACGACTACCTTGTCTTCTAATATTTAAACAACAACGCTGGTGAAGCAGTGATCTTTTGTCCGTGAAAGTGAAACCCAAGTTGTGCTATACCTCTGATGATCTGATTAATCAACGTACAACTTGTGTCTAGTATTGAGCTGGCACCATCAGCTTTAATCAGTATTGATCGGACAGGCCAATTTGTTTTCATTTCTACTTTCTATTCTTAAACCTTGGTGTGCTTATCTTTCCTATGTTTCCATCGTTGAAATCAATAGCTCATCTGCTCTAATACTAGTCAAAGAAGAGTAACGATTCTTTACAATTGATTCAAATCTGATCCCCACAGGCTATTCTCTTCACAAACTAGACCAGGTGCTTTGAATTACAGAAAGAATTTCAAGAGGAGAAAGTAATGAATCAAGTCTTCAGATTCAGACATACAAACAGGTCAAACCATGGCTACCATTTGTATTAAGAATACGAGGTTCATCTGTTCACATATCTAACGATACAAGATTCTAAGGCCTCTAGTATTTCAAGTTTGATTAGTCACATTGACGAGAAGGGTTCTATAAAAGCTACAACAGGAGAAATATGGAACCGTTCAAAATCTCATGCAAACCATTATGGATTGGTGCTTTTACCCGGCTTTGGATGAATCTCTTTGGCTTTGTTGGAAGTTCTTTCTAAAAAATGCAGATAAACTAGCAGTAGCAGCGCGACCGTTCTCTACACACAGGAAATAATCGTCCACTGAAACAACACAGAAACAAAAGGAACTCAGAATGACACATGATGCAGTGATTAATTAACAAGTTCACTGAAACATATCTCATACAAATGAAATGTAAAGTCGATGGAAAACTGCTTCAAACAAATCGAGCATGGTGATTACTGAACTCTATTGAAGAAAGAGAAGTTATAACAGTACCAGACATTACTCCATGGGTAACTGATGTAATGATCCCATGCTCTACTGGCTCGCCTTCTGCTACCGATGATCCTTCCGGAAGAACAGAGAGAGTTGTATTTGGAAAGACTAAATAAGCCAATGCCGTCATTTTCTGTACATTGCAGTTCAAGTAAATATAACCAACACGCAAAAGAAAAGATAACAATGGACATCAAGGTTTTTAAATAACCTTTTCTTCAAGCTTGTTTGGATCGAGTACAACATATCCATTATCAGCCAGGCAACAACATATAGCAACTGAAAAACAAAAACGCCGATAAAATAATAAGAAGAAACACACAAAATTCTCAAAGTCAATTAGAGAAGAGTATAAAGTTGCGAAGAAGTACCAGCGAGATGCTTCATAGGGATTCCTGCATCGACAAGAGCTGCACATGCTGCATTTATCGCACACGGTAGAAGCTACACAGAATTGAATCAAGGAAAAAGCAGCTAAAACTGTCTTTTATTTTGATGCACCAATTTTTTTACTAAAACATATTCACACTCCCAGCTTATGCGATTACAAGCTTTCACTACTAAAAACTCTATAAATGCTCAAAACGGCATTGCTTATACCAGATATTATGTGTTTGACTAACACAGCATCAATAAATAGTTACCAAGGGGAAAGGCTCAGAAAAAGGATACAGAACCATCATCATGTACAACCTACACGGGAATAAAAAAAATGAAAACATCACATACAGCCCAAACTGATAAATTGAGAATCTTACAATGCATGACAATTATTACAAGGGAGTGGAGTTACTGAAACGGATAAGAATCCATATACACAACATTGAATAGCTACTCACTTGAATTATCACTGAGGTGGTGGTATTTGGATTAACTGTCAAAACACAAATACTCTGTATTGTCCTTTTCAGTATCATCTCATACTCCTTTTCTACTTTTCCTATCATTGTGCATAACAGAAGTCAGTCAGAATCTAAAAACCAAGAATAACCTTTACCACATACTCAAGCAACAAAGCAACATCCAAACATGATTAAACTAAATGCTTTTTAAGATTACCAATCTGCCCGGTTTTAGGCTTCCATATGACTTCAAAACAAGCCTTCTCAGCATTTTCGTTCTTCTTCGTTCCTGCTTTAGGTCCATAAACTGCAGCTAGAACTTTTGTATCCCCTGAAATATAAACAAGAAGCAATACCATTAGAAAGTTTCATCAATCCCATTCAAAAAGTACCCATCTGAGATATTTAGAGACATGGAGATTGAAACAAGTACCTTGCGACCAGCTAGCAGAGCCATGAGGACGATGAAGGATGTTACGGGAACACGCAAGTGGTCTCAGCTGATTCGGTGTTCTTCCATCTTCTCGATCAACCTCCATTGCTCTAATACTCCTTCACACAAGAAGGTTTTCAAAAAGTAAGGATCTTTGGTCAAAAATTCCAACTTTCATATGCTAAAACTACAAATTGTACCACTGAAAACAAAAACAGAACCACTTCTAGCTCAACACTACGAATTGTATTTGAACAGTTCTGATCAACATCCGTGTAGGGTTTTTGTTAATTGAGACAAAAACTCGTTCTTTCAATTCTACAATACTCGTATCTCGCCCATAAAAGACAATATATGAACAAACACGAACCCACAGAGAACTAGAGTAACAACCTAATTTTGAGGAAGCTAGAAGACGAGAGAGTTCCTTATCAAACAAGAAGACTAACCAGAGAGAGAATACACAGCTACGGAAGTGAAAGCTGGACGAAGAAGAAGACTAAACCAGAGCAGAGAGAAGAAGAATCGTTCTGAAGAATTAGGGTTTATTTGGTTTATGTTTCAAAACCCTCAATCTCAAATCAATTGAAGTGTACCGAGATAAACCGGATGGTCCGGTTATTATAACTTTAACCAGTAATGTCGATGAGGAAAGAACTTAATGCGGTGTTTGAACATAAATCAAAACAATCGTCCGGTGAGAAAAATCTGAGTATAACTGACGGAAAAAAATCCGACGATTCCTTTGAATCGACGATATAAAAAATTGATCTGAGATTCAAATTCCGGTGATAAACGCGAAGAAGATGGATGATGAGTTGTTGGAATTGCAGCGTCAGTTCGAGTTTGCTCAACAGGTGAAGTCAAGCGTGAGATTATCGGATCGAAATGTCGTCGAGTTGGTTCAGAAGCTTCAGGAGCTTGGCGTTATAGACTTCGATCTGCTTCATACCGTCACCGGAAAGGAATACATCACTCAGGTACTGATTCAATTTTCGTTTTCGGTGTGAATTTAGACTCTTCGAGAATCTACAAATGCATGATGTGAGTAATGTGTTGGTGGAGTGAGAAACTGATAAATCTGCTTGTTGCATGAGGAATTGAATCGGAAAATGAAGTTAAATTTCTTGATCGAGGTTTTTGCTGAATGCTGCGAAGGTTTTGGTGCAGATGATTGTTGTTTTTTTAATTGTTCCTCTTGATTTGTTGCAGGAACAATTGAGGAATGAAATTATTCGTGAGATTAGTAAACTGGGACGTGTATCAGTTATTGATCTGGCAGATACGATTGGGGTTGATTTGTATCATGTGGAGAAGCAAGCACAAGATGTAGTGTTGAGTGATCCAGGGTTAATGCTAGTCCAGGGAGAAATAATATCACAAAATTATTGGGATTCGATTGCGGAAGAAATTAATGAGAGGCTTCAAGAATGCAGTCAAATTGCTGTGGCTGAACTTGCTGGTCAGTTACAGGTTGGCTCTGAGTTGGTCCAATCAGTTTTAGAGCCTCGACTTGGAACTTTGGTAATTTTGCTTCTGCTCTTGAGCTTTCCAGTTTTTTTTTAACTGAATGTGAGTTTTATTATATCTTTGGATTTTCTTATGTTTCAATATTTTTTAGGTGAAAGCAAGGCTAGAAGGTGGGCAGTTATATACACCTGCTTATGTAGCACGTGTGACCGCTATGGTTCGAGGTGCTTCCAGGGGTATCTTTGTTCCCTCCAACTTGTCGGCATTGTGGGCACCATTGCAACAGTTGGTACAAGAGATGAATGGAGCCAGTGGAGTTGCTGTTGAGAATTCATTTTTCCAGTCTATATTCAACCGACTGTTGAAGGAAGAGGAGATGCTTGGATCACTACGTGCTGGAACCCATTGGACTCCTAGCGTATGTCACAAAATTCTTTTCTTTTGGGATTCTGGCCCTAAATAGATTTACATCTCTATCACTGTACAGTCTTCAAAATTTCATGAGAGCACTCTTGTCTATGCTTGCTGAAACCCACGTTCAGTTACCATCCATTAGAGTAACTTGTTTGATTTTGGTGGCAGGCTTTTGCAATTGCTCAAAAGGAATGTGTAGACTCTTCTTTTTCACAGGTTTGGTCATCATCTGAAGTGTCCTTAGTCCGTTTATTTAACAGCTTGTTTTGGAGAAAACTTCATCAGACTGCAGTATTAGCCTGTTATATATTATTCTTTCTTGAAGAAATGGTGAATCAATTTGTTTATGGTTTGGATTGTTCCGTTTTCCTGCAGAATTCTTACATCTCCTATGAGACCATGCAGAAGCTTGGGATTTCTCAAGCTGTCCAATTCTTACAGGTATCGTATCATGTTAGTTTAGCGTATTTTTCTGTATTTGAGAAAATCTAAGTTATGGAATGATAGCTAAAATGAGTATTACGTTGCCTCCCTTCACTTTTTTTTCCTCATTATAAGTTATGGTTTATGACATGTATAGTCTAGATATCCAGATGGTACACCTTTAGCTGCTGTATTTATTCATTCCTCAATGATTGAGATGCTGGATTCTGCAACCGAGGATGCTATTGAGCAAAACAGTTGGTGAGATTAATTTCTCGTACTCTTTTTCCTTTACGCTCCTTGTATCACTAGATCCGTTTTCACTGACACCCTTGATACTGGGTTCAGGATCGATTCACTCTCTGTATTACCTTCATCATTCACATCACAGGATGCAAACAAGATGTTGCTTCTTTGTCGCTCTGTCCAATCAGCTCTCAAGGTGAGATTTTGATCAAATTTGATAACTAGTCAACAGTCTTTTGTAATAAATTGCTGATTTATTTAGCGTTTCAGGCTGACAAAGCACTTATATTGGGCGAATCTTACGTCCTGAGCAGTGGGTTTATCAAGGTAAACATATAAGGGTATTATTAGTAGTTCCATTGAGAGCTGCTGTCTGTCCCATTTGGTTTTCTCCATCCGAATTATGCCTTGGTTTGACCTACTAATGTTTAGGGCATATATGATCAAATTGAGAAAGAGGCAGAAGCTTTTAGCATCCAAGCTTCTACTGCTAGTTTGATAGATTCTTCAAGCAAATCATCAGAGTCGACAGAAAGCGTACCTGCTAATACAGATAAAGGGTCAAGGAAGAAAAAAGGAAAGTCTGTCAGCATGAAGGCAGCTTCCGTAGAAACTGTTCCAGATGATGAAGAGGACACCCGTCCAAAATCTAAGAGAAACCAGAAGAAAGGCAGGGATTCATCGTCATCACAGAAGTTGGATTCAAAAGCAGGAGGCAAGAAAGAGCCGGTTAAGGCGCAAGAAAGTAATAATATTATTCCGCCAGACGAATGGGTGATGAAAAAGATCGTGGACTCTGTGCCTGAGTTTGATGATGATGGTACATCTGAGAACTTTTTCTTATGTGTGCATAAAAATTAATGTAGCTATAAATTTTGAGTCCATTTGACATAAATTCTGCGATTTCTTGCAGGTACGGAGAACCCAGATTCGATTCTTAAGCATTTAGCTGATCATATGAAACCTATGCTCATTAATTCACTGAAGGAGAGAAGAAAGAAAATCTTTACAGAAAATGCAGATAGATTGAGGCGTTTGATTGATGATCTGCAGAAAAAACTTGATGAGGTTGAAATCAACTGCTTCAGTTATAGTTGTATCTTTAGCTTGACTACCAATACCCAATGTCTCCCCTCTGTTTCTCATTTTCTGATCTTATTATTCTTGGATTTCCTTTTGGCAGTCTTTCCTAAATATGCAGCTGTACGAAAAAGCGCTAGAGCTTTTCGAAGATGACCAATCGACTTCAGTAAGTAATTTTGAAAGTGATACTCGTACTACTCAAAGAACTTAGTGTGGGTACTCAAAGAATCTAGTGTGTAACACTTTCGTTTCTTCTGGTCCTAGGTTGTTTTACATAGGCATCTGCTGAGAACAACAGCAGCTACAATTGCTGATACACTTCTTCATGGCTTGGTAGGACAAAACAAATGGTGTTTCCAAGATCATATTCGTATCGATTTAACTAATCAAGCTTTGATTATCAAAACAGGACATCCACAACAAACTGAAGAACGGTATTGAAGTTGGAGAATCAAAAACGCAAGATCCAGTTTTGCTTGATTCTTCTGAGAGAATGGCCCTTGTAATGCAATCTTGGTCACTAATCTAACTTAGTACTTTATTGCTGCACTTTTTATTATTTTGGATAGTACTAGTCGATATTTGACTCTCCCATGTTTCCTTTTCTTTGGCGCAGGCTAAGAATCTCAACGGTTCACTTTCGAAAAAGGCTGTTGCATTAGTTGAGGCACTGGAAGGAAAGGTTAGATCTTCGTTAATTTTCTTTTTTTCCTTAGTTGTTAACATAACGCCTGGTCTGTTGAAAAAGTGGTTGCCTGTTTCTTTTCTGTTCTTCCATCTCGATTTCTCTTCTCTTGTGGCTGACCATGTTTATATACAGCCAAAGTTTCTGTTCTGATAAAATTTTAATGGGAGTCACAGAAAAATCTTTATTATAACGTAGGCTCTTTTCCACTACCTAGTTAATAACCCTCTTAAAGGGTGGTTTCATTTTGGCTCGTCTAGTGAATGCATCTAAGCGCCATTTGATGGGATTATTTTTGTTTCCAGCGTGTAGACACTTTCATGATCACCTTCAGAGACCTGGCAGAGGAAAGGTATAATATAATTCTTATTTTTTGAGAAATCTTTGAAGCAAGTCTGCTTGGTTTTTACCACTGGGTTTGAACTGTATATTGACTGTATTTGTGCAGTGGATTAGTATTGAAAAAGCTTGACAAAAAATTGGAAAGGACACTCCTACATGCATATCGTAAGGTATGTACCACACCATATTGTTGTTTCTATAATTTTATGATCTCTGTTCACTGCTTTTAATCCCTTTAGTGATGATGTTATCTGTGCTTGCAGGATCTGACATCTCAAGTTTCTACCGAATCAGACCCTGTTGGACTTCTCGCTAAAGTTGTCTCTCTCCTTTTCATTAAGGTACACATCCACGTTCGTGTAACTATATTACATGCTCAAAATCCGGGGTTAAGTTATGGTTGGAACTCGACAGATTCACAATAAAGCTTTACAAGCCCCTGGTAGAGCCATTGCTTCGGCTATTTCACACTTGAAGGTATTACATCTTAGGAGAGATTCACAATAACCCTTCTCTCCAGATCATTCCCTTTTTCATCCGCAGTCAGTTCACTCTGCGATTTCAAACCTTGTAGGATAAACTTGAAGAATCTGCGTACAAGACGTTGACGGATTACCAAACAGCTACTGTAACTCTTCTTGCTCTAATGTCAGCTTCATCCGGCGAGGTTCATCTCTTATCTCGTGGGCAACAAATGCTCATTTCAAATACAACCAATTAAATCTCTGTAGAGGATGATTTCTTTAAGCTCTTCATTCACATGTACAGGAACATGACTGCTCATCAGACAGAATCTTAACCAAACGGGAATTTCTCGAGAGCCAGATGCCATTGCTTAGAACCCTCGTCCTTGGCGAGTCACAGCCACAACAATCCTAATCCAACAGACTCAGGACGGAAGGTTCCCTTAGTGTTCTGCTGTTAAAGCCTAAGTCACTCCTCTAAAACTTACTAGGAGTAGGAAAAATCGACTCATCTCTGGAGAGCTCTGTTACAACTTTTGTACACAAAAAGATTTCATGGTCCAAACCTTAAACCATCAATGGAGGTCTTTATATTTCAAAACACTCTTTTATTAAGATTTACTCATAATGATACAACCAGATAGATTATTACAAGAAACAGAAGAAAAAAAGAGAGTCACACACCACTTATGTTATTACAGCATCACACGTTACTATCTTCAACGTTCCAACTCCTCAAAGTTAAGCTTAACCAGAGATATCAATAGACTTGACCTCAGGCTTCCTCTCTGGAACTTTCGGCACCATAACCGATAACACACCATTCTCCATACTAGCCTTCACTTCCTCCACCTTCGCATTCTCCGGCAGCCTAAACCTCCTCATGAACTTCCCACTCGACCTCTCCACACGGTGCCACTTGTCACTCTTCTCTTCATTCTCACTGCTCCTCTCTCCACTTATCTGAAGTATGTTCCCATCTTCAACCTCCACTTTCACCTCTTCCTTCTTAAGCCCCGGCAAGTCCGCCTTGAACACGTGCGCTTCAGGTGTCTCTCTCCAATCCACTTTGGCGTTTGTGAACGCTGCCACGTCCTTACCCGTTGCGCTTCCCATCCCCGATGGTGTCATGAATCCTTCGAACGGATCCCATACGTCTAGCGAGAATGGATCGAACACGTTTGTCCTACGGCCTCCAAAAATGCTTGGAATTAGAGACATCGTTTCACTTACTCTTTGCGAGATTGCTCTGTTTTGTTTTTGCTTAGCTATGGATTCTTTTTAACTCTTTGTTGATGCAAACACCTATGTGCTTTGGTGTATTTATAGGTAGAAAAGATGGGAGAGTATAGGATAAGAGAGAGAGAACGTTCGGCAAAGTTCTTGAAGATTCAAGTTTTGTCTATAACGTTACTACCAGATTTCTCAGGTGCTTTCAAGAAGTTTCGATGTTGAGAGGGTTTTAGACGACGTGCAATTCATAAGCTCGGCCGGTGAACGCCATGCCGTTTTATTTTACATGGGCTTCGTTAACGGGCCTTTAATACGACATGCAATTAATCACACGTCTATAGTTAAATTGAACACTTGTCTTTTGGTTCTAAACAAAAATGAACAAGTGTTTTTACTAAACCGCCGGATCATGAAAATCACAAAAATGTGTCGTGGTTAAGTTTAAATTATTTGGTACTGGTACAACAACTCAACAAGCACAAAATGTGGTTATTAATTGTTATATATATAAATGTTTTGTAAAAAAACAAAAAAAAAAAAAACTTAAAATCGCCAACAATATTCATACACAATCCGTAAATTTTAATAATCACCGCATCTCTGTGGTCAAGTGGGTTTGGACGAATATAGGGATATTTTGAAAATTAATTTCAATATTTAATTTTTTTTTAATTACTGGTTATCTAGGAGCTTAGTATTGGTTAACCATCTCATGAAATTCTCAAATCAGTAGAATTATTTAATTTCTAATGATTGATCCCATTAAGTGCTTAGCATGCAATTCAGAGTGATATCCATCCAATTTGATTAATACTTTATGCTTTGATGTGATAATAAAATAGGTTTAATTTTGTCAATTAACAATAATTATTTGAAGTTCTCTAAGTGACGACTACCACTTACATTGTATATTACCACCATTGGCCTTTGCTCCTCTGACTTGGAGTTCCTGCCAAGTCACTACAACTTTTAAATGTCAACTCACATTCTTTTCGGTATATTTTCATTTTCAAGCAGTCCAACATTCAAAAAAAAATATTAATTAAGTTCAAAGCTTATACAATTCAAGCTATAAACATTTTATTTCACATGATGTTCAATGGGGTTGCACTACATAAGACTGGTTCACTCCAATCAGGTCGTCGATCTCTCCCATGTCCGCTTCATTTGTAAGCTGGTTTGAGTTGTTGCCCATCTGTTGTCCGGACAGAGTTGACACTCCCGTCTCCATATTAGGCACTATTATCATTAAAACATTTTAACTTTTCACATCTCTAAAGTAGATCGATAGAGATCAGCCATGCATGACCAAAACTTCATGAATGGTTCATATATACTCACTATATATATACAAATCATACCAAACACATCAAGAGATAACTTAATGTATTATATTACCTGTGGACGTAGGCATATGCATAGCCAAGGCTTGCAGCCTTGCTTTGCGACGATTCGCTAAGATTATAGCGATGAACACATACGCAACAAAAACAAACGCTACCGCAGATACCACCCCGATAATAATTGGCAGTTTACTGCTCTTGTCGTCATTAGTTAATGATCCACCTGACCCTATATCAAATATTATTTTTGAACTTAGATTCAAGTGTTATGTTTGTTGTATCCGCGTTATATTCCTTGTTATGATCACTAAGAGCTTTCATAAAATTAATAAAGACAACAAATCAAAATGGATAGAAAACTTCAAAGACAAACCTGAGCTCACTCCATTGCTCCCTCCAGCTCCTCCTTTGCTAGTTCCACCGGAGCCTTAACACACAAATAACTTTTTTTTAACATATATCATGTTACATAAGTATATGATACATATATACCAATAAGTTTTTGCTTTTCGGTAGTTCTAGATTATAATATACAAGTAAAGACTTAAAAAATGCATTTCAAAGAAACAAACCAGATCCTCCTCCTCCTCCTGCGCTTCCACCTGATCCACTTCCGCCTTGGCTTGTACCTTTACTTATAACATAAAGCTCGGCTGCATTTATCATTGGCGGTAAAAGAGCACTAACCGTTGAATGGAACACCAGCAAGGTGCTTGAGCTAGCCACCACATCTCTCACGACCACTTGTGTAGTTTTTCCAAACACAGGCACAATTGGACCCTTTCCAACTTGCTTACCGCCAAAGAAAATGTTGAACGATCGTAAACTCGATTGAAGAGGCTCCGAGAAATACATAGCCAAGTAAACCGGAACTCCTTCTGAAGGAAGAGTGGGATCGGCTAATGCTAAGCCTTCCCCGGTCCAAGAGTTACGGAGGACGGACTCAGGCGGCTTGTTTGATGCACCAGTTGTATCGATCGTTACAGCCGTGGATGGTATTCCTGTGACCAATATGTTTATCTCCGAAGGAAGCCAAAACCTACCTTGAAGATCCGATCTAGCGAAAATAAAAATAATAATCTTAAACCAGCCAAACATAATTGTCAATGGACATATTTATGGTTATTTAGACTACGGTATGAATTGTAGTTGAAATTTGGCATTTACGTATGCTTTTGTTTACGTTAGGAGTAACTGTTTAAAACAATACACATTGTAATCCCGAACACCAAAACTATACACTAAATATACCTATATTTATGCTACTTATACACGTAATTGGATATCGATGTTACCGTAGAACTTCTGTTGCACCATACGCACGTCGTTGTTGGTAAAATAAACCTTCACCAGGACCAAGCTCATCATACATGCCAGTAGCCAAGTCCACAACTTCAATGGATGATACAAAAGGGTTCGATGAGGAAGACGTACGCACAAAGCAAACGCTAGTCTCTCCGCCCACCGGAGCATATATAAGCTCCAAAATATACGGTTCAAATGCCGAGGATATCGATACGGTGCCTCGGTATTTCCCTTCAAACACTACGCTGAAGGTTGGGGTTGAGAACTTCCCGTCGTAGTTCCCGTAGTAAAACATCGTTCTCACTAGAACTTTTCCGCCTTTTGTAACCGGAATAGTGGAGTAGCAATTGGTGTCGCCACTCGGAAAGTATCGAAGCGTGGTGAGGGATTTTTCGATGGTGGTGGATGAAATGGTGGCGACCTCTCCGGATGTGATGAGGTCGTTGTCTCCAACCCATTTTAGGTTGTTATTGTCTACCCCTGGCAATGACGTTCCACAGTCTATGTTTACGCCTGAAATTGATTATGCATGCATGTTAATTATAAACTTATAATAAGGATTAAGGATACAACTCATTAATTCCTTGAACAATATATATTGTTAATTACGTGGATTGATCCAGACCAATATTCTAGATTTTACGGCCAAATTAAATCCAAGACTCTTCTTAAAAGAGGCTTTTACATGATAGCATAACAGAAAGAAGAACTTTAGTTACATGCGAATCAAAAATACTTACTGGCTAGAGAGAGGGTTTTGATGGAAAGAAAGAGAAGAATAAGCAAAGCAGCAGCCATGGTGGGAGCTAAAACTTCAACTAATGTTCTATACAAGATTTATACATACACCCTGAACATATATAGTTGAGCTGTCTATTAATATAATAAAACCAAGTTGAATTCGACCAAACAATATAAAACATGAGAACATTCTTTGAGAGTTTTGACAGTTGGTTTCTTCAAGAACGGTCAATTACAAGATATTCCAACATGCATTTGAATTTTGATAATTCATGTTCATGCTAAGCATGTAAGAAAATTTAGATTCAGTGCCAATACTATATAGAAATCTATAAATTTATATGCAATTTGAGGTCTTATTTTACCAAAAAGGAAAAAAAAAACAAAAAAAAGAGAGTAAAAATGATAACAACTTGAGCCCTTGTGATTTTAGTTAACTTGAGTGCTTGCTAATGTAAAAAGTAAAGAGCAAAAGCAATCATAGAAATTTATTAAGATTAACTTATATTAATGACCAGTGGGGATAATTATATTTCAAAACACTCTTATTAAGATAAACATAATATTACATGAAAAAAGAAAGACCACATTATTAATTTAATTTCACACCACAACTCCACAAGTCCACAACACATCTTTAGTCTTCAATTTCCAAACTTGAAAGTTCCACTTAACCGGAGATATCAATGGACTTAACCTCAGGCTTCTTCTCAGGCACTTTTGGCACCGTAACGGACAACACACCGTTCTCCATACTCGCCTTCACTTCCTCCATCTTTGCATTCTCCGGCAACCTAAACCTCCTCATAAACTTCCCACTCGACCTCTCCACACGGTGCCACTTGTCACTCTTCTCTTCATTCTCACTGCTCCTCTCTCCACTTATCTGAAGTATGTTCCCATCTTCAACCTCCACTTTCACCTCTTCCTTCTTAAGCCCCGGCAAGTCCGCCTTGAACACGTGCGCCTCAGGTGTCTCTCTCCAGTCCACTTTAGCGTTTGTGAACGCTGCAACGTCCTTGGCTGGTGCGTTTGCTAAAGCCGATGGTGTCAAGAATCCTTGGAACGGATCCCATACGTCTAACGAGAATGGATCAAAGGCGTTTGTTCGTCGACCTCCAAAGATGCTCGGAATTAGAGACATTTTTTTTCTTGTTGTTGGTTAACTCTGTTGTGAATTTGCTCTGTTTTTAACTTTCTTTAGATTTTTGTTTGATCCAAATAGATACGTGCCCTAGCATATTTATAGGGTTAGAGAAGAAGAGGGTACGATGATAAGAGAGTGTTCTGCAAGTTTCTTCAATCAAGAATCTTCGTATGTATGTAAATGTAAAAGCATCGGTACCAGAAGTCTCAGGTGCTTTCAAGAAGTTTCGGTGAACGCCATGTCGTTTTTTGTTTTACATGGGCTTTGTTAATGGGCTTTACTATCCGTAGCCCATTTAAGATCCCTTCAAAATTGTAGCCCATTTACTATTCTGTTCATCTTGTATTTCATTTTACTACTGAGTTCTGAAATATTCCAATCGAAATTTGTTTTATTCAACAATATTCAACTCATCGATGATTGATGATATCTGTAAGTGACCAGATACAACCTATGCTGATTCTTTTATGTATACAAGTGGTGTGAAAACCATCGTTGGTCTTTCATTATGTGAGCTGGCGTTCTTGCCAAGTAATGTCAAATACTAACAAGTCAATGTATATTTTCATAGTCAACTCACATTTTTTTTTCCAATTTAAATTAAAAGTCCAACATGAACTTTTTTGGGATGGCAAAATATTCCTTATATTGCTAGTATTAAAAATCCCTACCTATCCAAAGTGACATAACACTTTTTTCTTACGTTTTTCTTACTTCTTTATTTGTGTCCTTACACCATGTGCATCGGCGTTATTAATTTCAGTCCTCCATATTTTAATTTAAAAAAGAAAAATCAAAAAGAAAAAAAATTGGGACGTTCGTTAAAATGGAACGTCTTTTGCCTTGTTTTTTTACTATTCGCGCACCCTACTGACACGTGGCGGCCCACGATTGGTTGTCTTTTTTATAAAAAAAAATATCTAAAAAAAAAATAAAATAAAAAATCCTGGAACCTAAAAAAAGTCCCAACCAATGCACATCGTATTAATCTTTTAACCGGAAAAAAAAACAATCTATGACATGAAATCTTATAGGAATCAAAAAGATTACAAAGAGAAACCGCAATTGTTTTTTTAATAATAATCAATGTAAACATGTACAATTTAAAGGTAAAAACATATGTTTTCATATGATTTTCAATGTCATTGGGCTACATACGACTGGTTAACACCAATCAAGTCGTTGATATCTCCCATGTCCGACTCATATGCAGGCTGGTTTGAGTCATTGCCCATTTGTTGTCCGAATAAAGGCGACGCTCCAGTCCCCATTTGAGACACTATACATGATCAAAATTAACATTTAGCTAGTCACATCTCTAGGGTAGATAGATATTAATTAGTCAAGACCAACAATTCATATAGTTAAATTTTTTTACAACGAATAGATAAAATATAATTACGATATATACGTACAAACTCATAAAGGAATCATTGTTTACCTGACGTAGGTATAGCCAACGCTTGCAGCCTCGCTTTACGACGATTTGCAAAGATAAGAGCGATAACCACATATGCAACAAGAGCAAATGCTACCGCTGATACGGAACCGAGTATAGTTGGCACTTTACTCTTCTTTCCTTTACTTGTTAACCCACCTGCCCGAAATGATCAAATGTAATGTTTTTACTTGCATGATAAAACTAAATAATTAATGAATGTTCCATTTGTTATTTTCATTACATGTTAGTACTAATACAAACCTGAGCTCACATCATTGCTCCCTCCAGTTCCTCCATTGCTAGACCCACCGGAATCTAAAAAGAATAAAAACAAATTATGAGTGTAACATTTTTTTTTGAATGTAATGTTAAATTATATTTAAAGAAAAAATAACGTTTTCAGTGTAACATTAAGTAGAGAACTAACTAACTATATGATCGAAATATACTAAAAGTTTGATACTTTACTAATTCAAAATTCTACTTGGAACCTAGACTAATCATTGAAGATATGAATCTACAAAAAGAACAAACCTCCAGATCCGCCGCTCCCAGACCCTCCTCCGCCGCCACTCCCAGAACCCCCTCCGCCGCTACCACCTCCACCTGTGCCTGATCCGTTTCCACCTCCACTTCCACTTGTACCCGTACTTATCACGTAAAGCTCCAAAGCATTTATCATAGGCGGTAAAAGTGCACTAGCCGTGGACTGGAACACCAGCTTGGTGGTTGAGCTAGCCACCACATCTCTCACGACCACTTGCGTGGCGTTTCCATACACAGGCACTATTGGTCCTTTATTAACTTGCTTACCACCATATAAAATGTTGAACGATCGTGCACTTAACTCAAGTGGCTCAGAGAAATACATGGCTAAGTAAACCGGAACTCCTCCAGAAGGAAGAGTTTGGTCGACTAATGATAAGCCTTCCCTGGACCAAGAGTTACGGAGGACGGACTCAGGCGGCTTGTTTGATGCACCAGATGTATCGATTGATGCAGCCGTGGATGGTATTCCTGTCAACGATACGTCTATCGCCGATGGAAGCCAGAACCTACCTTGAAGATCCGACCTAGCCAACCAAAAAAAATATTCATTCTTAATATATTAACTTGTAAAACATAGGTTTGTATACCTATAATTAATTAGAGTATGGTCACTTTGTGTTCAATTTTTTCATTTATATTTATTATGTAAAATACATTTCGTAGTTTTATTTTTTTTTATCAAATATGTTTGCATATTGTAAACGTTAATGGATTCTTTTTTCTATTTACGTTTAAAAACGCTAGATTAAAAATAAAATACATAATGGTGAACATACTACTAAAGTTAAATTGATTAGGCTTATTTTTGTGTTATTCTATGCGAACTTGATATAGATGCTACCTTAGAATTTCTGTCGTGCCGTACGTAACTCGTTGATGGTAAAATAAACCTTCACCAGGACCGAGCTCGTCGTACATGCCATCGTCCAAGTCGACAACTTCAATGGAAGATACAAAAGGGTTTGACGACGAAGAAGTACGCAAAAAACAAACGTTGGTCACTCCGCTTGCCGGAGAAAATATCAGCTCCAAAAGGTAAGGTTCCAACGGGGAGGATATCGATACGGTGCCTCGGTGTTTCCCTTCAAACAATACGCTGAAGGCTGGGGATGAGGACTTCCCATCGTAGTTACCATAGTAAAACATCGTTCTCACTAAGACTTTTCCACCTTTTGTAACCGGAATGTTGGAGTAGCAGTTGGAGTCTCCGGTCGGAAAGTACCTAAGTGTGGTTAGGTATGTCTGGACAGTGGTGGACGAAACCGTGGCAGACGATCCAGACGTGACGAAGTCTTTGTCTCCGACCCATTTTATGTTGTTCTTGTCTATCCCCGGCAATGATGTTCCGCAGTCTATGTTTACGCCTGAAATCAGCCATGCATGCATGAATCATGACGGGTTAATTATGATATGATAATATGTAATGATAAGGTAAGGAAGAACGAGTTAAGATAAACTAATAGATTAGTAAAATTTTGTAGATAATTATTACTTACTGGCTAGAGAGAGGGTTATGATGGAAAGAAAGAAGAGAATACGAAGCAAAGTAGCAGCCATGGCAGGAGCTATAACTTCAACTAAAGCTCTACACAAAACTTATACACACATGCACCCTATATATATACGTCATATGTGACTGTGTATATGAATTATACTTATGTACTGAGTTTAGCTGTCTAATAGTATCTTAAAACCAAGTTGTAATCGAACATGAGAACATTCATGTATAGAGTCTGACTTTCAAATATAAAATTCATTTTTGACAATGAAAAATTACAAAAAAATTCCAATAACCATTATTATACTGTCAATTGCATATTAAAATTTTCTTTTATTAGTCAAATGCAGAATGGTATTGGATCTAATCATTTTAAAAGCCGATATTGCTAAGAAATTTTTTGTTGACTTTTACCAGTCAATGAATTTTTGATAAGAATTAATACCAAAAAATAAAAAGTACTTGAGACGCGAATGTTAAGCGCAGTAAAAAACACCATTTTTAAATTTTGACTTTAACATCTGTATTAGGAACATCATTTTTTAATATTTGTGCTAATTAAAATATTTTCAAATCATTGTTCTTGTTAATAATATTTGTTCTTGTTTATAATAGTTTTCTCGAATTAGAAACCAGGGAAGTAATCTTTGTTTAGAGACCTTGTACACTTCTTACAAAATCACTATTCGAAAGGTTTTAGATTTGGTATTTATATGTTACTACCATTTCCTACTAGTGAATTATAACAATTTTTGGTCGAATATAAATTGAAAGAATAACTTTTTTATAAAATAAAATAAAATTCATAAATAAGAAAAGGAATGTAGATCACACGACTAGGGTCAATGTTGTTCATCTTGAACAACATACGAATCATTCGTGTCGCTGACGAACTGTTGTTCAACTAGTGGCGACATTCCCGTGCCTGTTCCATGCCCTTAGGAAAGATACGAGAAACCAAACACCAATATTGTTTAATTGTCATATATATTCACATATTCAATTTCCATTATACATAGCAACAATATAGTTATACCTGTGGACATAGTTGGTGTTGTGTTGGAGTGTGGTATTGCGTTTTGACGCTTTCTAAAGAAAATAGCCCCAAAGCCGGATGAGAGAATTGCAAACGCAGAGGCAAACGTAACACCAAAAATGAGTGGTAATTTGTTTTTCTTCTTCTTTCTTCCTCCCTTTGTTTTTGTCACATCTAAAGGTTCTATATCTAGAAATGGTGTCAAAATTTTGTATTTGCATCAGGCAAAAAAATGCATAAAATAAAGGGGAGAAAACACATTTGGCCATAAAATAAATTAAAAATTTGTGTTTGCATTAAGCATAAAATGCAACAATAATTTATTACCTCAAAAAATAGAAAGAAATAAATGGGTACAGATTTTGAGTACTAAGTACAAACCTTCTACGGCATTGTTTTTGTGTGGTTCCGTAGCTCCGGGACCTTAATCAAATACCAAATTAAACTCAAAGCATTTAATATTATGATACATTGCCTATAGATTAACATATCATTCCTTATACTCATTACTCAATGTCCATTGAATCTTAAGTTGGAAGCAATGAAATTTAAATTCCATAAACTAGAGTTCGAAGTGTTCAGAAGTAAATACATGGAAAAGTTTGGTTATTTACTTAAAATTTTGAGAACGTTTTGGTTATTTAAATTGACCAAATAATTAACTAACCTTGGGTGTCTCGGACTCGGTTGCTGTTACTTATTGAGTACAGCTCCAACCCATTGATGAGGGGTGGCAAATTCGAGTCATCGGTTGACTTAAAGATTATCTGGGACATCGACGTAGGCACTACATCTCTCAAAACGAATTGAGTCGCTTTCCCAAACACCGGTACAATGGGACGCGAACCCACTTGAGTGGTATCCAAGAAAACGTTGAAAGACCGTCTTTGAGTCCGACCTAGACTCTCAGGTTCTGAGAAGTAAAGAACCATGTATACCGTTGAACCAGGTAAGGGTATAGCCGGGTAGGAAAGTGAACCGTATAATCCGTATCCTGAGTATGCCTTTGACATGACAATCTCCCGCGGCTTGTTAGACGCTCCGGTGATGTCTATTGATAGGGCTAAGCTCGATAGCTCGATGGTCATTGTGGGGTTGTCTAGGGACCCTGGTGCGTTCCATAGCCGACCGTAAGGGTCTAACGGGTAGCTAAATAAATTTTAAAAACACCAATATAAAAATAATCAGTTGGGTACGTAACAAAAAACGCACTTGACGTTATAAAAACTGTTATGAATGGATAAATTTTGTCTAAAGACTATCCAGGATGGTCTTTGTGTATCAGTATATATACCTTATAAACTCTTTGGCACCGTAAGCAATTCTTTCTTGGAGAATGAGACCTTCTTTAGGATCAAGATCGTTGTACATGCCAACGTCCATACTATAAACTTCAATAGAAGATATAAAAGGGTTATCGGACGGAGACGTACGGGAGAAGCATACGCTGATATTCTCATTCACCGGAGCAAATATCACCTCCGAGAAATAGAAATTTTCTTCGTCCGAATCAGTAATTTGAATAGAGTCACGGTGTTTCCCGTCGTAAATCACGTCAAAAGATGGCGGCGAGAACTTCCCGTCGTAGTTCTCGTACTTAAAGCTCGTCCTCACTAGGGTTTTCCGGCCTTTTGTCACCGGAATGTTGGTGTAGCAGTTGGTTTTACCGGTTGGGAAGTACCGGAGAGTGTTCATCGGCTTTGTGACGACGTCAGGAATCTCCAAGGGCTCTCCGGTGGTGACAAAGCCCTTATCTCCGACCCATGTTACATCGTTGGAGTCCACGTATGATCCAGTTGATCCACAGTCAATACTTATATCTAATGATAGAGAAAACAAAACATAATACGTTAAGTGAGTTAAATTAAGAAAAAAAAATGTTAATGTTGGAGGGATTTCATATTTGTAACGTACTCTTTGCTAGTGTTGTTAGTATCACTGCTGGGAGAGATAAGAGAGTGATGAGATAAAGAAGCGCCGCCATAATCAATCAATGAGGTGATTAGCTTAATTGCATGCATACGTAATATATAGATATTATTTTTGAAGTATGTTCGTATAATCATATCTTGTGACTTGAATAGTGAGATTGCACAGCTCATATAATATATCTAGTTGACTTGACTTATCAAGATTGCACAGCTCATGTTTTATTTGCATCAGTGGTGTGGATCTTGATTTATGTTTTAGAAAATTGTGATTTCAATTTATTCGAAGGGAGCTTCATTAAGTACTCATTCAATTGACTTAGCATAGAGTGGACGTATTGAAGTCAATGGCATTTGTTTTCTTATATGCCAAGGCACAAAGACTTTAGAAGTAAACGGCTCATGTTCACCCACTTTTATTTATACGTATACAATGTTTTAACAAAGTAATAAAACGTATAATTCAACGTAGTGGGAACAAAATGGTTGGATAATTAATGTGTTAAGCCGATATCTTCGTATATTAATCTCAGTATACTACTCATAGGTTGGAACTGGTGTAGGGCTCAAGTGTAGATTAGGAATAAGAAAGGAGGCAAGTGGTGTCCAAAGGAATTAATGTCTCAACCTAATAATCTGTCTTTGGTGGACCTTTTGTTTTGAACGCAGAGCCAGGTTGTGTTTAGGAACCCGAACTAACTAACTGTTTTATTAATACCAAATGGTTCCAGTGATGTTCATCATATTAATTTCATCTAAAAGAAAGAAAAAAAATCTTTTAATTCATTTTCTGTCATAGAAGCGAAAAACTTTTCGAAAACAAAATTACATCGATCTCTGGCTTCAACTTACATGATAATGCTCATTAAAATACAATGATACTACATTTTATCGTTATCACGTATCATGTTTATTATTTGATGTATGAAAGATTTGACAAGAAGGAGAAGTTGAAAGATTTAAAATGAGAACAACAACAACAACAACGCATGAAACTTTTGCATCAATGAATAATTTAGAATATTTGAACATCTTTCCAAGTGATTGGTGAGTAGGCCAGTCCATGTGCACGATGATCATCTTGGTGAACAATATATGAACCGTTTTATGCAATCAGCTCATCACCATGCCCTGGGTTTCTTTCATCGCTCTTCAACTGCTTTCCAACTAGAGGCGATATCCCTGTCATTGTTCCAAAGACCTTAGAAATATAAGGCAACTCCAAAAAATTTTTTAGACAACTAAATATTAGATACTACAGATGATGTCTGTCTTATGCGTAAAATTAATATCATATATATATTTTAAAATTTTTTTATTAACTAACTGCACTAGTAATTTTAATATGTTAAAAATGTAAATATATGATCAAGTGCTAATAGCTCAATTGATAAATATTTCTGGCAAAAACTTAGAGCTCGCCGGTTCGAGTAGCGTTTGGGAAGAGACCATATAACATGTTATGGTCTCGTGTCTGAGGGGATGTATGAGTTTCGGCCCATAACCTCTTTGATTATTCAAAAAAAAGAAAAATGTAAATATATGGTAGATAAATATTGAGGAAAGATATCTATGGATTGTCTATAGATAAAAGAGAAAAATATTTTATTAATTTAAAAGACAATTGTATCCCTTTTAGTAGATTTATATTTACCTATTTTCTAATGGCATATATATATATTTATAATTTGATTATTATAGAGGATAATGCACGTATATAACTTTGCATATCAATGATATGTACAGTACCTTTGGACGTGGTTGATGCCGTCGTCTCGGACTGTGGCTTAGAGTTGGAAAACATTCTCACCAAAAAGGCCAAAATGCCGAGAACCACAACCCCGGAGGGAATGACAAGAAGGAGTAGTAATCTAATGTTAGTCTTTCCTCCAGCTTTGGTTGCCAAAATACTTAAAACTGCGTTATGCAAAAGAGTCAAACATGATTTAGTTAAAAACATCTATGTTAATTACCCAAAAATAAAAAAAACAGCAGTGCATGTTCAAAGATATGCACGTATTCAAGAAATGAAAATGATACTTTCAAACTTCAAAGTATAACTCAATGTGTAGATATATATGTAGAGAATGTATTTTCCCAATATATTCATAAGAGAGTACAATTGAGTATATATACAAAATGAGAGTGAGAGTTCCTAGGTTAAGTATTTACAGAATGTTCCATAAGAAGAGATACGAGATATTGAGGTCATTATGAGTGTCCTTATGTTATCCTTTACACGCCCCCTCAAGATGGAGGTGGTGGAACCACTCCAATCTTGTTCCGAAGTTGTAAGAACTGAGCACGAGACAGCGGTTTGGTGAGAGCATCAGCGAGTTGGTCTTTGGTGTTGACATGAGCGACACGGAGGAGGCCATTTTGAACATGTCCACGAACGAAGTGATAGTCGATGGCAATGTGTTTCATGCGGGAGTGAAACACCGGATTAGCGCAGAGGAATGTAGCACCGACGTTGTCACAGTAGACGACTGGTTTGTCAGGGAGTTCAACTCCAAGTTCGGTGAGGACGTTACATATCCAACGGATTTCAGAGGCGGTGTTGGCCACAGCTCTATATTCGGCCTCCGTAGACGAACGAGCGACACCGTTCTGTTTCTTAGCAGACCATGAAATGGGGTGGTGACCAAGATATGATATGTAAGCGTTGGTGGAGACGTAGTCATCGGTGTCGCCTGCCCAATCGGCATCGGAGTAGGCATGTAGGGAGAGACGGTTTCGCGCGGAGAAGAAGATGCCATGAGCTGGTGTGCCGGCGAGGTATCGGAGAATTCTTTTGGCTGCCTGCCAGTGTTCATTTGTAGGTCGGTGCATGAACTGAGATAGGCGGTTGACCGCATATGCGATATCAGGACGTGTGAAGCTAAGGTACTGCAAGCTGCCCACCACTTTTCGAAAATCAAGAGGATCATCTAGAGGCGTACCAGAATTGAGAGTGAGTTTTGGAGATGAGGCCATGGGAGAGTGGACAGGTTTGGATGCAGTCATATTCTGTTGATGCAAGAGGTCGAGAATATATTTCCGTTGGGAGAGATGAAGGCCTTTGGCAGTGCGACGAGCTTCAATTCCCAAGAAATAATTTAGGTCTTCTGCATCTTTGACAGAAAATCAGTCTGCAAGTGACGTGAGGATGTGTGTGATCATGTTCTTGTTGCTGCCAGTTATCAAGATGTCGTCGACATACACAAGGAGATACACAAAGTCGGAGCCACTGTGAAGAATGAACAGAGATGTGTCAGCCATGGAGTTTTTGAACCCAATAATGATAAGATAGGCTTTTAGCTCCGTGTACCACGCTAGTGGAGCTTGTTTAAGACCATACACTGCTTTGTGGAGGCGACATACATAATCCGGCTTGTCCGGATCAACAAAACCCGGCGGTTGTTCCATGTACACTTCTTCCTTTAGAGTGCCTTGGAGGAAGGCATTGTTGACGTCTAACTGTTGGATTGGCCATCCCTTGGAGACTGCAATGTCAAGAACAATACGAATCGTTGTTGATTTAATCACAGGACTAAATGTTGCTGTGTAATCACGACCCAATTGTTGATTGTAGCCTTTAGCGACAAGCCTCGCTTTGCACCGTTGATGAGAGCCATTGGGGTTGAATTTGTTCTTGTACAGCCACTTACACCCAACAACGTTTCTTCGTGGTGGGCGAGGAACCAGGCTGAAGGTGAGGTTGTGAGCAAACGCATCGAGTTCGGACGACATCGCACCACGCCATCGTTGATCTTTGAGTGCTTGTTTCAATGTCACGGGTTCGTTAGGAACCAGGGAGCTAGACGTGGCCAGAAGATTGTATTTGGGGTTCGGTTTGACAATTTGATTCTTCTGTCGTGTTTGCATTGGATGTGTGTTTGCAGGAATCGGAGTCACTGGCTCAGGAGACGGCGATGGGGGAAGGGACGAGGAAGAGGAGCTCTCTTCTGGGCTTGAGGATTCTGTTGGGCTTGAATTGTTGGAATGGGCCGAGCTTTCAGAAGTGGGCCTATTGGAATCTCTTTCACCACTTTGGGAGGAGCCCAGTACCCCTGCATCATCATTCCCATTATGACGAGAGTCGACAGAGGAAGAGGAAGTCAACATACCTTCCGACGACGACGACGTTCCGTGGTGAGAGGCTGAGTCCGGGAATCCCGGTTGCGCGGCGGACTGAGTCGGTACCTGTACGAATGGCCTGGTCACCGGAATTGGTCCAGCGGGATGTGTTTGGTTTGGTTGGGAGGATGAGGAAGTGTGAGGTGCAGACTTTGTGAGGGAGTGGAAGGGGAATACTTTTTCATCAAATTGGACATGCCTAGAGGTGTAGACACGGCCAGAGCTGGGTTGGAGACAGAAGTATGCACTCTGAGTGAGAGAGTAGCCAATGAAAACACAGGGGGTGGACCGGTTCTCTAATTTGTTGGTGTGGTAAGGTCTCAGCCATGGAAAGCAAAGACAACCAAAGCTGCGTAGTTTGGTGTAGTTCGGTGCAGAGCCAAATAGCTTTTCAAACGGAGACAGCATGTGAAGGACTGGCGTCGGTAAGCGATTGATGAGGAAGGTTGCTGTTGCAAATGCATATGGCCAGTAAGACTTTGGCATGCCGGCGTGAGTGATGAGAGAGAGACCGGTTTCCACGACATGACGGTGTTTACGTTCTGAGATTCCGTTGTGCTCAGGTGTGTGTGGTGGTGACGTGAAGTGAGAGATCCCGGCGGTGGAGAGAAATGATCGTAATGCAATGAATTCACCTCCGTTGTCAGAATAGAGCGTGCCGATTCTGTTACTGAACTTGTTCTCGACCAATGCCTTGAACGAGATAAAGGTCTCACGAACTTGAGATTTGGTTTGTAGTGGGTATAGCCATGTGTAGCGGGTGTAGTGATCGATGAGAATGAGGTAGTATTTGAAGTTGTTGGTTGACAGAATGGGTGAGGACCAAACATCAGAGAATATGTATTCAAGAGTGCGAGTGGAAGTGATGGAGGATTGATGAAACGGAAGTTTGTGAGTTTTATTAATAGCACAATCGGTACACAATGTTTGAGTCTTATTGGATTGTGAGGAAGGAAGAGAAAAATGAGAAACAACTTTGTGAAGAATGGAGTGAGACGGATGACCTAAGCGATGATGCCAGTCATCAATGGAAGGCTTTGATGGTGAAGAAGCAAAATAAGAGGCATAGGGAATGGAGGTGACTGGCCACTCGTACAGATCGCCGTTAGTCTTGCCTTGGAGCAATGGGGTTTCCGTTCTCAGCTCCTTCACCTGAAACGACGCAGGGAAAAATTCAACAGACACCTTGTTAGCATTGCAAAACCGATACACAGAGATAAGGTTCTTATGTATATGTGGAACACAAAGAACGTTATTTAGTGTTAACGGGCGAGTAGTAGAGACTAAGGGTACTGAACCGGTGTGCGTAATCTTTAGGCCCGAGCCATCACCTATGAGAACAGAGTTGTCGCCTGTGTATGGTTGGTGGAAGGACAGGTTCTGCAGGTCACTCGTCATGTGGTGAGTCGCACCGCTGTCCATGATCCATGGTTCAGCTGAGTTTGGGTAGCCAAGGGCGAGGTTGGCAGTTGGCTGCCAAGGACGATACTGATTTTGCAGTGGTTGTGACAGCAACGCAGGCTGCTTGTTGAGCAGGTGGGGACATCGTCTGGCGCTGTGGCCATACACGCTGCAAATCTGACACTTGCCCTGATATCCGCGTGAGTTGTTGCGATTGTCAGAGCGTTGACCTTGGTTGTTGTACTGGCGCTGAGCATTGGTGTTGTTGTTGGTCCAGTTTTGGCATTGTGGTTGTTTGTGCGATGGTTGCTGTTGGCGAGTATTAGCGAGATTGGCCGTGACAGGAACTTCAGCCAGAGACGCTTGAGTGGAGAGGAGTTTAGCTTCTTTGTTCAGGAGCTTCTCATGAATTTCAGTAAGTGATGGGGCAGTTTCACGGCCTTCGATCTGATCCACCACATTTTTGTAATCCTCTGGTAGGCCTCTCACGATCTGTTCAATTTGGTCTTCATGTTCGAGGGGATTGCCAAGGAGACTAAGTTGATTAAACTTGGTTGTGAGAGCCTGGAAGTACTCGTCGATGCTTTTGCTTCCTTTGTAGATGTGAGTGATCTGAGTTTTGATTTGCTGAACATGACCACGGCTTGGTTTAGCGTACGTGTCGGCGAGAGTGCGCCACACATCAGCCGATGTTTGAGCTTTAGACAAGAGAGGCTGGATTGTGAGAGAAACCACACCAATGAGACCACTGTAGATAAGCTTGTCTTGTCGTTTCCAGGACACGAACTCAGGGTTGGCTGTCGTGACTCCATTGTTGGTGACGGTGGGAGGAGGGCTTGGTCTGGATCCGTCGAGATGCCCTGCGAGATCGTATCCGTCGAGAAGAGCATGAACTTGGAGACTCCACATCATGTAGTTGTCGCTGGTCAGTTTGGTGACTCCAGACATGTTCACATGAAGAACTGTTTGCTGGTTCACGACGATAGCTTCTGGGTGAGCAGCCATGAGGAGAGAGAGAGGAGGAGATGGATGAGAGAGGAGGAGTAAAGAACAGAGAAGAACAGAGGAAGATGGCGGCTGAAAAAAAAAATATTAGGTTATCGTAATTGGCTTTGATACCATGTAGAGAATGTATTTTCCCAATATATTCATAAGAGAGTACAATTGAGTATATATACAAAATGAGAGTGAGAGCTCCTAGGTTAAGTATTTACAAAATGTTCCATAAGAAAAGATACGAGATATTGAGGTCATTATGAGTGTGCTTATGTTATCCTTTACAATATATACGTAGGTATTAACCAATGTATCTTTCACGCAAATACAATAACCAATGTACAGTATATCGTATCCATACCTTTTATTCCATTGTTTCCTCGTGTTTTCGTTTTTCCATCCTTGTCCCTATCTGAAACTATAACCAAAATAACAAAAGAACATAAATTACAGCATCAAACAATATATTTACATCATCACTCATTTATGTCCTAGGTTTGGTTAATTAAATATACCACACCAAAAAAAAAAATGAGTTGATGATAATGATTTTATATAACGTAACTTAGGAAGTAAAAGTAAACTAACTTTCTAAATCATCCACGCTAAAGCCACTCTCTTCTCCTCCTTCTCCTCCTCCTCCTCCTCCTCCTCCCCCTCCATTTTCACCACCTTTTTGGCCTTTTCTTATCAAATACAGCTCCAACGCATTGATGATCGGTGGCAAATTCGAGTCTCCAGTAAGCTTAAAAGTCACCTGGGACTGGGGAGTGCCTACTATGTCTCTTTCAACGACCTGAATTGATTCTCCAAAAACCGGAACGATGGGATCCGAACCCACTTGCTTGTTGTCCAAAAACACGTTGAACGACCGTTTATGGGTCTGACTTAGATCCCGAGGCTCTGAGAAGTAAAGAGCCAAGTATGCCGGTAAACCTGTTAAGGGGAGAGCCAGTTTGAAGTCTCCTGACAAGGCCTGCAACATAACATCCATGGGCGGGTTGTTTGATGCCCCAGTGATATTTATCGTTGAGGCTGAAGTCGTCAGATCGGTCATGCTGGGATTTTCTTGGGACAATGACGAGTCCCATACCCTACCGTAAGGATCTAGGTAACTAATTAAAAAAATAGACAATAACAGATTGAATAAGTAATCTGGTATATTATTTGGATAATTAATTATATAATCTTGAAGCCAAGTATTTATATAATTATAATCTATATAGTTAACACAATTTTAAAAATGTGCAGTAAGTTATCTCAACTGTTATATGTGAATCAAGAAAAACCTAGGGCCACATTCACATGCCAAATATGAAACATTAGAAAAAGACATTAAGTCTTTAAAACAACTAAAGTGATGTGTTTCAAATAAACTATTTATTTTGTTTTTCATAATTTGACGTTTATGGTTTCAATACTACGATAAATTGAGGTCTAATTTTCTTTATTACTAAGCATGGTATTATAACATTAAATCCACATCTATAAACATTACTGCGCCTGATCATATATTACCTTATAAACTCTTCGTCACCGTATCTAGCTCTACCTCTGGGAATGAGACTTTCGTCAGGACCAAGTTCGGCGTACATGCCGGCATCGAAGCTGTAAACTTCAATGGAAGATATAAAAGGAGTACCCCATCGATACGTGCGGACGAGGCAAACGCTGATATCCTCATTAGCCGGAGAAAATATCGCCTCTAAGAAATATATTTTCTCCTCGTCGTTGGTCTTCGGAATTTTAATAGAATACTTGTGTATCTGGTTGTAAACCAAGTCGAAAGATGGTGGCGATTCTTCATTATCGTAGTTACTGTAGTAAAAGTTCGTCCTCACAAGTGTTTTCTGGTCTTTTGTCACCGGAATTTTGGTGTAGCAGTTACTATGATTGCTTGGAAAAGACCGGAGAGTGTTGTATGGCTTTGTGGCAACGTTCGGTATCTCTTTGACAATGCCGGTCGTGACGAAGTCATCATCTCCGACCCATGTTACGTTGTTGGAGTCTTCGTAGGATCCGGTTGTTCCACAGTCAATGTTTATACCTAATGACCAATATCCAATAGTGTGAGAATAAAAAAAATGAATTAGAGACAATATGATCATTGGAGATAAGATTACAATGGAGAGATTTGTACCTAAAGCGAGAGAAAGGAATATGGGGGACAGAGAGAGGAGAGTGAGAAGAAGAAGCGCAGCCATGATTCAGTGAGCGAGCTACGTACCTTGCTTACATACATGCATACATATTATATATATATATATATAAATTGCTTTAGTTTGAGGAAAAAACAAGATGATTCTAAATATGAAAATATCTAACACTTATCCTCTATATTAATTGAGAAGATTCGTTTTTCTTATATCCATTCGTTTTTTATCTTAATTTTTGTCTTTTTGTCTTCAAATTAATTATAATTAAAAATTCCCATAAAATTTTTATAAAATATTTATTCAATCGCTATCGATATCTTATATTAAAGATATTTCACTATTTTTTTAATCGTGATATTATATATTTAATTTTTTGGTAGGATTAATATGTTATATAACTGTTTTATTACATACATATATATATATATATATGTATGTAATAAAACAGTTAGAAAATTGATTATATATATGTCTCTTATATATATATATATATATATATTCGAAAATCTTATACATGATTTTCGTTTCGTTTTGTTACTTTTGTTCTGTTTGTTGGAGCTTCTTCATAGAATTTTTTTGAGTATTTTTGATAAAAATATTGGTATTAACTATTATTAATTACAATTTCAAAAAGAAACATATTTTATTATTTTCGTTTATTTTTACATTATATAAAACATTTTTCATATAGCAAAACAAGTAGGAAAAAAAGAGTATGCAAATATGCAAGTGTACGTATAAAACAAATACAGACTAATAAATTGCTTACGGACATGAGATGGAGAATGATCCAAAACCTGTTTACAATTAGAAGACTTCAAAAATTAAAAGTAAACGTCTGTTTGTTTGCATTGGAGACTAACGGGTTTTGTACGTCTTGTTATTGGCCTCTTGCAAATAGCTTACGTCCATCCAAAAAAAAAAAAAAAATAGCTTAGAGCATCGACGATGGGAGAGATCCATATAGGACTCTTGGTAATATTTATACTATAAATTTTGTAAAATTTGAAGTGAAAAGATGATGATGAGGTTTTTAAATATGTAGTCTTTTAATGATAAGAGTCATTGGATTCTTTATTTTCTTATAATTAGTTTATAAAAACAAAATTTTAAAATATTTATACTTTATTACTTTTTAAATAATCATGAGTTTTAAAAAACATTACATAGATGCAAATATAAATATATTGATCAAAAAAAGAAGCAAATATAAATATAAAAAACATACAAGAAAATAAATACATTAATTACGTTGACATTTTGTAGTGTTGTAAAAAAATGTACTTACAAGGAAAGTAAAGAGAAAGAAAAGATTGCAAAAAGAAATTACCAAAATTTGAGATGAAACAGGGAAAAAAAATATTGGAAACAACTTTGATAGATGAAAAAAAAAAAAAAACTTTGATAGTCTCCCACGTAACAGTTTCTTCCCACAAAAAGCTCTCGTCGTAGGAGCCGGTTCTCTTAATTATCATGAATTAAACATTTATTTTTAATTTTAATTACTTTAAAAATGCTCTCCCACCGTTGTGGGTGCTTTTACGTCCATCCAAAAATGAAGTCACAAAAACTTAACAATGTATCGTAGGGAACATTTGATTGGAACTTGGAAGGGAAATTTCATGTGTTCAGCATCAGTCCTATTCATAAATTTGTAAATAATGAAATAAGAAATGAAATCGAAACTTACGTACCCATAATGTTGGTAGAAAGTTTTAATGTTTCAGTTTTGTTGTTTCTTAAGTGGTCCACTGATTTTTTAGTTTCCAGTGAACAAAACATTCCTATCAATAAATTTGTTTTTTTTTGGATTTGAATATGATCAATAATAATAATATTAGTAGAATTCTTTTAGTTTCGTCTTTCCTTTAATAAAATTAGTAGAATTGATAAAAAAAAAAAAAAAAAAAAAAAATTTGGTGATACAAGTATAATTTTTTTTATTTTTTTTTTCCAAGAGGTAGTGGGCTAGTGGTAGGTCAGCTTGGGTGGAAGGGTGTAACTCCCACAACCTGAGTTCGATTTTCCAGTTTGCTATTAACACCATCTTTGTGGAAAGTCTGTCAGATGAACTTAGATCCAATTGGTTTACTTGTAATCAGAAATGCAGGCGGCCTGATTAACGATGTGGTAGCCCAATATTTACGTATTGGCGAAAAGTCCATATTATATTACCTCAGTGCGGTCCTTCCACAACTGACCTGATCAGCCGACCGGTTATATAAAAAAAGAAGTAGAATTTTTTTTAGTTTAGCGGTTCACTTATTGAAATCATGAAGCCCATTCTTATCAATCTAACCCAAATGCATAATGGATATGAAGCTTGGGCAGGCTCGAGAAAACATGCCTACGAACACTCAGAAACAAGAATAAAATGGGATAATCCAATATCCATTATGGAGAAAACAAAGTCGAAACGAACCATGCAAATTTCTAGAGTCCTGTTAACAACACAAAGGCAGATTAGAGCACCTCCAAATGAGGTGCTTAATGCTATGCTTAAGATAATGTTTATATTAATTGCATTATATATAATACTAAACCAACCACAAAACATAAGCTCGTAGCTTAAATTAAGTCTTTAAGCTTTTTTTAAGGAACAAATGCTTAGTGCTGTAGACGACACTAGAGGCTTTGGAAAGTAGGCAATCAGACCACTCGACCGACCCCTGAATCTCAACTCCATTCCAATACAAGGCGATCATAGTACATCGAATCTCCATTATGCCAGTTCGCAAAAATGATTTGAAAATATTCTTGATATATTTTATAGATTTTATTGATATATAATTGTACGTCGATTTAAAATCATTTCAGTTATTATTGATGTATTTAATTGTTAACCCAGGTTATAAATTATTGATTTTAATAACAAAGATACATGTACTTGTTATGACGATCGAAAGATATATTGAGAAGAAGGAAACGGAAAATTTCAGATTCATTATTTAAAATTGACAAAAAAAAATAAAAATGTTTTGACAATAGTTTTCTTTCTTTCTTTGGGATAGAGAGATTCACGCGACAATTTGGCATTGATAAATAATTTAAAATTTTAAAATTATCTTCTTAATTAGGTCGTCAACGACTAAACTGGTCCATGTTGATGATGGTCATCCTGATGAACGACATATGAATCGTTTACGCCAATCAACTCCTCAATATCATACACATCTGGCTCATCATCATGCTCTTGGTGGCTAATCGCATCGCTCGCTAATTGCTGTCCAACTAAAGGTGATACCCCCGTCACTTTTCCAGGCCCTTAGAAATATAAGACAATCCCAATAAAATGTACTTAATGATCAAAAACTTCAAAACCAATAGAGATATGTATAAATGTTTTAAACCAAGATTATTAGTATGTACCTGTGGACGTGGTTGGTAGCGTGTTGGACTGTGCCTTAGCCTGTGCACGTCGTCTTTTTAAGAATATAGCCGCAAACGTTGACGTTAGAGATACAAACACTGAGGGAAACGTAAGGCCAAGAATGAGTGGTAAATTGTTTTTCTTCTTCATTCTAACTTTGTTTGCCCCACCTAAAACGTCGTCATGCAAAAGGAGTCAAAATGGTTTATTAATGTACTATATATATGATTTATTAACAGTGATAGTGTTAATAAATCATCTAGGTATAATCTTTAATTATTGAAATACAATTTTGATTAGAACCATAAAAATCAAAATAGATACAACCGATAGAGTACAAACCTCCCACTGCATTTTTTGTTCCTGTTTCCGTTCCTCCAGAATCTGTAATTATAATCAAATAACAAAACTGTAGTATTTAATAATAAATTTTCATTTCAAGATGTTGATGTTCAAAGTTTAGTTTTTCTTGTTTCCAAACTTAGATAATTAATCTGGTAGGCTTCATTAGTTAAATACTAAAATATATCACAAAATAATGATTACTTATGTTTTATGAGTTCATCTATAAGTTTACCTTCTGAATTATCATTGCTACCACTGCTTTGTCCTCCACCACCACTGCCGTTTTCTCCTCCATCATTATCGCCACCGTCTTTGCCGTAACTTATCGAATATAGCTCAAGAGCATTGATAATAGGAGGCAAAGTAGAGTCATCGGTAGACTGAAGGATCACTTGGGACACTGACGAGGCCACCACATCTTTTACGACAACTTGAGTAACTTTCCCAAACACCGGAACAATAGGACCAGAACCCACTTCCTCTTTATCTAAAAGAATGTTGAACGACCGTGTTTGAGTCAGAGCTAGACTCTGAGGCTCCGAGAAGTATAGAGCTAAGTAAACCGGTATGCCAGCTACGGGTAGGGTCTTGTCTGATAGAATTAAGGTGTCTGCTGACAAAGCCGTTGACATTACAATCTCGGGCGGCTTGTTGGACGCGCCAGAAATGTCGATAGATGGGGCTGAGGTCGTTAATTCACTGATTGTTGGGTCGTTGTTGGAACTTGACTGGAACCATAGCCTACCGTACGGGTCTAAAGGGTAGCTATAATATATTTTCAAGAAACCACCAAAAAGAATAAGAAAAAAACTTAATCAACCAAAAAAAGCTTATAAATAAATGATAATGTGAATGATTTTTAATTAATAAAAACTCATTTACTATGTTTAAATGTACATTAATTAAACGTGAGCTGAATTCAGAAAATCCTCCAAAATATTCACAAAATAAAACGTAGTTCCACTTTAAGCTATAAAACTAACAAAGTTTCGTTTTTAAAAATGTCAATAAACAGATTAAACGTTATATGAATTAGTTAGTGTTAATTGGATTACCCTATAAGCTCTTTGGCACCATAAGCAAATCTTTGTCGAAGAACGAGGCCTTCGTCAGGACCAAGATCTTCATACATCCCATCGTCCAAGTTATGAACTTCAATGGAAGATATGAAAGGATCATCTGAAGGCGACGTACGGACTAAACAAACGCTGATATTGTCACTCGCCGGAGCAAAGATCACCTCTGAGATAAACAGTGAATCAGTAACAACACTGTCAAGGTGTTTCCCATCGTAAACAACGTTGAAAGACGGTGGTGAGGACTTCTTGTCGTAGTTCCCGTAGTAAAACAGCGTTCTCACGAGAGTTTTCCCTCCTTTTGTCGCCGGGATGTTTCTGTAGCAGTTGGTTTGACCGGAAGAGAAGTATCTGAGGTTGTTGACAGGTTCTGTAAGGTTACCCGGAATCTGAAAAGACTCACCGGTCGTGACGAAGCCTTTGTCTCCGAGCCATGTTACCTTGTCGGAGTCCACGTAAGAACTTAAAGCTCCACAGTCAATGCTTATATCTAATGATACGTATACAGAAATAAGAAAAAGAAAACACGATTAGAGAGACCAATGCATGGAGAGATTAGTATTTGTATATGTTAAATGTTACGTACTCTCAGCAAGAGATAATGTTATAGTGGTAAGAGAGAGGAGAGTGATAAGAAGAAGCGTAGCCATGATATCAAATACTTTGCGTAATACACGAATGTATCTATATATAAGATTTATATAATTTGCATAGTTATATGGTTGACTTGACGTATTTGTCATATTATTAAACGCGTTTATATGAACAGTGTGTTAATTTGTAGTTGACTACGATTATATGGACTATGATGGTTTCTGAAATTGTGGTTTTAATGACGATATGATTATGAGGTCAGGAAACGAAGATGGTCATTCTAAGGCTGACGAGCTTTACAATTATTGATTTACGGGTTGTATATAAATAATTAAAATTCAGTTTAGTCGCTTTCAGTTGAAATTCATTTTGAACACTGATATATATTATCCGTATTTGATTTGGATGTATCTATTGGTCAGAGGATTTTGTTATTTAACGTTTGAACTTATTGTATATATATAGTCAACTCATATATGGTTTACCAAAAAAAATCAAAGTCAACTCATGTATTTGGTGTATATATCTTCATTTTTATGTAATAACCATTTTTAATTACTACCAAATATAATTTTTTATGTTTCTTTTTTCATTTTTTTTTTCAATAGCATCAATGATGTTTTTTAAGTTTTATATAAAAAAAAAATCAGGTTATAACTATTGAAAAAAAGAAGAAATAAGTTTATTAAAATTATTATTAGTATTACATATTTTATTATCATACTACAAATTGTATTTAATTATACCGTTTTGCTATTCTATCATATTTTACTATTAAAGACATACATTTCCGGAAATAATTCACACTTGAGTTTGGTCCAACTGATATGATTGAGTGAAATTGGTCCAACATTTTGGGTTTGACTCCGTGTGGAAAGATTTTTGTATTGTTATGGGCTCATATGGGCCCAATTATATAAACTTTGAAAGTAAACAGCTCACGTTCATCCAAATATTTTTGTTCGTTTTGTTTTTAACTCCAGATTCATCCTATATTTTCAAATGGTATTGATACGTACGTATTACAAATCTGTACAAGTATCAATCTAATCATGAATCATGATTCATGAATATTCAAAGATGTGTGGTTGGAATTTCATGTGTTCAGCCGACTTGCTTGCCCTCGCATAACAACATTAGTCGTTGATCATATGTTGAAGCTGGTGTAGGGTTTCGAACGTCGACTAAGAAATAAAGAGTTTTACTCCCTATTCGTGCGTGCAAGCCTTCGTATAATCTCTATCAATTGTGTTTATAAATTCGACCAAATTAGTTATATTAGGTTGTTCCTTCTTAAGAATGTTTTCAGTTTTGTCTTTCCTTCTTAAGTTGTCCACTGACTGAAAGAACAAACCACATGTTATTTCGATCCTAGACATAGAGGTCGGTCGAGACATTTCCTCACGTATTGTCCTTTTTCCGGTATATTTGTGTAACCTAACTAAAAAATTCTCTCAAAAAAGACAAATATGTATTAGGATGTATATAATACAATAGTAAGAGATAAGATAACTGTAGTTAGTCTAGTTTAGTGGTCATAAAGGTCAATTAAATAAACGAAATGGCGTTACATAATGTGGTCCATAAATAAATAAAAAGGTTTCAACTGATCCCACAAAATCGTCGTCGGTATTCATGGTTCATGCCACAATTGATGGAGTTTACGACTTCCCATCCCATTGATCAATCTCAACCACACATAGTCTCAGTTACTTTTCATAATTTTTGCCTATGACTTGCACCATCATTATGATATATACTTCATCATGTTCCATCAAATGCCACTTAACCAAAATTTGAAAGTATGTGAAGTCTTTTCTCAAACAGAAGCAAAATGTCATTTTCGTCTCTTAATTCATTTCAATAATCTTTTCTTATTATTTCAGTCACGAGCTTTGTAACAGGGTATAGCAAATCAAGTAGTCCACCAAACCTATGGTTTTGAGTATTTTGATCCTTAAGATAGATAATTGTATACCATAATTGGTCAAAGACTATTGAAACCGATCAATGGGAAGCTGTGCATGTATAACACCTTTACTCTATGTTGAGTTAAAAAAGGAGAAAACAACAGTCAAAGCTGCCGACAAAAATAAAAAAACCAAACCTATAAACTTACAAAGCAATAAAGTAGAAGAGCCTTTGGTTTTTAACTTTTCAGAGTTAGATGTGAGGAAGACTAAGATAAAAACCATTTAACATAGACGTGGTTCTAACAACACTATGCTATGGGCTTCCACCAATCTTGGTTTACTTAAATATTTTTCCAAAACTTCACTATTCCATCTATCAATTTTTGCCAGCCTACTAAAACAAATAAATATACATTATTAATACATATTTGGTTGCGGTGTCTTGTTGGCTAATAATTCTATTTAAGAATAATGTCACAAGGTGCATTAGTGGGATCTTATTATCTCCCAATTAATAAATCCTAACATGTGTCATGTCCCATATGGTTTTATATAATGGAGTGGTTAAACTAAAATGTTGTCATTCTCTTAAAATCTTGCAACCCCAAAATAAGATATGCATAAATACAAAAAGTCAGAATTAATCTTATCTCTCTTTTTGGAAAACTTTTGACATATAGAACTCCTTGATAATGTCTATAGTAAAATACCAGAATTTATAAGATTTGAAGACATAATTAGTAAGTTTATCATATGTTATATATTTTAATAATATTTAGGCGTTAATCGGCCGATTTTTTTAACTAAATGTTATAAAAATGTAGATGGACAAGAATTTAATTCACTGTTCAAAAGTGAACACAACCCAAAGAGTTTTCATGGATTTAAGTGCTCTCTTCATCGATATTGTCGGAAGTTTGAAAAAAATATCTTCAAAATTCACAAAAAATAAAATTAAAAAATGCAAACCACCACCATAGGCAAGCACCTGAAAATAAAATATCTAACAATTTTTAACAAAATATATTTGGATTTTACTATTTTCCAGTTTCCACGACATATAAAAAACAGCTTTATGCGTTTGACATATTAAATGCGACGAATATTTTTTACGTTTCCTAATCATTTTCTAGAAATTCCTTATTTCTCTTAGCCATTAAAACCAAAAAAAAAGTCAAGAAAACAAAAAAATATACAACCAGAAAAATTTTCGATTTAATTTTATTTCTCATCATCTTCTCTCTTTCTTTCTCCTTCTCTCTGTTCTCATAGAACCAAAACTATAGTCTTGAAGTTCATATTTTTGCAGAGTACACAAAGAATCAAACCACTCTGTAACCAGTCTGGTCTTTGCTGGAACCTTTTCTCTTTTATTGAGTACAGTTTTTGCTATATTTTATTCAAATCCCCAAACCCAACACTCAAAATCTGAAACTTTCTTTTCAGTTTCTTGATCTATTCATTATACCTTGATCAGTCCTTTCATGGGAACGTTACTTCTACTAGATTTCTTGTCTTAAAGGTAAAAACTTTTATTGTTCCTCTGCTTAAATTTTATCACTTTTTATGAAGTTTGGTCTTTTCTTGATCTTAGAAAGTTTCCATCTTTACTTCTTTCAAAGTTCATACTGACAAAAACCCTAATTTCTTAGCTGATTGAATCTTTCTTCTCGATCTGTTCCATTTTCAGGTTTTTTTCTATATTGGGTCAAGATGGGTATTGAAAAGTTTGAAACTTTCATCTTGATTTCAACGATTTCGATCTTGATTTGCATCTGCCATGGATTCAATCCTCAAGATAATTACTTAATCAACTGTGGCTCACCAAGCAATGGATCCTTAATGACTCGAGTCTTCATGTCTGATAAGCTCTCTTCGAACTTGCTTACATCTCCCAAAGAGATCCTCGCTGGGGAAGGCTCAGACATTTACCAGACGGCAAGAGTCTTCACCGGAGTCTCTAGCTACAAATTCTCTGTTTCTCCTGGTCGTCATTGGGTTCGTCTTCATTTCAATCCTTTTGATTACCAAGAATTCAAAATGGGTTCAGCTAAATTCGCAGTTTCGTCTCAAAGTCATGCGCTTTTGAGTGATTTTAGTGTTAAGAGTAGTAAACTTGTAAAAGAGTACTCTTTGAATGTGGATAAGGGTGATTTAGTGCTCACGTTTACTCCCTCTAGTGGTTCATTTGCGTTTGTGAATGCTATTGAGGTTATCTCTGTTCCGGATACATTGATCACTGGTACGCCTAAGTTTATAGGCAGCCCTGCGCAGAGTTCGGATATATCTTTGCTAGCTCTTGAAACTATTCATAGAGTGAACATGGGCGGTCCGCTTGTATCGGCTAACAACGATACTCTTACGAGGACTTGGGTGCCTGACTCGAGTTTTCTGCTTGAGAAGAACTTAGCTAAGACTGTGTCTAAGGTTGCAACTGTTAACTTTGTTAAAGGTTACGCTACAGAGGATTCTGCACCAAGAATTGTCTATGGTAGTTGCACTTCGATGAATTCCGCGGATAACCCGAGTAGCATTTTCAATGTCACATGGGAGTTCGATGTTGAGCCGGGTTTTCAGTACTATTTCCGCTTCCACTTCTGCGATATCCTTAGTGTGTCTCTAAACCAGCTATATTTCAATCTGTATGTTGACTCAATGACTGCTGCTACAGATATTGATCCCAGCATTTTTGTGGATAACACACTGGCTGGAGCATACTTCATGGATTTTGTTACGCAGTCGCCGAAGGGTACTAATAAAGTCCGTGTGAGCATTGGTCCGTCAGCTATTCACACAGATTATCCAAACGCTATTGTGAACGGACTGGAGATCATGAAGATGAATAACTCTAAAGGTCAGCTAAGTACCGGACCAGCTGTACCCGGTAGTAGTTCAAGCACTAAGCAGAGTAATGTTGGGATGATTGTAGGTTCAACCATTGGTTCGTTGCTCGCGTTAGTCTTCATGGGATGTTGCTTTGTGTTGTATAAGAAGCGGAAACGTGGCCAAGATGGTCATTCAAAGACTTGGATGCCGTTTTCAGTAAACGGAATTTCGGCTACAATGGGAAGCAAATACTCCAACGGAACTACTCTTACAAGTATAACTACCAATGCCAATTACCGTATTCCCTTTGCTGCGGTTAAAGACGCAACAAATAACTTTGATGAGAGCCGCAACATCGGGGTGGGTGGTTTTGGTAAAGTCTACAAAGGAGAGCTTAATGATGGCACGAAGGTAGCTGTGAAAAGAGGAAACCCGAAATCTCAGCAAGGGCTTGCGGAATTCAGGACAGAAATCGAGATGTTATCGCAGTTTCGTCATCGCCATTTGGTTTCTCTGATCGGTTATTGTGACGAGAACAATGAAATGATACTGATATACGAGTATATGGAGAATGGAACTGTAAAGGGTCATCTTTATGGCTCAGGTAATCCTAGCTTAACGTGGAAACAACGGCTTGAGATCTGCATTGGCGCGGCTAGAGGATTGCATTACCTCCACACGGGTGACTCTAAACCGGTCATTCACAGAGACGTGAAATCTGCAAACATATTGCTCGATGAGAACTTCATGGCTAAAGTTGCAGACTTTGGACTGTCCAAGACTGGACCCGAGCTTGATCAGACTCATGTAAGTACTGCTGTGAAAGGAAGTTTCGGGTATCTTGACCCTGAGTACTTCAGAAGGCAACAGCTCACTGACAAATCCGATGTTTACTCCTTCGGGGTTGTTCTCTTCGAGGTTCTTTGTGCTAGACCTGTTATAGACCCAACACTTCCAAGAGAGATGGTGAATCTTGCTGAATGGGCAATGAAGTGGCAGAAGAAAGGGCAACTAGATCAAATCATTGATCAGTCTCTTCGCGGTAATATCAGACCAGATTCGTTAAGGAAATTTGCAGAAACAGGCGAGAAATGTTTGGCGGATTATGGAGTCGATAGACCATCTATGGGAGATGTGTTGTGGAATCTTGAATACGCTCTGCAGCTTCAAGAAGCAGTCATTGATGGCGAACCAGAAGATAACAGCACGAATATGATTGGTGAATTACCTCCACAGATCAACAACTTCAGTCAGGGAGACACAAGTGTTAACGTTCCTGGCACAGCGGGGCGATTCGAGGAATCGAGCATTGACGATCTCTCTGGGGTTTCAATGAGTAAAGTATTCTCTCAACTGGTGAAATCCGAGGGAAGATAGTGAGAGATTTGGCAATGTAGTGTGATTCTTACAGAAGCAGAAGCATGTAACCAGGAAATGCATCAGGTTTTTTCAGATAGGATCTTTTGTCTCTGCTCAACCTGTTTCTTCTGCAGATCTTCATCAGTTATGATACAAATACTTTTGAAACGTTTCCTCTGTTTTTTTCATTTTTCTTCCTCACTCAGTCACTCCCTTATCCTGAGTTTGTATTTTATTGATGTTCATTTGAAGTTGTCTAATATTTGTTTGTTCTTTTTATTCTATGGATGTATAACACACTCTTGTTGTTTCATTCAACTGTACTGTAAGTTTAGAAGTCAAAATCTAGTTCTGTCCTGTTCTTTGTTTGGTTTCAGAAACCTGTTTATTTCACATTTTGTCTTGGAACAATACAGGCCCGGTTCCGTTGGTTTGTTTGTTTCATTCACCACGACCAAGTCTTGAACAACGTTGTGTCCAATTCAGTTTGGTTTGGAGTTTAAAACAATCATCAATAGTAAATTTCCAAAGAAGTTATTTTACTATGTTATTCTCATCTTTAATGGCTAATTTTTTGCATCAATGATCAAAATTAGTAACCTTACTTGTGGACGCACAAGACAAACATTTCCATACTAGTCTGAAAACAAACGACCTAGACGTTTTGTTCTTCTTCATAGCTTTCTTCGTCGCCTTTATACGGCTTCCTCCTCCAAAACAACTCCGGTCAACGGCTTCACCACCACCGTCATCTTCGTTTTCTTTTGTGGTAAAAGTGTAGCTTCTAAGGTACATTTGCCTACAAGATATGCTGTCAACAACCTTGGTGCGACGCTGGCTACCGCAATGGGTGATTGATCGTACAAACTCCGCCTCCGCCATTGGCCACTTGTAAACATTACCGTAAGTCACAAGCGGCCGGACGCCATTGCTGTGGCTTGTGATGACTACACAATCATCTATGCATTTGGAGGCCATATTTGGTTGCTTTTTTTTTGGAGGGTATTTCTAACTTTTAGTGTAAACTCCTAAATTTGTTGTGAACGTTGGGTGTATAGCTTATATATAAATTCGTGAACCCTTATCCTTGTCAAAAAATGTTACTTTTATTTCGCGATGTAAGTTACCAAGTCAGAGAAAAAAATTGAGAAGTTTTCTCAACTTGATACGCCATATTTTGTATACTTGTCAACAGTGTTAGCATTACCCACAAAGGAGAAGGTCTCTAACATCCCTAAGATATCTCCCCATATCCTTCGCTCTCTTTATGCCCAAATACAAGTACACTTAAATCAAATGATTATCATGTTTCTATAAGACTTGCTAAGGTTTTTTTTTTTTTTTTTTTTCTCATCTAGATTTTTATTAATAATATCATGGTGATGAGATACTTAGTGGAAAACAAAATTAAGCCAGCGGATGACAAGATTCCTCTAAAGCTAAAGACGTATACAAAAAACAAATGATGGATGCTAAAATGCTTATAAATAAAAGTAACATAACCTAAAAAACGACACAAAGAAAACATATCAAGCCTAACAAAGAATCCTATTTCGAGGAGATTATTTGCTAGTACATATCGAAGATGTTCACATCCAACCATCCATAATCAAATTCTACTATAATAATGTTAGACTATATAAAAGTAACGTAGCTCTTAATTTTGCTAATTCTCTTAAGATAGAAAAACTCAGTACCTCACACTTTATTCGAATACGAAAACATAAACAAAGCGACAATTTATGTCTAAATACTGTAGAAGTAGAACCATATGACCAAACTACGATATGATGTGAAAATGAGAGACAAGATTAAAGAGAGAAAATCCAATAAAGCCTTATAATTAAGTTAAGAATGATAATTTTGTATCTATCAAGTTCTTCAAACGAGCATTAAATTTCTTGAATGCATTCAAAAACATTTTATAATTCTCTAAATACTCAACTTCTTTAGGTAATACCTTATGACACTACATACGTATATCGATTCCACGTATCTTAATTTTAATCCACTGTTTGATATTGAATATTGACTCTTTCTGGTGTGATCTCTTAGGGTTCCATTCTATGTTAACGCTTGTATTACAGAAACCGTAATTTTCTTAACTTAAATTTCAAAAAGTTACATATATATTGAAACCCATCACAATGATATATTGATATAAACTTATAGGCATTTTATTCTTCTGTTGATTGATAAAATCACTTCACTCATCAACATTAATCTTATTTATTAGGGGAACTACAAAGCAAATATTTCCTTAAGAATCTGACCACAAACGACCTACGCGACCTGATCTTACTCCTCCTCGTACATTTCTTCGCGACCTTCTTCCACCCTCCTCCTCCTCCTCCAAAACATCTTCGAAGATTATCACCGTCTTCATGTTGTTCCTCTTTTCTTGAAAACGTATAGCTCCTAAGGTACACTTGCCTACAAGATATGCTTTCCACCGCTGTGGTACGACGCTGGCTTCCCCCGTGGCTGATTGATTGTATGAACTCCGCCTCTGCCGCTGGCCACTTGTGAATTTTGGCGAAAGTTGTACCCGGCCGGACCCAAATGGCATTGTCTTCGATGTTTAAACATTCACTTATGCATTTAGAAGCCATGGTCGAAATCTCTCTAGTTCTTCTTCTCTTTGATGCAATGTTTTGGATTTTATGGATATATATATATATAATAATTATTATAAGAAGAGATTTTTTGGAAATAATATCCTGACAACGAATAAAGTTGACTGTAAAAGTTTAGAGTCAATAAGACTCACTTCCATAATTTTTTTGATAATTATTAAGTGTATTCAGAATTTTTGGTATAGTAAAAGGAAAGGTTTTGATTCATTTTTGACTAACGCCAAAAATAGAAATGGAAAGAAAGATTTTGACAACAAATTTATGTCTTTGTTGAATACAAAGTACACAGACAACCTTACTATATCTTTGTCTGTTGCAGTTTTCACATACTCACAATAAGAGACATTCTTTTTATTACACAATCAGATTACAGGACATGCTCTGTCAAACCTTAATGACATACTTATGATATAATATTATCAGTAAATCCAAAATATATTTACACAATGATACTGATTTGTACTAATTAAAAGGAGCATCAGTGATGATGTCGGACTAAAACGGATCATATATATAAGACAATTTATGACGCTTAATTATGTTAGTTCGTCAGAATTGGACTAGCATGCATCATCACAATACTTTAATGTCACATTCGGTCTATATATAATTACGCTGATTTGAAAACATAGTTGTATTAGAATTTACCCCGTGGTACACCACGGGTCCATAATTTAATATATTTGTTTGATTGGTCATTTTCGTACTTGGTTTATATAGTATTGTTTTATACGTGTTTATTTCATTTGATTTTACATAATTTTATGAATCTGTATTATAAGTAGATTCATAGATATATGTGGTTAACCCGCGGTACACCGCAGAATAATTTTGTCGTAAAACAAATTATATTTTAACTTAACCCGTAACAATATTTTAGTATAGACAACCCGTAAGAAAAATATAATCATATTTATGTAAACTCAAATCCGTCCAATCATATTTATGTACAATATTATTATATTTTAAAATATTTAGAGTTAAAATATTAATAATACTTTAAATCAAATGTTATAACATTATTGCATTAGTAAGAGTTTCTGTAATATTTTAAACCTTTCCAAGAAATTAAAATTTATAATATTTTGAAACTTTTTAAAAATATATTTTTCTTAAATATATAACATGATTAAACAGAATAATTTTTTTAATTTGGATGCCTAAGAAACCAAATTTCATGCTCATTTGTAGTTGGAAACATATTAGTCATATTTATAATGGTTTTGAACTCTTATATGAACATTTTTCCTTTATTAATTGAGTTATATACGTCCGTTTTCAAAACTTTAAATTGCAAAATGTGTGGAAAAAAATTTGTGTTTTTATTATAAATATTTTTATGTAATAATATACATGGAAAATAAATAAGATTATATAAATATATTGGAGAGAGATTCAAGTTATTAGAGAGATATTTTAGGAATTTTTTTTGATGTAATAAATATTTGTTTCCAATTTTGAGATTTGCTTGTGATTTAATTACAAAATTTACTTTAAGTTTTGTTATTTATTCAAATGGCAAGGGTTTGATTATGCAAATATTACAAAATAAAAGGTTATAACCCAAAATAGATTTTAGTACAAAATGTACTTCAAAAATGTTAAGATAGATAGACTAGATTTTAGATTTTTAACCATCTATGTCAATAACATTAAGCCGTTATTATCGATTTATAATCAACGGTAAATCGTTATTATCGATTTATGATCAACTAGTCTATAAAGGTAAATCGTTATTATACTAGTGGGCCGCAACAGTCGTGGTGAAATATCATTTAGTGGGCCTGAAATAGGACCATTACTTTTTCTCGCTTTCAAGAATCGTATAAATAGCGAAAAATGCGTGCCGTTTCAAGTTTAATAATCATCACTCAATTTCTTTCCTTGTAAGCTAAATGCGTGTCGTTTTGATAACCAATTTAATTCGTGTGTTTATACAAACTTCGTGTCGTTTTCTCTGAATAGAAGAAGCGAGAGCTAAATAGAGGTAAAACGCAAACGCATATATTTATCCCAAACAACATTACAACGCTAAACGCAAACGCAAATCGATTCTGAAAATTCCAAATGACATTATAGCTAAAACGCGTTCCTAGAAAATACAAAAGCAAACGCTAAAATCCTTAACCGCCGAATCCGTAAAGAGTCCTTCCTTGTCTCTTGAGAGCATAAACCACATCCATGGCGGTCACCGTCTTCCTCCTTGCGTGCTCGGTGTAAGTAACGGCGTCACGGATAACGTTCTCCAAAAAGATCTTGAGGACGCCACGTGTCTCTTCGTAGATCAGACCACTGATACGCTTGACGCCACCTCTACGAGCCAATCTACGAATCGCCGGCTTAGTGATTCCTTGGATGTTGTCTCTCAGAACCTTCCTGTGACGCTTCGCTCCTCCTTTGCCCAACCCTTTGCCTCCCTTTCCACGGCCTGACATTTTCTCGGAAAGTTTCTCGGGAAATAAAAATGGATTGAAGATTTAACAGTGTTGAGATTTGAGATGAATCGAGTAATTTGGTAAAGAGGAGAGGTGAGTTTATATATAGAAGACGGATCCACTTAATTTAAGCCGTTAGATGTTTTTTATGATCCAACGGTTGTAGATGTCGATTCGGGTGAAAAGTTATTTTACATCTTAACCGTTGATTTTTCTTTATCGACGGTTATAAGTATCGATCCGCGTGATGCTTGTTAGTGAAAATTTATGAATTTTTCAATTAAGCGCCACATATTGGTGAACATAGCGCCAATTTTTTTTTAGTTTATTTCACCATTTTTTCTTAATTAATACTTCATTAACGAAACCTTATGATAATTTTTTGCCTCGTAACATTTAACATACAGTATATGATATATATATATATATATATATAGATTACAAATGTGTAATTTTGTATTTAATTCTAAATAAAGAAAACTATTTCACAATGGTTATAAAGCCTTTATAACATAGAGTGATATATATACATCGAAGGTTTGGTTTGTATTCAGAAGAACTCGTATATGTTATCTTGCTTTAGGCTTCACGTCGTCGTTATCAAAGGTTACAGTCACATTTAGATCAACCGAGCTATGACTAGACTCCATGTTTTGGTTCCTACTTATCCTTGCATTTTCAGAAGCAAGACACTCTTTGAGATTGATTATAACTTGTGACATGTTTGGTCGTTTGGCTGAAGAAGGATTTGCGCATGACATTGCTACTTCGAGAGCTCTCCAGACAGAGCGAGTGTCATAGTTCCCGTGAAGTTTTGGATCCACGATCTGACTAGTGTCTCCTTTCTTGATCACAAATGTAACCCATTCTGCTATGTTAGGGTTTTCACGGGTTTGATCAATCACTCTTTGGTTTGTGATGATCTCTAGTAGTAAGATCCCGAAGCTATACACATCACTTTTCTCAGATAACTCACTTGTCAAGTAATATCTGTAAAAGCAAGAAAATGGAGTAAGATTGATATAGAGTTTACAGTTCTTGAAACATTTACATGAAATGAAAACATATTAATTAAAACCATGGTGTAAGATGATGAATATACTTACTCGGGATCAAGGTATCCTAAAGTACCAGCAACAACTGTTGATACTTGAGACTGATCCCCTCCAACTTGAAACGATCTAGAGAGTCCAAAATCCGCAATCTTGGCCTTGAGATGTTCATCCAAGAGTATATTCGTACTTTTGACATCTCTATGCACCATGGCTGGTTTGCATCCAGTATGCAAGTATTCTAATCCTAATGCAGCTTCGATAGCTATTTGCAATCTAGTACCCCAATTTAAAACAGAGCCACCCTGTTTTCCTACATCAAATGATTTTTTATCATCAACATCTTAAAGCTACACTAACCATCATGCGAAATCACATATATTTTTACGGAATACAATGTTGAAAAAATGTATATAATACTAATTCCACCATTATTTAATTAATTATCTTCATTTTATGATCCATAAAAGATTCCTATGATTTATGTTTGTGTTCACCTGATAAATGCTGGTGTAAGTCTCCATTAGACATGTATTCATAGATGAGAGCAAAGTGATCTTGTTCATCGCAGTATCCAACAAGGCTTACCAAATTTATGTGGTGAACCCTTAGAAGTAGTTCAACCTAGTGGCCATGTAAAGCAGACACACATAAGCATATAAACTTTGGTTTAATAAACTACACTTCTTTTTGCTTATCAATTATATGGGGGACAGTTAAAACATTTTGTACCTCTGCCTTAAACTCTTTATAGCCTTGTGCTGATGTTTGGGAAAGTAGTTTGACAGCTACTTGCTCTGAGCCATCTAGATCACCATGATAGACAATTCCAAATCCTCCTTCACCAAGAGGTCTTTGTAAGTTGTTAGTCATTTCCATAACCTCTGAATAAGTAAACCTTTTCTTCTTTGTCTTGATCCATGGCTCAGACTTATTTCCTGCATGTAAAGCAAATGCAAGTATATAGCTAAAAATTAATTTATGGTTGTTTCTTGATTTTAAAGAGGTTGTTGCAAACATTCCATACTTGATGACATTTTCTTCTTGAACACAAAAAGGAGGATCACCACAATGACGACGATGGTAGCAATGGAAGCAACCGGTGCAACAATCGTCACTGGAAGTTTCTTCTTTGGCTTATCTATGCATGTATTGGATAGACAAAGATACTTGTTTCCAACGACACTACAAAAGAAAAAAGTTAGAATTCATAAGCTCAGATAGTGATTAGGTATAAAAGCATGTGATAATCTTTCTTACTATAACTTTAGTCCTTTCCTTTCTCTATCGCGAAGAGCTTGTGGAATTGAACCACTAAGATTGTTCCCGCTCAAGTTTCTGTCGAAGTAGAAGAATATTTCATATGTTACACAAAAATAACTCCTGTGGATGAATCAATTAGTAAATAAATTGAGAAACTTTATTACATGACCAACAATGATTTCATAGAGGCTAGAAACTCAGGCACAACTCCATTCAAAGTGTTATTTGACAAATCCCTGAGATGTGAAAAAAATGAACCATTATTTGCTTTGTATATGTATCAAACAATCTGTAAGAAAAAGAAAAAGAAAAATCTTTAAGTAACGATCATATATACTTACAAACTTTCTAGATGAGTTAGATTCTGAAAGTCAGATACTATGGTGCCACTCAAGCCAGTCGAAGATAAATTTCTGGTTAAACATATTAAAAGTTAATTAAGACTTTATGGGAAACATGATATACATATCTGTTTTATAATTAAGTCTTGTGTGAGAATTACATAAATAGAGCTTACAAAGAAATTATTCTTGGTGGTGTTGATATATCATCTGTGATGTTACAATTCAATCCATCCCACAAGAATTGCTTGGGGACGCATGGATCGCCTTGCCAAGTGATTCTACTTAGTCTATACTTTGATTTGATATTCTTGATGGCAACCACTAGCATAACAGTTGCATAAATTGGAGAAAAATATTTAATGAATTAGATTTCATGTATCATTCATATAAAACAAGCAAAGAAAAAAAAAGGAACTATCTATGCTTGATACCTTCACTTTCAGTTGTTTGAGATTGTGGAAGCTGAAGAACTGAGTAAACTTCAAAAGCATTAAGTAGAGGTGGAAGTGTTGATCTTTGGGTTTTTATTAACTGCAAGCGGCATATACCTCCTTTGCATTGCCTAGGATTTGTTGTGAGCCTAGTCGTTATTTCAAGAAACTTAGGACTAATAACACCAGTGTTAATTGTTTCCCCATTCAATACAAAGTCGAATTCTCTAGTTTCATTGGCCTTTAGGACTTGGATCTCCGAGAAGTGCATGAAAAAGTAGAGTTGCTCATCAGGGTTCTCCAAACTCCAAACCATCATCAGTGGCGCATCAAGATTTGTAGGTGTTGCCGCGGCCTTAAGCGCAACTTGAGGTGGATCATAGTGATTTTTATTGGACACATTTGCAGTTGTTGAGATTTGTGTCCACTCGGGTTGAGTATATGGTACCCATGAACGATCATAAACATCTTTTGGGTACCTATCACAAACTCACAATCTTTCTCTTAGTATTGTTTGTCAAAAAGTAAAATGAGTAAGACTCTTAAGTACTTCCCAAGCTTCTTTAATATTTAAATGCAATGATCATGTACATATATGATTTAAAGTTAAGTACGTACCTAAGAAGAACCGTAGCATTGCTAAGATACATGCGAAAGTAATGTTTCAGGGAACCAGATTTAGCGATGTAAGTATCACTGGCCAAAGGTCGTAGTTCCAAAGCTGATATCATTGGTGTAGTTGACCCTGTCTTAAAAAGACAAATTTGCAAAGAGTTTGATCTTGAGATGTGAATGATCTCCTTCACTGTACCATCTGGCACTAGTTGCATATCTATTGTTGTCCACTTATTAGGACCAATATGCATATCGAATCCCGGGAAAACATTAAGCCCGTCGAAATTTCCATAGAAAAACGTTGCTCTAGTAAGATAGTTCCTCCCTTCTTCCACCCTTAGATCATAGCAGTTTCGTATTCCATCGGGAAAGTATCGTAGTGTTGCGTACTGTTTTAAATTTTCCGGTTCAAGATTTTTCGGAATTCTACCTATCTTTCCACTTTGTATGAAGTTCTCGTCTGATGAGAACCGTATTCCAGTTTCCGATTCTGTATAAGGGGGCTCATTCAAAGGCAAGCCACAATCTAAACTGATAAAGCCTGTTAAGAAATGAATCATATGAATGATGAAAAAAAGTGTTGAGTCATAGGCATGGGTGTATATAGGGGAAAGAGTAGTATATAACATCTCATAAATCCAGGTTTGAATTTGGTCCCATCTCCTTTGAGGGGACTTGTATGACAAAATTAGTCTAAAATGTCCCACTACATGTGTTGTGTTACTAGGAAATAAAAATAACTAACAAAAATAGAGAAATTTTGTTAATAGTATTAGTGGTCTAAAAAACAAAGCGCTTATTTATGCTTAATGGTCAGACAGGGCATGAGACATGCATACCTTCTTGATCTTGTGCTTCAGTAAGATGAAGGATGAGAGAAACTTCAAACCCAAGCAACGCCACAAGAAGACAACGAAGACTCTTCATGATTCTGATCACAATCTGAAGCTATAAAATCATGTATTTGTATATTCATGTATTTCGGAAAGATCAACGCATGCACACTTATGTACTCACGTTTCACTTATATATACTAGATGTGAAGACACATGAATTAAGCTTCACATATAGACATCAATTAAACGAAGCTAAAGTCAACCATATGAGAAAACGAGTGACTATGGATATAACTTTTGATTCAAGAAAATCAAGTGAAGGAGTGAGCAATGATGTTTTCTAGTGAAACATCACTGTCGCAAGATTAATATATTGTAAAAGCACTCGAAAAGTCTTCATGCATGTCGTACATGCGTATACGACCAGGTCTTATCACAACCTTGATTAGAGAATTTTGATTGGTGCAAATTAAATTTATTTCTTAAGTCTTGATGGTTTTTAAAATTGCAACTAGCATAAAAACCAAAGATATTTTTTTTGTAGAAATATTATGGGATTTTATATAACCACCATTACGCGCATGAAGAATCATTAAGACAGTTGACTTTCGGCATAGACTTGCATGTATACTATTTACAAACATGTCAAAACTCAAAAGCTTTGTGTATTTTAAGGATGTGCGTCGCCTTCAATCCTTTGTCCGCTTCTGATGGTCGAACCGTTTTTGACTGTCTTCATATTTTGTGCGTTCGCTGAGGAGTAGAGTTTTAATGTGTGTATGTTTTGTGGTCAGATTGGTGGTAAGCGGACCAAAACAAATAAGTTTGAATCCATGGTGCAACTTGCAAATGCATATGTTTGATTAGGTTAAAACGAATATCATCTGGATGTCGATGATAGCATTTTAATGCATAAACTAAAAAAAAATACATTTTAAAACAAGAAAGTGTTCAAAATTGAGTGAAAGTGATACCGGATCATGGACATCCTCGACTTAAACCTCTAGCAACACTTCCACTAAAGAAACCTACAAAAAATGCTTATAATTAAATTAATTATAAAAATTAAATTAAAATAATAGAATAGCTGTATACGATACTTATACTACAAAAGGAGAAAAGATGATCGATTCTTCCATTGTCTATAAAGGGATAGATTCTTTTAATTATGGACCTCCTTTTTATTTATTTTATTTTATTTTTGGTTTATAAAACCAATTAGTACCTGTATTAGGATTGCCACTGGAGGTGGCCTAACGCACCTTTAAACAGATTTAAAGATCGGAACAATTCAAGTCAACGTAAGGAATATCTCAGTTTGAACATTTCGTTACTAGCCATTTGGTTGCTATATCGACTATCCTTTCCATTAATAGTTTCTTTAAAATAATGAACACAAGCTGAACTTTCTAACCAAGAAACTGACCAATATTAAGTAATTTACTAGCCACTAGAAATTAAATGTATTATTACTCATTCATCAATTAAGTTTCTTAGTTGTACATAAACTATGACATGTTTTCACGTTTATAGAGAATCGTCTTGGTAAGCCTTTTGCTTGAAATTTCTAAAGGACTAATGTGGTCCAATTCCTTATATAAACTTCATTTATGGTTGAGAATTTGGGGCAGTGACTTTCTTGTTTTTTGGAAAGTAAGAGCCTATGGAGAGTCATCCCCATGAAGTTTTGTTTGTTGCACTTATCGCAACATTTGCTATTTTTCACATTGCTCAAGCTCAAGATCAAGAAGGTATGTGTATCCACATTGTTGAGATCTTTATATTGTTTTGTAGTAGAATTAAAAAAAATAAACAAATCACGAATTTGAATCAATATTATGTTCTCACCAAAAATTGTGAAATGACCTTCCCACCAAATTACGGATTCATGTTTGATGTATCTTTAGAATCACATTTTTTGCAAAAATTGAAGAAACATGCTTTTTCAGCAAATTTTTTGATAATATAACAGCGATACTGATACAAACCACGTAGACCAATATGCTACATGGTTTGGTGTAATATAAAAAATATTTGTAACTCTGTTCTCTTATAGCTGGTCCATCTTATAGTCCTAATTGAATCCCTTAGTGACCGATTTAACAGTGGATCATTAGTGTATTGGAAGTTTTCATCATGTAGTTTTTGGATATAACAACACATGAGCATCCTTGGGTGTGTTAACTTTACTTGTACCGTAAAACCATCATTAACAATTTGTAATGATCCATTAACTGATCTCTTGTATACCTTAACAGGGTTCATCAGTTTGGATTGTGGTTTATCCCCGAACGAAGTGTCACCATATATCGAACCGATTACTGGACTACGGTTTTCATCAGACGCAGGCTTCATTCAAAGTGGACAAATTGCTAGAGTTGATAAAAGTCTCGAGGCCACGTCTCTAAAGTCATACATGACGCTAAGATACTTTCCAGATGGACTACGCAACTGTTACAATCTTAGTGTGAACCAAGGGACAACTTATTTGATGAGAGCTACAGCTCTATATGGAAATTATGACGGCCTTAAAGCTTTTCCTAAGTTTGACTTATACATAGGCCCTAACTTTTGGGTAACAATAGACATGCAAAAATATGGAGACGGTCAAGCTGAGGAGATCATTCACATCCCAAGATCAAATTCCTTAGACGTATGTCTTGTTAAAACAGACACGTCGACGCCAATTATATCACTCTTGGAATTCAGGCCACTAGATAATGATACATACATCACTGGTTTGGGTTCCTTGAAAAATTTCATGCGGTTCTATCTTAGCAAGTCAGAATCAATTGTAGCGTAAGTCTTCTTAAGATAATTTTGAGTTATGTTTGGTCATTTAGTTGTTCCTAGTTACGTACTAATGATGTTATTAAAATTTGTGAAGCACAGGTTCCCAGAAGACATCAAAGACAGGATATGGGAACCATACTTTGAGTCAGAATGGACACAAATTTCCACCACTCTTAAAGCCAACAACTCCGATGATGGTTATTTTGTGCCGCGAAATGTGCTCATGACCGCAGCAATTCCTGCCAACGCTAGTGCACCGTTGAGTTTCACCGGGGAGCTAGATTCTCCTAATGACGAACTTTACTTGTACCTCCACTTCTCTGAGGTCCAGGCACTACGGGCCAACGAGTCTAGAGAGTTTGACATTTTGTGGAGTGGAGACGTTGTTTACGAAGCTTTAAGGCCTGAATATCTGAACATCACGATAATTCACTCTCCTCCACTTACTTGCGAAGGAGGAAAATGCAACTTACAGCTGAAAAGAACTAAAAACTCTACTCTCCCACCTCTTCTCAATGCCATTGAAGTTTACACGGTACTCAAGTTTCCACAGTTGGAAACAAATAAGAATGATGGTACGTATGTTAGTAACTGTATATAAAAGTTCTAAACACATCTCTTATGCTAAATCTAACATTTTCATTGTTGCATTTTATGACAGTTGTTGCTATCAAAGACATCAAAGCCACCTATGAATTGAATAGAATCACATGGCAAGGAGATCCATGTGTCCCGCGAAAGTTTTTGTGGGATGGTCTAGATTGCAACAGCACAGATACATTAACACTACCAAGAATCACATCATTGTGAGATATTTATATAGCACAATCTTTTTAAATATTTTATCTGATACATCGATTGAGACAACGAGAAAAAGGTTTAGTCACTCAGAGGTTATGGAAATGACAAAGAACTTCCAAAGACCACTTGGTGAAGGAGGGTTTGGCGTTGTTTATCATGGTGATATAAATGGTTCACAACAAGTAGCCGTTAAACTACTTTCCCCATCATCAACACAAGGCTATAAAGAGTTCAAGGCAGAGGTAACAAAAATCTTTTCGGAAGTATAGATGATATGCTAAACAAATGTGTTTTCAATTAATGTGTTTTTTTTTTTGGGTGTACAGGTTGAACTTCTGTTACGAGTTCATCACATAAACTTGGTAAACCTTGTAGGGTATTGCGATGAACGAGATCACTTGGCTCTTATCTACGAATACATGTCCAATAAAGACTTAAAACATCATTTGTCAGGTAAAAAATTGTATGACATTACATACACAAATAAATTATAAATTTATAATGGAAAAGAAAAATTATGATAGCTGATTTGAGAATCTACTATAGGAAGACACGGTGGCTCTGTTTTGAAGTGGGGTACTCGACTACAAATCGCCGTCGATGCCGCATTAGGTTCGACCTATCTCAAAATAGTTACACTCACTTGTTTTTTTTTTTATCACAAAATATTTCATGGGATCAATGAACACAAATCACTGACATATCAAATGGAACTCATTAATTCTCAACAAATATTCTTATTATTACTTAAAAGAATGTAACACTCATGAACGACCTATACATCATATAGTTGAAATAATATTCCACAATTTTGATAAACTTGTTAAAATGATGAAGGTAATAGTTTTGGAATTTTAGAATGTTTGTATATATATTGTTAAGATCACGCGTTGAAAGTTAAAAAGGGTTTAATCTTATGTTTGTAGGACTAGAATACTTACATACTGGATGTCGACCATCGATGGTGCATAGAGATGTCAAAAGTACAAATATACTGCTGGACGAGCAATTTACAGCTAAAATTGCTGATTTCGGGCTGTCAAGATCTTTCCAACTTGGAGATGAATCACATGTTTCAACCGTTATTGCTCCTGGATATCTTGATCCCGAGTAAGTATTATATAACTTAACTTCATTAAAAATTTCTCTTACATATAACTATGAGATATAGAAAATTTGTACTATATATATTCTTTGCTTTTCAAGATATTACAGAACAGGTCGGTTGGCTGAGATGAGTGATGTCTACAGTTTTGGGATTGTATTACTGGAGATAATCACAAACCAACGTGTAATAGACCAAGCCCGCGAACAATCTCACATAACAGAATGGATGGCATTTATGCTTAATAGAGGAGACATTACAAGAATTATGGATCCTAACCTTCATGGAGATTATAACTCTCGTTCTGTCTGGAGAGCTCTTGAATTAGCAATGATGTGCGCCAACCCTTCATCAGAAAAACGACCAAGCATGTCCCAAGTTGTTATCGAGCTAAAAGAGTGTCTACGTTCTGAAAATAAAACCGAAGGCGTGGATTCTTATAGTTCCTTTGAACAAAGCATGAGCTTTGATACCAAAGCTGTCCCCAGTGCAAGGTAGTATTTGCAAATACGCCTTACTCGGGTCATGTCGATTAGTTTATGATTATGGTATTCTTTTGGCCAGACGAGAGTGCTTAAATTTTTCTTATGAGACATCATAACTAAACATGAGAGGAAATTTGCAACTCCTTTGGTCTCTCGTGTTCTCTCTTATATTAGTTTTTGTGTGTTTGAAATGTGCTGGTGTTTCTTACCACATTCGTAAGCTCATTCTTGAGAATAAAATTCAAGAGACACTAACTTGACGTCCTTCTTGAGTGCTTTTCTCACACTAAAAAGACAATAAGATGGAAAAACCATCTTATATGTATTGCAAAATTTCAGAATTTATATTGTGATATAGATGGTTAATGCATTGACCATTCACGGTCCGAAATCAGTCCTGTCCCAATATTATATTTATGGCCAATCTCAATAACGAATCCAGAATTATATCTACTGGATCCAATCGAAGCAATGAATCAACCGTTACGCTTCTATTAAAGTTTTGATGGATAGAGCCGAACCTAATGACTTCTTCACACCCTTTTTGAGGGGTTTGAACATCAAACCAATTTAAGTCAACGAGCCCATATGGTTTTTTATCTTTGATTAAAACTTTTTGTTTATTTGCAATGGGTTTGCAATGACTTTCACCCGTCTTTGTTGAGAAGTTATTTTAAAGTAAACAAGACAAGTTGAGTAAAAAATGCTGCCCCAGTGCCCACTAGCGAACGTACTTGTCCTCTTTTAATTAAATCTTCTTTGTAGAACAGACACATTATTTTACGTTAGCGTGACCTGTTCACACCAATCCGAGGCTTGACCATTTTTATCCTATGTAATTGCCGAGTCGTGGCTTGTTCAGCTCTTTCGCTCTTTCGCTTGAAACGTCCAAATGAGCTTTGTGAGCACGTTGGTTATAAGCTAGGGTTCATATTTTGCTTGGGAATTGAAGAGAATATGGAGCGTCTATATATGTTTTTATTGGTGGCACTGCTATTAGCCCGTGTTCAAGCTCAAGAAAAAGGTACCCACACTAGCTTTATAAATGTTCAGAGCACAGAATATTTTCATTACGTTTGTAAAGAAGAAAATGCTTATGGGGATGTCATATAACTTAGATGGGAAAGGTCTATCTAAATAATTGGTAATGTTGTAAAACTTCCAAGAAGAGAATCTGATTGGTCAACTAGTTAAATGAGTTTGAACTTTGAACCATTAGTTAGCTTTAACCTCTTCTATATTTTTTTTTGTACAGGGTTCATCAGTTTGGACTGTGGGTTGTCCCCTAATGAACAATCTCCTTATACCGAGCCTGGGACTGGATTAAATTTCTCATCAGACTCAAGCTTCATCCAAAGTGGAAAAATTGATAGAATTGATCCAAAACTAGAGTCGGGGTACGCAAAGTCAAAGACGTCATTGAGATACTTTCCAGACGGGGACCGGAACTGTTTCAATCTTACTGTGGATCAGGGAACAAAATATTTGATCAGAGTTACAAGTAACTATGGGAACTATGATGGTCTTAACAGTCCTCCAAGATTTGATTTGTACATAGGCCCTAATTTCTGGGTTTCAGTAGATTTGGGGTTGGGAAAGCTAGTAAATGATGATGGTGATAAACATGATAAACGGGAGGAGATCATTCACATCCCAAAGTCAAACTCTTTGGATGTGTGTCTTGTTAAGACAGGCAGTTCAACGCCAATCATATCGTCCTTGGAACTAAGGTCTCTACCAAGTGATACTTACAATATTAGTAATAATATTATGTCAAGTTCTTTGAAGTTGATACAAAGGTTATACCTAACCCAGTCCAAAACAGTTATACGGTAAGTCAGATTTAATTAAATTGATGTTAAGTTTTCTTTTACTCATCCTGTTTTCCAAACTGTGAGCCCAAATATGTGTACATCATTATAATCCTCATCCTTGTGCTCCAATCAAGATGCTCCATTTCCTTATCTGAATTTGTGTAGGTACCCAAAGGATGATCTTGATCGAATATGGGAACCACACTTTCAGCCCGAATGGACACAAATTTCCACTGTTCGCAAAGTCGACAACGCCAATAGTTATCTTGCGCCCCACGATATACTCATGACCGCGGCAATACCTGCCAATGCTAATGAGCCTCTAAGTTTTACCAAGTATCTTGAGTTCCCGAATGATAATCTTCACATGTACTTCCACTTCGCTGAGGTCCAAGCCTTGCAGGCTAATCAGACTAGAAGGTTCACGATTTTTTGGAACGATAGACCTATTTTTCGAGATTTGACCCCTCCATATCTTAACGTCTTCACTGTTTACACATATCCTAATCCATTTCTTTGTCAAGCTGGGGAATGCTTATTAGAGATTAAAAGAACTCAGATATCAACTCTCCCACCTCTACTTTGTGCCATCGAAATTTTAGCAATGCAAAATTTGCCACAGTCTGAAACAAACGAAGACGATGGTACGTATTTAATTGATACTGTACTTAAGTAATTTATGGGATACGATGGTACTAATCATATATATATGTAGAATATCTAATATGCTAAGTCCAACACGTCGCCAAACTTCATGACAGTGAGTGCTATGAAAAACATCAAAGCCACCTACGGATTGAGTAGGATCTCGTGGCAAGGAGATCCATGTGTTCCTCGACAGTTTTCGTGGGACGGTCTAATTTGCAACGACACGAATGTGTCTACCCCACCAAGAATCACTTCCTTGTGAGGCCTCTGTAACACAAACCCGCCCTTTTTTTTTTTTTTAATCTAATGTTAAATTATATTCAAAATAAAAATGGTACTGTTTTGCAACTTGTGCTACAGAAGCTGATTCTTTAGAATTATTAGAAAAACATTGTCTAACTGCAATAGTCTTCTTATTTTGGATAAACAGAAACTTGTCTTCAAGTGGGTTAACAGGAACCATAGCACCTGGAATTCAAAATCTCATCAATCTCCAAACGCTGTAAGTATGACATGAATGGAAAAAAAGCTAAAAGAAAAAATTATACATGTCGGTGGTTTTTTTCATTAACTTCTTACAAACTTCAGGGACTTGTCAAATAACAATTTGACAGGAAAGGTGCCTGAATTTTTAGCCAACATGAAATCGTTGTTGTTCATGTAAGTTCCCGATTCCCGACATATTTTTGCGGGTTTTCTCATAGATCTTGTTCACCTAATCAAGAAGATTTCCCCTGTTTTAAAACAGAGACTTGAGAAACAACAAACTACATGGTTTAATTCCAAGGAATCTACTTGTAAGAAGCAATGCAGGTCTACAGTTATTGTAAGAAGTAAATCCATACAAAGAAATTTTCAACTTTCGATCCAGCCACAGAGTTTGGTGCATTCAGAATACTAAAAGATCGATATATTCTTTTGTTTTGTAGTGTTAGTTATGACACATGTTTATCCAGTTCTTGTGTCCAAGACAAGAAATTCCCAATGAAATTTGTTGCATTAGCTTCTTCTGCGGTTGTGGTCATTGCAGTGGTACTGACTCTCTTTTTTCTCTACAGAAAGAAAAAACGGTCAAGTCTAGGTATGTACGTATATATACTTGCAGAAACTAAGAAATTAATCAACAAACTATAAACTATAACTGCCATTGACATGTTTTACTAAATTCTTCTCTACATATCTCTCTATCCCATTCTATAGGTTTGCCACCAATGCGTGTTATGTCAACTAGTATATCCGGACAATCGATTGAGACGCAAAGGAGAAGGTTTACTTATTCGGAAGTTGTGGAAATGACCGAAAACTTCCAAAACATTTTAGGTGAAGGAGGGTTTGGAATCGTGTATCATGGTTATTTGAATGGTTCAGAGCAAGTAGCGGTTAAAGTACTCTCACAATCATCATCACAGGGTTATAAACACTTCAAGGCAGAGGTATAATATGCAGTAGAACTTTTCTCAAAATCGTAAAAGAAAGTATAGTGATCTATATTATTGTGGTAACTACGTACTATATATATGAAATAGAATCAAGACAAATCTTGATGATTAGACTCAGTCTTTTTTGTATAGTTTTCCGAATAAAAAGAGTTTTTATGTTCTGATACCATAGAGATGACAGTCTAAATTCAATTCTTCCAACCCTAAACATCTTTCTTGTTAAACCAATGTATTTATAGTCATTATATTGTTGGGTCTGTAGGTTGAACTTCTTCTAAGAGTTCACCACGTAAATCTGGTGAGTCTTGTTGGGTATTGCGATGAAGGAGATCACTTGGCGCTAATCTACGAATGCATGTCCAATGGAGACCTAAAAGATCATTTGTCAGGTGAAAGATACAGATATAAATATATATGTATAACTCAGTTGAGGGCTAATTTTGATAACCTTATACAGGAAAAAAGGGTAAATCTGTTTTGAAATGGAGCACTAGACTACGAATAGCTGTCGATGCTGCGCTAGGTTCGTACTTAACTGAAAACAGGTTCAGTGACTTGTCATTTATATTCACTGGTTACTCTGGCTAGTAGTAGATATTAATCATAATATAAGTAAATCACTGAATCAATATGAACTTTTATCCATAAAATAATTGTATCCAAGTATTATAAACTTATAATGATAAATTGATAATCAATTATTTCCCACCAAGATTTACTCACTGGAATATATGACATCATCAACTAACATCAATGAGTCTATTGCATATATAGGATTGGAATACTTGCATTGTGGATGTCGACCATTGATAGTGCATAGAGATGTCAAAAGTACCAATATACTGTTAGACGATCAGTTCATGGCCAAAATTGCTGATTTTGGGCTTTCAAGATCATTCCTACTCGGAGAAGAATCACAAGCTTCAACCGTTGTTGCTGGTACTCTTGGATATCTTGATCCCGAGTAAGTACTATTTTCAGTCCTTTGATATTTATAGCATGTTGTAATTTATGTATGCGTAAAGCGTTCATCTTCATCATTTGTATTATTATATATGTCTACATATAAATCCTACTGCATCTCCTTGTTTTTCAGATACTACAGCACATGTCGGTTGGCTGAGACGAGTGATGTATATAGTTTTGGGATTTTATTACTAGAGATAATCACAAACCAACATGTGATTGACCATGCCCGAGAAAAGGCTCACATTACAGAATGGGTGGCATTTGTGCTTAAGGAAGGAGATATTTCTAGGATTGTTGATCCTAACCTTCATGGTGAATACAACTCCCCTTCTGTTTCGAGAGCCCTTGAATTGGCTATGAAATGTGCTAACCCTTCTTCAGAGAAACGACCAGACATGTCACAGATTATTACTGAACTAAAAGAGTGTATAACTGAAAACTCGATGAAATGTATAGATGACATGGATTCTAGTAGTTCTTTCGAACTGAGCTCAAGCTTCGATACTAAGGTGGTCCCTATTGCAAGGTAGTATTTGCATAGACACCTTGCTTGTATTGATATATTTGTGCTTGTGATCTGGAGTGCTTAATTTTTTTTTCTTTCTAGACATCATAAGTTCATTACTAAACAAGAGATGATAAATGTACCACTCCTTTGATCTTGTATTTGAGTAGTATAGTTTCCACATTCATTGACTATATATCATTATGAAATTGGAGCCAATAAGTAAGGCTACTAATAGCAAACTGTATGGATGGCTCTGTGTATGACGAAGCAGAGGGAAAATAAATGATTCCTTCAACACCAAAAAAAAAAAGAAGTAATGCCACATACGTAAAGGCTACAACTCATTTTGAGATTAAAAAAAAAAAAATTGCTACATATTTCCCCTAAAAATTATATATAGCAATCTTTTATTTAACATAAAAAATAATTCAAATTAGGACAAATATAGCAATATTTTTATTTTTAATCTCATTTTCCTGCATTTTTAGTGTTTGCAATTTGCGTAGTTACCTTCCACATGTGTAAAGCTACTTCTTCTCTTTAAACACAAAAAGCAAACCGTTGGTTTTCTAACTATTTTACAATATTATGTTAGTTAATGATGCAATGTTGTTGATAACTATTTTTTTCAGATAAAAAACATACGAGTAAGATACTATCTTGATCCAGGCTAGTTTATACCAATGAACCAGTAGCGTTGAATCTCTAGTTTGATTGTAAACATGACCGGAGCATTAGCGTTTCTGACTTAATAAGTTGACATAAACAAGACAAGTTGGAAAAAAAAAAAAAGGGTGCCCACTAGTATATAGCAATTAGCAAACGTAAGCATTCATCTGTCATTAACTAAATTTCCTTTGTAGAAAGAACAAAGCCATTATTTCACAATCTCAGAGGTGTGACCTGTTTTACACGTTTCCATGAGGCTTGACTTTTTTTTTTTTTTTTGCCCTGTTTTTCTAATAAAAGCTGAGGCATGACTTGGTAATTAGCTCTTCCACTTAAATGTCCAAAATGAGTTTTGTCCGCACATTGCTTATAAGCTTTTCTGGTAGCTTATAAGCTTTTCTGGTAGCTTATAAGCTTTTCTGTTAGCTAGTGTTAATATGGAGAGTTCGCATAGGTTTTTGTTGGTGGCACTAATAGTAGCTTCTTCTATTATTCACCTTGTTCAAGCTCAAGCAGGTAACCACATTTTTTAAACGTTTCGTATTCTTATATACCTTTTGAAACGAGTGAAATGATGCGTATGGCCCTGTAAAATTATTTTGAAGAGCAGTGCTTGTAAAACGTAAGTATAGAATCTGTTACGTCAAACGAGTTCAATATGTTTCAACATAACCTTTAACACTCTCTTATGTCTTTCAACAGGGTTCATCAGTTTGGATTGCGGATTATCTCCGAATGAGCAGTCTCCTTATATTGAGCTGGAAACTGGATTACAGTACTTATCAGATTCAAGCTTCATCCAAAGTGGAAAAATTGGTAAAATTGATGCAAGTCTTGAGTCGAAGTACCCAAGATCACAAATAACGTTGAGGTACTTTCCAGATGGAGTACGAAACTGTTACAATCTTAGCGTTCATCAGGGAACAAATTATTTGATCAGGGCTACAAGTAACTATGGAAACTATGATGGTCTTAACATTTCTCCTAGATTTGATTTGTACATAGGCCCTAATTTTTGGGTAACAATAGATTTGGAGAAGCATGTAAATGGTAATACATGGGAAGAAATCATTCACATCCCAAAGTCAAACTCTTTGGATGTTTGTCTTATAAAGACAGGCACATCAACGCCTATCATATCGACATTGGAACTAAGGTCTCTACCAAATAATACTTACATAACAGAATCAGGTTCTTTGAAGTCAATACTAAGATCATACCTAAGTGAAGCAACAAAAGTTATACGGTAAAACAACTTCAACTTTATATTAAAGTTATTTTACTTTTTTCACTCATTCCATATTGTCTATGGCTAATGATACAAGATTGCGGCTAGCGCAGGTACCCGGATGATTTCTATGATCGGAAATGGGTTCCATACTTTGAGTCGGAATGGAGGCAAATTTCCACCACTCTCAAAGTGAACAACACCATTAATGGCTTTCTTGCGCCGCAAGATGTGCTCATGACCGCCGCAGTACCTGCCAATGCTAGTGCGGCGTTGAGTTTTACCAAGGATCTTGAGTTCCCTAAAGATGAACTTTACTTCTACTTCCACTTCTCTGAGATCCAAGCCTTACAGGCCAACCAGACTAGAGAGTTTAGCATTTTGTGGAACGGAGAAGTTATTTTTCCAACTTTGAGTCCTAAATATCTAAAGGCCAGCACTCTTTACAGTGTGTCACCATTTGTTTGTGAAGTAGGGAAATGCTTATTAGAGCTGAAAAGAACTCAAAACTCAACTCTCCCGCCTCTACTTACCGCCATTGAAGTATTCACAGTGATCGACTTCCCACAGTCTCTAACAAACGAAGATGAAGGTAAGTTTTTTTTTTAGATGGATCTCTTTTGATGAAAATATTCAAAACATCATACATGCTAAATCTAACATGGCGTACGTCGACAAAATTTATGACAGTGATTGCTATCAATAACATCAAAGACACCCACAAATTGAGTAGAATCTCATGGCAAGGAGATCCATGCGTCCCAAGGCAGTTTTTGTGGGATGGTCTAAGTTGCAAAGAAATGAATGTGTCTACACCACCAAGAATAACTTCCTTGTGAGACATTTATATCTCAACCCTTGTTAAACTACACTAGACTTGTTTATGTATATTTCTTATTGTTTTCGACCCTATAAACAGAAACTTGTCTTCAAGTGGAATAATGGGAACCATATCAATTGAAATTCAAAATCTTACACATCTCGAAAAGTTGTAAGTATGATCATTATAGATTGAAATGAAATAGTTTGTGAATGTCAATGACATTTTTCTAATTGAGTTTTTATAATCATTATAGGGACTTGTCAAATAACAATTTGACAGGACTGGTGCCCGAATTTTTAGCTAATATGAAGACATTAATGTTCATGTAAGTTTTCGGACATGTAAATAAGGGTTTTATCATTGATCATGTTTACCTAAGTACGAAAATTTATATGGTTTTAACAGAGATTTGAGGAAGAACAACCTAAATGGGTCAATTCCAAAGTCTCTTCGTGATAGAGAAAAGAAAGGACTACAATTATTGTAAGAAGGAAAATTCAATTCACACACATTTTTTAGGTCAAGATCTTCCTTATTTTATTTAGATTACTAAAAGTTCTGCTTTTTTTTTTTGTGTGGTAGTGTTGATGGCGATAATACGTGTTTATCCAATTCGTGCGTCCCAAAAAAGAGATTTCCAATGATGATAGTTGCATTAGTTGCTTCTGCAGTCTTGGTCATCATAGTGGTACTAACTTTCATTTGCGTGTTCAAAAAGAAAAAGAGATCAGTTCAAATGGAAGGTATTGGCATAGATTTATTAATAAAACAACAATTTATATACTAGCAGATCTCATGCATAGTTGTTTACTGTTTTATTTCTCACTACATTGTTTTTTATACATCTTTATATATCCCCATCGCTAGTTATGCCAACAATGGATACTGCGTCAAAGAGTATATCCGAACAACTGATCAAGACAAAAAGGAGAAGATTTACTTATTCAGAAGTTGTAGAAATGACACAAAATTTCAGAAAGGCTCTAGGGGAAGGAGGTTTTGGCATAGTCTATCATGGTTATCTAAAAAAATCAGATCAAGTAGCGGTTAAAGTACTTTCTCAATCATCATCACAGGGATATAAACACTTCAAGGCAGAGGTATGATATTCAATATATCTTCTTACAAGAAAAAAGAAAAAGAAAAACAGTGATCAGGTCGGATATTAATGTTGGTATGTAGGTCGAACTTCTTCTAAGAGTTCACCACATAAATTTGGTGAATCTTGTCGGATATTGCGATGAAAAAGATCATTTGGCCCTTATCTACGAATACATGCCCAATGGAGATTTAAAAGATCATTTGTCAGGTGAAAGATGAATATAGATACATATCATTCATTATTCTGATTATTAGAAATATGTAGTTTATAGGGCGACTAATTTTGACAATCTAATACAGGAAAACAAGGTGGCTCTGTTTTGGAATGGACTACCAGACTACGAATAGCCATAGATATTGCCCTAGGTTCGTATTAACTCAATATAGTACTACCATAGATAGTGGTCATGTCATGACTGACTAGTGGATTATAAATGATACAAACATATATGTACATGTGCACATATGTAAGCAACTCTTAATTCAAGTAAAACACTATATACATCTAGACATTTTTAAGTAAAATATAATTGTATCCAAAATGTAACACATATGTTATAAACTTGTAATGATAATAAAATATTTCCCATCACACTTTCACTCACCATAATTTATGGCTTCAACTAACATAGGATTGGAATACTTGCATTATGGATGCCAACCACCCATGGTGCATAGAGATGTGAAAAGTACTAATATACTCTTGGATGATCAGTTCATGGCCAAAATTGCTGATTTTGGGCTTTCAAGATCGTTTCAACTCGGAGATGAATCTCAGATTTCAACGGCTGTTGCTGGTACTCCCGGGTATCTTGATCCCGAGTAAGTACTACTCGTTTGCTCTATTGATACAATATATAAAATATGCATGCATTCATCTTCATCCCCATAATGAACACATATAAATCCTTTAGTTTCTCAATTATTTTTCAGATATTATAGAACAAGTCGGTTGGCTGAGATGAGTGATGTATACAGTTTTGGGATTGTATTACTTGAGCTTATCACCAACCAACGTGTGTTTGACCAAGCCCGCGGAAAACTTCACATCATAGATTGGGTGGCATTTGTGCTTAATAGAGGAGATATTACTAGGATTGTTGATCCTAATCTTCATGGTGAGTACAACTCTCATTCAGTTTGGAGAGCTCTTGATTTGGCTATGTCATGCGCAAACCCTTCTTCAGATAAACGACCAAACATGTCCCAAGTTGTTATCGATCTAAAAGAGTGTTTAACTACTGAAAACTCGATGAAAACAGAGAAAAATGACACAGACACCGATGGTTCTCTCGAACTGAGCTCGAGCTTTGATACTAAGGTGTTTCCTAGTGCAAGGTAGTTATTAATTTGCATAGACACTTTTCTTGCGTCGACGTATTTCTGCTTGTGTGTAACGTTCGTCCTTGGGCAAAAGCGTGTTTAAATTTTATTTGGAGACATATCACAAGCTCATAACTACACAAAATTCGATAATACTACACTTTTGATCTTCTATCTGAATTTGTTGTCAGCAATTTGAGTACATACCTTTATTGAATATTTCAACAAAAACCAGACCAAAATATGAATAAGGTTAGAGAAGCAAATTTAATGGATGGTTTTGTGCATAATGAAGTAGAGGAACTAAGCCATAGTACACCATAAGAAGACTAGTGTTGCACAATCTAGTAGAATAACCAGAGAACTGGAAGGCAACAAACTCAGGAACCATTATCAAAAAGAAAAGAACAATAATTAATTCAAGTCAACTCTTAATATCTCAATAATATATTCACCTCTTATTGTTAGTTAGTGGTTCCAAACTATTATATATATAGCCTATACTTTTCAGTTATTAGTAGTTTCTTTGTAATAAACTTAGACCACTTGGATATATGACTTATATAAACTGACCAAAAACGGCTTATATTGGCCACTAGAAACGTATTTAATCGTTAAATTTGTTTTTGCATCTTAATCATCATGTTCTCACGTTTTCAAGCTTCACTTGGGGAAAGTCTTTTCTTGAAATGTCGAAAAATAGTTGTGTGCTCCCCACTGCTTATATAGACATAATAGCTATATTGTTCAGAACTTAGGGAAGTGTATGTATTTTTTTGCTTCTGAACTAAGAGAAAATGGAGAGTTCACAAGGACTTTTGCTGCTCGCACTTTTATCATCTTTCTCTATTAATCACCTTGTTCAAGCTCTAGATCCCGAAGGTAACCTACAATTCTATATTCCAATTTTACAAGTAAAAGGTAAAAATTATGTATGGTAAGATCATTTAACAGTGCTTTACTTAAACAGGGTTCGTAAGTCTGGAAATTCCAGTTGTCCAAATTCCGATGAAATACATTGTACTTGGTTCTGGTATTGTGATCATTCTAGTTCTACTAGTTCTCAGTTGTGTGTGCAGGAAAAAAATAAAAGCACCAAGGCATGTGGAAGGTATATATATTTGAAGAGACTCTTATTATATCATCAACAAATTATGTATTACAAGGTTATCCACATGTGTTGGTCTTATACTAAATATTTCTTATCTACAGAGATACCCACTTCACCAGTTGTATCATCTACTACGAGTAAATCTGATGACTCGATCAAGACAAAAAGGAAAAAGTTTACTTATTCAGAGGTTACAGAAATGACAAAAAAACTTTGAAAGAGCTCTTGGAGAAGGAGGCTTTGGCATTGTATATCATGGTTATTTGAATGGTTCAGAGGAAGTAGCTGTTAAAGTACTCTCTCAAACATCATCACAAGGCTATAAACATTTCAAGGCAGAGGTATGTAACCCTTTTAAAATTAGTTTCTAAAAGTTGTTACAAAAAAATCTATATGAAACATTTGACCTATATATATTTTTATGCACCATGCTAAGTTAGTACATGTATTTCATATCTTTGTTCATTGTTGGTATATATGCAGGTTGAACTTTTGCTGAGAGTTCACCACATTAACTTGGTTGGCCTTGTTGGGTATTGCGATGAACGAGGTCACTTGGCTCTCATCTACGAATATATGTCCAACGTGGACTTAAAACATCATTTGTCAGGTGACAGATGTATACAATAACATTGTTATTCCTTGGCTATTCAACAAAATCATGTGATATCTTATTTTGATGATTTAATGCAGGAAAACATGATGTCTCTATTTTGAAGTGGAGTACTCGATTAAGAATAGCCATTGATGCCGCACTAGGTTTTTTTACTCACTAAAAACTGTTTTTAGTCACTTACTTTGTTTAAACAAAAAAGTTTCTTGCAACCATTGAACACTGAACTTTTCATTTTCTTATTACGCTGTAAAAATTATTCATATGAGGGTTTGCTAATATTTTTAGGACTGGAATACTTACATATTGGTTGTCGACCATCCATGGTACATAGAGATGTCAAAAGCACGAATATATTGTTGGACGAGCGATTCACTGCCAAAATTGCGGATTTTGGGCTTTCAAGATCCTTCCAACTTGGAGATGAATCTCATATTTCGACCGTTGTGGCTGGTACTCCTGGATATCTAGATCCTGAGTAAGTATTTTAGATTACATAGTTTTTTAGTCCCCATGCTAGACCATCTCAGATATGAACTTCACTATGCCATGTTGAAATATGTGTCCATATTCATGTCAGGTTATACAATGAACACATATGACTCCTATTACATATTCTTGTCCTTCCAGATATTACAGAACGGGTCGGTTGGCCGAGATGAGCGATGTCTACAGCTTTGGAATTGTGTTATTGGAGATGATGACAAACCAACGTGTGATTGACCAAAACCGCGAAAAACGACACATAACAGAATGGGTAGCATTAGTGCTTAACAGAGGAGATATCACCAGGATCATGGATCCTAATCTTTACGGAGATTACAACTCAAATTCTGTATGGAAAGCTCTTGAATTAGCTATGACATGCGCAAACCCTTCTTCAGAAAAACGACCGAGCATGTCCCAAGTTATTAGCGGACTAAAAGAATGTCTTACTTCAGAAAACTTGATGAGAAATAAGAATCAAGACATAGAGAACTCTGATAGTTCTCTTGAAATGACCATGAACTTTGATACTGAGGTTGTCCCTAGGGCAAGGTAGTGTTATTGTAAAGAAGCTCACTCACGTCAGTGACGTCACGTTGATGTATTCTTTCTTGTAATACAAGCTTTCTTGTTTTGCTACTCTGAAAAGACGAAAATACCCTTATATTTGAAAAAAACTTAACATGGGCCTATGTTAGGGCTACAAGCCCACTAAAGAAGCGAGCCCTAAACACAAAAACTAGTTCAGATGTGATCTCTCTCTCCCCCTGACGCGAGAAGCAGTCATCAGAGACAACAACAAAACCTGAGAAATCGTTTCTGCAAAGAAAGAGAGAGAGATGAGGTTGTTCGATCCATGGCCAGTGTTCTTCAAGAGAGAATGGAAACGTTGCTGGCCATTCCTCACCGGTTTCGCCGTCACCGGCGTTCTCATCACCAAGTTAACCGCCGGATTCACTGGTATAGTCGTCGGATCCACACTGATAAACCATTAAATTTCTCCCATTTCAGCGTTGTTCAATGGATTCAGATCGAGATTGTTATGCGATTACTTTGTGTATCATGTCTTAATTTTTAATTTCGATTTTGGGAAAAACCCTAATTTTTCGTTAAAATGTTTGATTTTTCTAAAACAGAGGAAGATGCCAAGAACTCCAAGTTCGTCCAGCAACACAGGAGGTAATAACACCAAATTTAAATGACTTAGAGCATTTTGGAATCGATGTAGTAAAGAAATGGTCTTTGAGGTTTCTAGGATTGCTATCAATAGATTGGTTTATTCGTATTAAGATTGTATTACGATTGATTCATAGTGAGAGATGCAAGTCTTTTACCATTAGAAAATGCCTTGTTTATTAGGTCCGTTGCCATATACATGAATCTCCCATTTGGTTTATTAGGTTCGTTCCACATACATGAATCTCCCATTGAATTGTTCTTGCGCGTTTGCGTGATATCGAGGGATTGTAGCATTGATTGATTAGTTACATTGCTTATTGACTATGCTTAAACTCGTAGCAAAACGCTAAAAGGTTTGAACTTGTTTTGTATTTTCAGGTGATGATTTCACGAAAGCAAAGTGTGTAGAAGCTACGAGGCATATTTCTGGAACATATAGTGTCGGGATGCTTCAGCTTCGAAACTTGTTGAATAACAAAGAAGAGCATTCTATATACTCTTTTCTTTTTCTCTGAGTTTGGCAATTCTTTTTCCTGAAACTGAACAATGCAATGAATTTTTGTGCACTGTATCTTCTTCTTCCCATATGTTCGGAAATGGATTTATTGTCTTTTTGTTTGATCATGTGAATGCACATTCAACAAAGCTATGGTCTCCCCCAATAAATACTAACATTCTGTTCCAAAGGATAGTCTTTGTGTTTATGTAGCATTCAGGTTGTGGCATAACTAGCTTTGAATCTAACTTTGATGATCAATTCTAGTGCAACATTGTCATTATTACACAGTTTTTTCTCAACCACTTGTATTGATTGTTCATTTTATGAAAAGCAAGCCACAACATAGACAATAGACATGTTTGTTGTGGAATTTGAGCTAATGTTGTTTGAAGTTTAAAGAGATGACTTCACCAAAGTTGTTTACCTCATTCAGAATATGAAGAAATGACTCAACTTGTAGCAGCAAACGCTATGGCAAGAAAAGTAATTTTTTTTCTTTGATAAAAAGGCATTCGTTCATAATCTTTATTTCTCTTTACGGACTGAGTTTTCCACTGTGGAAACATATTATATGAAACCAGCCACCTGCACCATGGAATCTGAAAAGTAGAACTAACTTATAGTGCAATCACGTTTGCTTTTGATCGGTGACCAAGTTTTAGTTCTTGAGGACTCCGAGCCTTAGCCTGAAGTCTTCTTCCATTAGGGGAAGACCTTCACGGAGCTTCACCTTTGGTTCCCATCCCAACACTTCTTTAGCCTTTGTGATGTCCGGCTTCCTCTGTCTTGGATCATCTGGTGTGTTCTCGACCATCTTTATCTCAATGCTCGGGTTAATCAGCTGAAATCAAACTAACATGTCAATAACTGCAAGAATTTTAAAGCACTTATCATATCAAATGAGAAACCAGACTCTCACCTCCTTCACTGTCTCAGCCAGTTCCACCATAGTAAACTCACCTGAGAAACCAAAGATTCAGACACTAAGCATAAGTTCAAGAGATTGGTTGGTTTGTGTTTAGTCTAACGGAGAAATATTGCGGGCTTTACCTGGGTTACCGATGTTGATGGGACCAGTGTCATCTCCTTCCATGAGGCGCATAAGTCCATCAACCATGTCAGATACATAACAGAAACTGCGAGTCTGTGTCCCTGGTTTCTGAACAGTCAATGCCTCACCCCTACAAATTCATGGCAACAACAACACCAAGAGATAAATAATCAATCAAATTATAGCTCAAAAAAGGAAAATTTGTTTGATGGATTGGACAAAGCAGGCTCACCGTAGTGCTTGAGCAATGAAGTTGCTTACGACACGGCCATCATCGATGTTCATGCGTGGACCATAAGTGTTGAAGATTCTGGCAATGCGGATTTCTACAACGAACAACAAGCACAAGGTAAGCAATAAAGGAGAGAGTCTTGATGAAATTATGGGAAAAATGTTGACATAAGGGCCACAAGAAAATACAACTGACCAATTCCATGCTGCCTGTGGTAGTCAAACATCAAGGTCTCAGCCACACGCTTGCCTTCATCATAACAGCTTCTAACCCCTTTTATCATAGCAACCACATTATAAAGACAGTGAATTGACACTGATAATAAATTTATTTAAAGCTGAAGAGTGTTTGAGCTTACCAATTGGGTTGACATTTCCCCAATAGCTCTCAGGCTGGGGATGGATCAGAGGATCTCCATACACCTCCGAGGTTGAGGTAAGCAAAATTCTGTTCGGAAGAAGAGTTAGTCACAAAGGTGAAGATCAATATAAGTAAGATATAAAGAAGGGACCGATTTGCATACCTTGCTCCAACACGCTTGGCTAGACCTAGCATGTTCAGTGTGCCAATCACATTGGTCTTGATTGTCTTCACAGGGTTATACTTGTAAAAGATGGGAGAAGCAGGACATGCAAGATGGTAAATCTGATCAACCTCGATCAAAAGTGGCTCTGTTACATCTGTTAAACCCAAAGCCAGATATAAATGGGGAGAACAAAAGGACACGAATATTCCATTCTCAATTAAAGCAACAAGACAGAGAGTTTCGAGACCATACCGTGACGAATCAGCTCAAATCTTGGATGACCGATCCACTTCTTAAGGTTGTCCTTTGAACCAGTGAAATAGTTATCAGCAACAATCACCTGAGGTACAAAAAAAAGAAGCATCAGTACTAGTTAATCAAAATGACGCATAAACTACTTAAGTCCACGATTTTAAGTATGTCATATGCAAACCTCATTCTTTTCGTTTTCCATCAGCTTATCGACAAGGTGAGAGCCAATGAATCCAGCTCCTCCTGAGATCAAAATCCTCATATTTGACTACACAAATGAGAAAAGCAATCACTTAGCACATCATATTTAAAACCACAAATACAAATTCCTGAAAATCACAGATGCTCAGAACTATCGATAATCTTTCAGTTAAGCATAAGAAAGCTCTTCTCACAGGACACAATGCAGCAAACGAAAAGGCCGATACAGCTGAAAGTCGGATCTAAGTGGAAATGTACAGAATTCAATCTCAATGATCTCTGAGACCAATCAAAGAGATCACTAAACCAAGAATTCGTTTTGACATTGATCTACGCAATGTCAAAACGTAATCAAGTAAAAATACAAGATCCGCAGGAAACAAATGATCAATCAACCAAACTAAATAGGATCACACCATCCATGATCGGACCTAGAATCAAGGATCAAAACACGAGATTCACTCTCCAACCATATTAAAGTATCAACCTTTCACATGGTTCTAAGGTAAGGGTAGATTTCAAATGGGGGGAAAACGTGATTCAACACATGAGATTAATGGGTATCACCAGAATCGAATAAAAATCAAAACTTTACCTGACAAAACTTGGAATTACGAAGAGGTGAAGGTGAAGGTGGAGGCTTTGGGCTTGTTTGTTTATCACTTGACGCCATTGATGAAAGATCACTCACAACCCTGAATTTTTGAGATTAAAAAAATCGCATCAAACAAGTGAAAAAATGAATTAGAAAAAAAAAAAGAGAAGAACTTTTTACGAGATCGGTACCGAATCGATGAACCCTAAAAAAAAAACGAAAACTTTGTGATCTGAAGAGAGCGAAGGATCGTATTACTTATACTCTCACAAGTGTCGGAACTTCTTCCTCTGTCAAATTTTGAATATATTTGGTAATTAGGATTTTATTTTTTTATGAATCCTTTTTTAGAATTTTTTTTGGGGTGAGATAAGATTAAAGAGACTTCAAAAACACGAAAAGTGGATACTAAATAAAATAAAATAAAAAATTTGTGGTTAGCTTACTCGATTACAACGACAGTATTTGACCAAACGTATTATATGATGTGGCAATTTCTAAACTTGTCAAGGAATAATATTTTGGCTATTTAACTTTGCCAATTTTAGCAAATTTTTAATTTTAATATAACACTCTACTCCATTTAGTTATGAAAATTAATGTGCTAAGATTCTCATATACAATTTAGCTTTGATTTGAAATAGGTAGATAATAATTTCTTGAAAAAGATTTATGAATGATCCAAGTTAGTACTGAAGTTTAAGCATAGTAATTTTTTGAAATATTGTTCAATTGATTGATCTAGACATGTCTATTTGGGTACATGAATTTTAATCTAACCTTTAAACACGTTCCAATTTTTTTCTGTCTTATATTCATTTTCTATAAGAATTGAGTGACGCATGAGTTGGGATATCTATATTAGCTTTTAAATATTTAATTCTTTAAAAAGTTAATTAGAATTTTCCAAAATTTTGAAAATTTCTTGATTTTTTTTAATTAAGTAAAAAAATCTTACGTATTTAGTAGAAATCGATCCTGTGCGTTCATATTAGTGAAAGTTTGAAAAAAGAAAATATTTTCCAACACCTTACATCTAATTTTGTAATCTGAAACTTTTATCTTATATATTGTTAAAAATAGTTTGGAGATTATCGATACACCCTATTTTTTTATTATTATTATTATAGTTATATCCATTTAACTTGACATTTAATAAACATTTTAACAAGGGAAAAAAATGATTGATAATAATCCTTCAAATGAAAGAATTTTTTTCTTTCTTTCTTGTTTTGTTTGTGTTTAGAAATTAGAACTAAGAAGAAGCTTGTTCTCTTGTCGACATCTCTATTTGTTGACTTCAGTTTTGTACATTATCGATAAAAACAAAAGTTTATGACACTAAACCTATTAGAATTTACAGATGCAAAACAAAACAATGACTAATTCGGAAAGAACATAATATCGGATTGGAACATAATCATGAAATGATCCATGACTTTGGGTTTCCCAGGTTCTTGACAGAATATGAATAGCATGTGCTACTTTGTTATTTTACATCATTTTATTTTGTTTCATTATTGGTTCTACGAACTACTCTTTTCTTACGTATATTTATCATTATAAGGTTTTCAAATACACATTTCTCATCTTTAAACATCACCAACAATGGCAATTACTTAACTTAGTATCTCCCAAACGTAAAATGTATTGAACCACAACCATTAACCCTAAACTAAGACCCAAAACTAAGTTGAATCGATTGATTCTTATTATCCATTCGCGTTTCAAACGAACACGCTGAATGAGAGACGGTTTATTCACTAATGGCTATGTATATATCAACGCATATCACACATATGCTATCACTATGTATACAGAAGACATACAACTTGTGCTGCCATTAAACTGGTTCTTACCTTATGGAAGCTTAAAAGGGTCTGCTCTCTGGGTCGGCGAATCCAGCTAGTAGTGCACCGAAGAGCCAAACCATGAGCAAGAACACTACTGCTGTTCGCAGAACTTGGGTACATATGTTCAGGTTCGGTTCTTCTTCATAGGCTAAATCAGGTGTCTGGACATTGTAACTCCAGTGGCCGCTGTCTAGCTTCTCTGTTTCCGTTGAGCTTCTTTTCCTGCTTCTTGGGTGTGTTTGTGGCTGTGGTGGATCTGGTTCGTTGAGATTCGAGCATCTTTTGCAATTGCAGTCGCTGCCAAGGTACGAAGGAAGCATCTGGAGGTATTCAGAGAGGACTCGCTGGAAAGTTTCTCCTTCAATTCTCAGCTTCTTGCGTGTCGTTGGTCTAAGAATCTATGAGAGAAGGACATAAGTTTAGTAGGGAATATGCAACTATGATAGATCAAAGAACAAGGATTAAGAAAATCGGAAAATTGAAGTTAGCTCAGGTAGATCTATTACTTGGATGAAAGTCTGGGAAATGACTCGGACAACAGGAGGGAGGCGAATGATGAATAGACAGCCAAGACGGTTAGGGAAGTGATCTTGAAGAATGGATGAACAAGATCTCATCATCTGCATGGGAATCCTCAGAGGAGATAATCCTTCACAATCAACTAACACTGTAAGTTCTGAATTCTCAGGGGTCAGAAGATGCAAAACGCCGTGCTCTACCTGAGATACTGAAACAAACAATGACAATATTGGAATATTAAAAGGATGTCGTATCAAAGAAATACTGGAAAATGTAGTAGATCCATTAAGGACGTACTGATTGCCTGAGCAAAACGAGGTCTTTCATGCGATGGCAACTTTAAGAAAGCAAGCCCCAAGCGGACAATGAGGCAAGGTCGTTGGTTCCTGTCATATCCATGCCAAAAGACTAAACTTGACCATGTCTCAAGTTCTTCTTCAGATAGGATTCTGTAAGTCTCCCTCCAATGGATTGTCTTTTTTATTGACGATAGTAAGGATGTGAAGTCTCCATTTGACACTCTATAGAATCTATGAAGCTCGTCTTCATTGAGTCTACATTAAAATGAGACTGGACGGTTATGATCTAATGTGAAAAATTTAAAGTCAAAACTCAAAGAAGGTAGCACTTCTTCATATAACATTAAATTTCAGAGTACCTCTCAGGCAAGCTAAGTCTCTGCTTTTCCAGTTCTTCATAGAGTTGCCTAAGCCATTCTTGTGAAGTTACAGGAAGTGGAGCCTCTTCTTCAACTCTACATTTAGAAAAAAAAAAGTGAAGATATGTAGGAAGATAGAAATATGTAGATAATACTCAAAACAGACTATGGTGCTTATTATTTTCAAGGAATTTGCAAAACTTCAAGTGCGTCAGATTAAAGTACAGGCTCAAACAATTATAGTACAATATAACATGTAAGACATTTACAATACATACCTTATATCTGATGGAGACTGTGACGTCTGTGGGTCAGATTGTGATTCTGAAGATGCATGGGAAGTGTTACCACCTGGGGATTCTTGCTTTAACTCTGGCTGGTATGTGAGAGCCTCAGCTATCGTGAGGACCAATAATGGCCGAGACAGCATCTGCATAAAGATTACACACAGTTATTGAGACTCACGGCAGATCAGTATGGTGAAAGAAGTACCAAATAACACATCAAAGGGTCCCTGCACATGTGTTATGAGATATCTGGCATGATACATATGCTTCAGAGTAAAAGATCAGAGAACTACTAGTGACCAGGATTCATCAAAGTAGATTATAACACCATCCAGTGTTGCCACCAAGGCATGAACTAGGAATAACTTCTGATTCAATCAAGTTGCAAGTAAAAAGTGAGAAGGACAAAAAAAGGAAAGACCTTTGAAGCACAGAGAAGAACACAAAATGTTTTTCTATATAATTATATTACAAGTAACATGTAGTTAAAGCCTACCCCTATCCTCAGCATGTCTAAAATGATAAAGTTAAGACTGGTGAAAATAGCCCAACGACTTGGGACCTGATGGATCCATTGTTTCAAACTTCGTTTCATTCATCTTAGAATCTTAGGTTGTGTCAATTTTGGAAACACACGGATTCATGCAATAATGCTATGCGCTTTGAAATTTTTTCATGCTTCACTAGCAGTTGGTCATAAACATTGACAAACAGAGAAGAAAAGGGCAAAGTAGCAAACCTGCATTGCCTTGATCAACTCCTTGAAAGGAGCCCATCTCTGAATCCACTTAAGAGGAGGATAACAAAGACATTGCAACGCCTGAAGACTATTCCACAAATGAGGACATTTAGCCTTGGAAACCCTTCGAACGACTTCCAAAACAGCGACTTTCAGCAGAAACACAGCCGCATTACGCACAGCCCCACTTCCAACTCTACCATCACTCCCCAAAGAAACATGTTTACAAATCGTCTGCTGAACCGCTCTTGGAATAGCAGCTACTAAGCTTCTCTTAGTTTTTATCTCTTTCCCAGAAGAAACAGTTGCCATCACAGAGTTCCTACTTGTACCAGAATTGTCTCCCATTATAAAAAATTCAAATCCTTTACGATGAACCAATACGCCACGAAAACTCGAATTACTCAAAACCAGATCACACCAATTCCATGACAAACAATATCAATCTGCATTTAAACCATTCCAATGGACACGATTACGAAATTTTCAGCATTAAGATAAGCAATAATAGAATTAATCAACAAAATTTAGAGAGTTTTAAACAAAACGAACCACGAAATCTCTGTGATTTTTCTTCATCAAACCTCGAACTAATCGACGAGCAGCAGATCGGTAATCAATTCATAACGACGTCGTTGAAGTGATCGGAGAATCAAATTGTCACCGGCGAAAGCGAGATTTCGTCTTTCTCTCGGAAGTTCCCACAAAGCTCGAAAGAAACTTCGAAACGCAAAAAAAAAAGAAGTAAACAAGAGCAATACGGTGTGGGACACGTGTACCGTCTCAACTGTTATGATAGCGATTGATAAGTAAATCAACGGTCCAAGAGCGACAACGTCACGGGCCTTTTTAATACGTAGACCCAGAAGACGCGGACATCATGCTGTTTTTTAATTAATCCACCAAAAAACCCGAACTGCAAGAAGTCTCTAGCGGGAACGTAAGAACGGCGTGGAGTTTTAGCGTCCAAAGAAGAATGAAAGTAAAACACAAGCTGCAAGCCTGCAACAAACCTCTAAACAAAAGCTTCTTCAGCATAGAACGTATGAATAGTATAAATCTTAATGTTCAGTTTCTGAAGATCAACACTTTTTTTTTGTTCGACCAAACACTTCATTTCACGTTGGAGGAACGTGATTAAAAGATGCAAGACGGGTTTATTACAAGTAGTGTTTGGACAGTTTTTCAAAAGGGATTTCTCTTGATAAGATAAAAATGAACTTTTGAAACTCCAGAGAAGTTTGGAGTTCAAAGTGTGAAAAGTGTATGTTTGTTTGATCACAACATTTCTTGAGACTTTCTAACACAACGGCTCACTTTCTTCTTGAACTCGTCTCTCTTCTCTCTCCATTCTTTCTGTAAGAGGAAAACACACCAAGAAAATGGTTAACAAGCAACCTCTGGTATGAAATGAGACAGTGTAAATCTCATAAGATCATAGCTAATCAATAGAAGAATACTCACAGCAGCTTCTACATTTGCTGGAGATTCATCGTTGGGACCAGAGAGCATTGATATAATACTCAACATAATACTCTCAACCTGAAATCAGCATATATTTTTCAACTCATCAAGACTAAATGACATCAATCAGCTGCTAACATATGCATACAGATTACAGACAATCATCATATTGGATAATTGCTAAACGTACTGTATGAACAGGCGTCCAACGCTCGCTTGCAAGCTCATACCCGCTCGGATCATCACCAGGAGGATGTAGAATAGATATACAGACACGACCATCTTGATAAACTGAAAACCATTATCCAAAAACCTTAGTAGCTATCACAAAACAAGATCACAATAAGCGCGAATAAGATCATATTCGAGGGTAAAGAACCAACCGTTCGGATGCCAAATATCTGAAGTAAACCGCACGGTAGGCGGGCTATTAGGATAGTTTTGTGGAAATGACATAATGGCATTGAAAAATCCTCCTTCACTGCATATACAAAGTCACATTAAACTGTATGCTTAATCCCTTTGTATAAAGAAACAGATATAAAAGCAATTCAATTTCAATTCCACAACTACTCCAATGTCCATTCCAACAAAATCGAATCAATTCAAAGATCAAATCCAAAGGGGATCATAGAAATCAAGAAGTGAAAAAACGTACTAGAGAGTATCAGGAGGACCGATAATAGTAACGCTCCATTCGAATATATTCTTCTCATCGACTAAACCAGCAGAGAAGCCATCTACAGGATGCTTACAAAGATCTGAGAACAAAAACAACAAATCGAATTCAAGAACAGAGAAGAAAGAAACAGATTTGTTAATAAAGATTCGCTGTATGTGTGGTACCTTTGAGTTGTTTCTGAAGAAGAAGACAAGCTTGTGAAGTCATGGTTGATGAATTTAGAAATCGAGCTGGAGCTTTTCTTCTTCCCAATGATCTGAGAAAGAGGAAGATGTTTGGTAATTGAAATGAGAGAGTTTTTATTATAAATCGATAGAGAAAGGTTTTGAAAAAAAAGGGGATGGGGATTTTTGTGTTTTTTTCTCTTTTGATTGGCATCGATGTTGTTCATCAAGAGGAACACATGGGGGGAGTGGGGAGAGATCCGCTACGGACGTGTCTTGTTTACGTAATTAGATCTAACCAATAGAATTTGTCATGTTTTGACTTTTATTCATAGTGGCCGACTAGAAAATTTTTAAAGGGTATGGCTTGGAAAACCCGAATGTTTAGTTTACATGAAGATTTGATGTTCTCATACTAACACCACTCTACACCACGAATCGAGAATCTGAATCGTTTCGTTGTTCCTAAATATATTAAATAACAAAATAAAATAATTTAATTATATATTGTATATATTGTTAAAGTTATATTTGTATATATTTAATGTAACATCCAGTTTGCTGAAACGTTTTAAAAAATTAATTTTGGTCATTTATTTTACAAAAATTCGGTCAAAATTTTTTTGAAAGAATTCCGCCGTTAAACATGTTTATAGTGAAATAGTATATGGATAAATGACTTTCCGGAAAATGATTGTTGGAACTATTCAAGTAAAAATAATGTACATATAGAAAGATACGTGTTTATTAATAGGATCGCTAAATAAATTTTTTAAGTCTTCCGTACGTAGCCTTAATATCAGCCTCCAAAATTGTTTGGTGGACTCATGAACCTTTGTTAATTATGAAACAAGAGCTGAATCTTGTCGTTTCCTCGCTCACCAAACCCTTGAAGTAAAACAAAAACCAAACAATTGAACTGTTTTAACTTTTAAGGAAGTTTAAGGAAACATGCATTACAATAATTATCGCCATACGTAACCGCATCTTTTGAAAATAATATGTCCAACTAAAAGTTCGTTTTTAAGTTGATTAATTAGCTAGCGATATATTATCACGAGAATTTTAAATATTATCCAACTTGGAATTGTACTATATTCAAAGAAATGAAACAAAACGTGTTTGGCTCTTTGCATAGTACTACTATATGGCAGTGGAATCTTGGAAAAAGCCATTCTCCTTCTAATCCTCAAAGAGATAACACAGAGAGAGAGAGATGGAGGATAAAACTCAGGAGGAAGCTTCAACCATCAACGTTTCATCCCTTACTTGTATAGATCTCACCAACTCTAATCTTCATCAATCAGCTCTTTCTCTTAAACAGGTCTCTGTCTAGCTCAGACGTTTGTTCTCCTGCTCAAATTTAAAGATGATTACTGTGTGTGTGACCCTTTATTACTTACATATCTAGATTGTGGGTTTTTCTAGGCATGTCTAGATTGTGGATTTTTCTATGTCACAAATCATGGTCTAAGTGAGGAGTTGAGGGACGAGGCTTTTGAGCAAAGTAAGAAGTTCTTTGATCTTCCTTTGGAGGAGAAGATGAAAGTCTTGAGAAACGGAAAGCATCGAGGCTATTCACCTGTCTTTGATCAAATCTTAGATCCTGAGAATCAAGTCGATGGTTTGTGTGACCATCTTTTACTTTGCTTGATAAAAGTTTTGTTGTTGATAATCTTCAATATTGTTGTAACCTCATGGTATTCAGGGGATTACAAAGAAAGTTTTTTCATTGGAATCGAAGATTTGAAAGATGATCTGCATAATGATACACCATTCTATGGCCCCAACCTGTGGCCTGACCCTGGTTAATTTAATTATTCTTTCATATATCCTAGTTACCACTTTTTATCTGTTACTATAATGTTCTGTTCTTTACTAAACTTTGACGTTTATGGCAGATGTTTTGCCGGGATGGCGAGCGACCATGGAAAAATATCATCAAGAAGCACTGTAAGTCTCATGTTTGTTTCCATATCATTCTTAGAATAACAAAAATAACTGAGGCAAGACTAGCTCCTTGGCTCTAACTACGGCCATAGTAGTGTATCTGTGTTTTTTTAGTTATAAGACCGTACTTTAGTTTTATGATGTGAAAAGACTCACAGAGATTGTTTTTTCAAACTGTGTACTACTTATGATGATGAGACTTTCACATGATGCAGGAGGGTTTGTAAGGTTATTGCTAAATTATTGGCATTGGCGCTCGACTTGGATGTGAATTACTTTGATAAACCAGAAATACTGGGAAATCCCATCGCAGTTATGCGCTTAGTTCACTACGAAGGTGAGGCATTTTATGAAGCTTTTTGTATGTCCCTGCTGCTATACTTTTATCCCAAGTAATTGATTAGCTTCCTTCTTTTTATTTTTGTTATATGTTAGGGGTGTCTGATCCCTCGAAAGGAATATTTGCATGCGGGGCACATACTGATTTTGGAATGATGACTCTCTTAGCAACCGATAATGTAATGGGGCTTCAGGTAGAGCAACAAGTTTCACTAGTCATATAACATTTGGTGTGACCAGGTTTGGTTATGTTAAATCGCTTATGTATTGACCGCAGATATGCAAGGATAAGGAAGCTAAGCCTAGGAAGTGGGAATATGTACCATCTATTAAAGGGTAAAATGATGAGAATTTACAAGTTTTTGGATTCATGAATCCATAATAATAAAGTTATACTTTTATGTTTTTTTCCTCTACAGAGCATATATTGTGAATCTTGGTGACTTGCTAGAGCGTTGGAGCAACGGCATTTTTAAGTAATTTCGATTTGTTTGAGCTTACTCTTCATGATATTTTTTGTTCAACGTTCTAGCTAACATTTTTCTGATGTACATGCAGATCAACATTGCATCGGGTACTTGGGAATGGACAAGAACGATATTCGGTAAGTCTCTTATTTAGTAATACCTATCCCAAAGTCTATCCTTTTACAACAAAAATCAAGATAGCTTTTATGTGCGGTTATTGTGAAAAAAAAGTTTTTTAGCCATATGCTAAAGGTTATTATTGCGTTGAACATGTTTAAAATTGAGTTCGGGATGATCTATATAACATGGAAATGTGTCTAATGTGTTCTTGTCATAGATTCCATTCTTCGTAGAACCGAGTCACGACTGTCTAGTAGAATGTCTTCCTACTTGTCAGTCAGAAAACAACCTTCCCAAGTAAGGCTTTAACTTATGTACCTTGTTACATTGAGACCTTTGGACATGTAACAATGTAACGATTGCGTTTTAATGAACAGATATCCAGCTATCAAATGTTCAACGTACCTCACCCAACGTTACGAGCAGTCACATGTGGATTTGAGCATCTACAAACACACTTAAGTGGAGTTTATGGAAAAACAGACTTAAGTGCATGGGATGCACCACCGCCATATATGTATCATTAACGTTTGGATTTTGGTGTGTTTATCTTTTTATACGCATTTTGCATAAATTACTAAATAATAAAATTAATGTTTGAAAAATATTTGGGTATTTTGTAACTTAATAGAAAAAGACATTTGTTCACACCGAAAGCAATAAAGAAACACTCAACTTAAGCAAAAAAGATTAAATAAAGTACACTAAAAACTTATAGAATCGCAGCGGGTTATATATATAACAAATGAACTTTCAATAGTAATATTTATTTTTCTCTTTTTTTTTTGTGTTTGTACATTTATATTTTCTAATTCTTCATTTAAACTACTCCATCTTGCCATCATATATAATTAATAAATTTTAATATTTCTAGGTAGAAATTAATAAAAAAAAAATAGAGATCATTAAGGGACAGGGTAGTATATATAAGGCAGCACCAGAGGATAGGATAAGCTAGAAAGCAAAAACAAAAGCACATCCAAAGAAGAGAGTGATAGAGAGATGGAAAATAAAAGTGAGGAAGATGTCTCGATCATCAATGTTTCTTCTCTTTCTTTCATAGATTTCAACAACACTGATCTTCATCAGTCAGCTGTTTTGCTTAAGAATGTATATCTCTATCTATTCTTCTGTGAACAAAATTACATTATGACTAATTTATTTAAAATTCTTCTAAAAAGGTTGCATATAATGTAAAAACGTTTTTGTTTTATTCAACAAATTTTACATTCATTCAAGAAAAAAAAACAATAATAATAACTACGGTATATATGAGCATTATAACTTCTGTGAAAGAAAACATTGATTTAATCGTTATATACTTATGGGTTATTTTTGTTCTAGGCATGTCTGGATTGTGGATTTTTCTACGTCGTAAACCACGGTATAAGTGAGGAGTTGAAGGAAGAGGCTTTCGAGCAGAGCAAGAAGTTCTTTGCTCTTCCTTTGGAAGAGAAAATGAAAGTCTTGAGAAACGAAAAGTATCGAGGCTATGCACCGTTCCATGATTCTCTCTTAGATCCTAAGAACCAAGTTCGAGGTTCGTCTTTTTTTTCAGCTTTCATATGCACTTGCTTAGTCTAAAGACTCTAAACTTGTTGATGATGTAAATCGGAGTTCTTTTGTCACTTGTATGGGTATTTAGGGGATTACAAAGAGTGTTTTACCATTGGAATGGAAGGTCCCAAAGATGGTTTGCATGAGGATGGCCCCAACAATTGGCCTAACCCTAGTAAGCTTTTTATCTTATATATGACCTTTTTGTTATTTTAATGCTTTCTTATTTGAATAAAATTTTCTTACATTACTTTTTGGTAGATGTTTTGCCTGGATGGCAAGAGACAATGGAGAAATATTATCAAGAAGCATTGTAAGTTCTGTATCATGTTCTTTGTGTTTTCTTTAAATTTGTTTTTTTAAACAGGGAAATTAGGTGGGAAAACTTTGGTTTAATGGAACAACTTTTAAGAATTTAGGTAGTTAGAAATTAGTTGGAAAGATTGATTTTTTTAAAAAAGCCAATTTTTAAAATAACATTATGAATGATCAGGAGGGTTTGCAAGTCTATCGCAAGGATAATGGCTTTGGCGCTAGACTTGGATGAGGATTACTTTGATACACTAGAGATGCTTGGAAACCCAATTGCTGATATGTTCTTGGTTCACTATGAAGGTGATGCATTTTCTTAATCGCATAATTAGCTTCTGTATTTCAATAGTGTTATACTCATCATCTTCAATAATTTTGTTACCTTTTTAAGGCATGTCTGATCCCTCGAAAGGGATCTATGCATGTGGAGCACATTCTGATTTCGGAATGATGTCTCTCTTAGCAACTGATGGTGTAACGGGACTTCAGGTATTGAACATTATTTTCTAGTCTCATATAACTTCTGATGCTACTTGGTTAATTAGTTGTGGAACTTGCTATACTATCTAACTGCAGATATGCAGGCATAAAGATGTGAAGCCTGAAAAGTGGGAATATATACCGTCGATTAAAGGGTATGATAATATGATAATTATTGGTTTTTGGTTTGATGGTACTTTTTTAGTGCTAGCTACACTAAAACTCCCATATCATATTTTGTGTTTATTACGTTATATTGTTCTCTATTGATAGAGTTATATAATTTATGTTTTCATCTACGTACCTAGAGGGCCTATATTGTGAATATTGGTGATCTGCTTGAACGTTGGAGTAACGGCTATTTCAAGTAATTTTGTTGTTAGTTTGAGGTTAAATCTGTTCCTAAGGCTTCACAAAAAAACAATTTTACACATGCTTTCTAATTAAACTATACAGATCTACATTACATCGGGTACTGGGGAATGGTCTGGATAGATACTCTGTGAGTCTCTTGTTAAAGTAGAAGATTCTTTTGAACCACATGCATACAAAATGCCGTTGTTATATATCATTTTCTTATCGTAGATTCCATTATTCTTGAAACCAAGCCACGACTGTATTATAGAGTGTCTTCCTACTTGCCAGTCCGAGAACAACCTTCCCAAGTAAGTCTTGAACATGTTCACCTTGTTACGTACATAATTAAGACCTTTGATCATGTTCAGATGTTCTTAAAGATGTTTATGGTTTTGTTTACTGATGAATAGATGTCCAGCGATCAAATGTTCAACGTACATCTCCCAACGTTACAAAGCAGTACATGCGCATCTTAAAAAACCCTAGCTGAAGTTTCATGCAGACCACCCCCGGAAGCTTTGGTTCGTTTTCAAAAGTCTTTTGTGTTTGGTTCATATCTATTCAATGTGGAACTATATTGAACTTAGAATTCACTTTGCTACCATGAATAAAATAATCATACTCACGCATCTCTTCTGGCTTTCTTTTATTTGGTTCATGTTTATATATGTTTTACTCACTCGGCTTACTACATTATTTGTGTAGGCTGTGAATCCGATGTAACAATGATGTGTGATTTACTTCTTAAGCCCACTAACTTGACAAATGACAATACACGAGAGTATATGATAATTAACCAATAATGGTGGTCTATTAAGAGAAATAAAGCTCAAGAAATCAAAGTCAATCAAATTAATAACCAAATTATTGCGGATATTATTTAAACAATATCGTCTTTATCAATAGGCATATTAAAAAGTTGGATGGACCTGAATTAAAGCATTAGAAAAAGACTTCATCTACTCAAGATCATCAGTATTTCCTTCTTAGAAAAAAAAACAATAAAAATATTTTCTTTTAATAAAAGAAAAATTATATCCTTTCATGTACATTTATATTGTCTGTTTCTACATAAAACTTACTCTATCTTGTCATCACAATCTATAAAAAAAAAAAAAAAAAAAAATTATAGACTTGTTTCGTATACCATGGTTATAAATTTTAAAAACGAAGGAAAAATACTAGATGAAAGGATTTATGATTCTAAATTCTATTAAACAAACAAACATATAAAACAATATAAAGTTGAATCGAAAATATTTTACCCATATCGCCTTATCTATTATATGCTTGTTTTCAATAAGACTATAATGGACTCAGCTTTACGATGTGAAAATGAGTGTTGAGATTCTAGGCATTGGTAAAGACAATCTAAGAGCCTCGCGCGTTGGAGTGTCGTTTGAACTCTCCGATAAATCAGCTACGACACAGAGAATGGGATATACTTTTTAAAACGTGAGGTACGTAGTTCGTTGATAGTACATCTCCCTTTCTCCAGGTATCAAGCTTTAGATTTTTATGTATTTTAATGCATTTTCCAAATGAAAACTTAAAACGTGCAGCCTGAACAAGTGGTTGTGGATCGTACATTTAATAATGCAAGTAGACATTATCAGGGGACATGTTAGTACATATAAGGCAGTAGGCATCACCAGGAGATATGATAAGCTAGAAAGCAAAAAAAAAATACCCATCTCTTACCTATCCAAAGAAAGAAAGAGTGATAGAGAGAGATGGAGAATAAAAATGTGGAAGAGGTCTCGATCATCAATGTTTCTTCTCTTTCATGCATAGATCTAGACAACTCTGATCTTTATCAATCAGCTGTTTTGCTCAAGAAGGTATATCTCTATTTATTTTTTCTATAAAATTGCATATAATTAATGTATAAGAACTTTTTTGTTAAATAAAATTTACATTCATTTCAAAAAAAAAATAATAATAATCATTAAGGTATGAGCATTTTAAGTTCTGTGAAAGTAATTATTTGTTACTTATGGGTTGTTTTTGTTCTAGGCATGTCTGGATTGTGGATTTTTCTACGTCGTAAACCACGGTATAAGTGAGGAGTTGAAAGAAGAGGCTTTCGAGCAGAGCAAGAGGTTCTTCACTCTTCCGTTGGAAGAGAAAATGAAAGTTTTGAGAAACGAAAAGTATCGAGGCTATGCACCATTCCATGATTCTCTCTTAGATCCTAAAAACCAAGTTCGAGGTTCGTCTTTTTTTCAGCTTTCATATGCACTTGCTTATACTAAACTTATTGATTATGTATATTTCAGCTCTTGTTGTAACTTATATGTATTTCTAGGGGATTACA